>NW_027077846.1:2030571-2369000 GCF_963930625.1 Muntiacus reevesi
CCCTCGTGATTCCCACGTGATTGACACGTAATTCCCACGTGATTCCCACATGATTCCCACGTGTTTCCCACGAGATTGACACGTGATTCCCACGTGATTCCCACGTGATTGACAGGTGATTCCCACGTGATTCCCACGTGATTGACACGTTATTCCCAAGTGATTCCCACGTGATTCACTCGTGATTGACACGTGACTTCCACATGATTCCCACGTGATTGACAGGTGATTCCCACGTGATTTCCACGTGATTGACACGTGATTCCCAGGTGATGCCCACGTGATTGACACGTGATTCCCACGTGAATGGTACGTAGTTCCCACGGGATTCCCCCGTGATTCCCACGTGATTCCCACGTGATTGACACGTGATTCCCACGTGATTCCCACGTGATTGACACGTGATTCCCACGTGATTTCCACGTGATTCCAACGTGATTGACACGTGATTCCCAAATGATTCCCACGTGATTTCCACGTGATTCACTCGTGATTGACACGTGATTCCCACATGATTCCCACGTGATTGACACGTGATTCCCCGGTGATTCCCACGTGATTGACACGTGATTCCCACGTGATTCCCACGTGATTGACAAGTGATTGACACGTGATTCCCACGTGAATCTCACGTGATTCCCACGTGATTTCCACATGAATGACACGTGATTCCCATGTGATTCCCACGTGATACCCACGTGATTGACACGTGACTCCCAGGTGATTCCAACGTGATTCCCTCGTGATCCCCACGTGATGCGCACGTGATGCCCACGTGATTGAATCGTGATTCCCACGTGATTGACTCGTGATTCCCAAGTGATTCCCACGTGATTGACACGTGATTCCCTCGTGATTCCCAAGTGATTGACACGTGATTCCCTCGTGATTTCCACATGAATGACACGTGATTACCATGTGATTCCCACGTGATTCCCACGTGATACCCACGTGACTGACACGTGAATCCCACGTGATTCCAACGTGATTCCCTCGTGATCCCCACGTGATTGACACGTGGTTCCCACGTTACTCCCCCGTGATTCCCACGTGATTGACAGGTGATTCCCTCGTGAGTCTCATGTTATTGACACGTGATTCGCTCGTGATTCCAACGTGACTCCCTCGTGATTCCCACGTTATTGACACGTGATTCCCACGTTATTCCCACGTGATTCCCACGTGATACCCACGTGATTGACACGTGATTCCCACGTGATTGACATGTGATTCCAACGTGATTGACACGTGATTCCCACGTGACTGACACGTGAGTCCCACGTGATTCCCAGGTGATTCCCACGTGATTACCACGTGATTGACAGGTGATTCCCAAGTGATTCCCGTGTGATTCCCACGTGATTGACACGTGATTCCCACTTGATTCTCACGTGATTGACACGTGATTCCCACGTGATTCCACGTGATTGACACGTGATTCCCAAGTGATTCCCACGTGATTGCCACGTGATTCCCACGTGATTCTCACATGATTTCCACGTGATTGACACCTGATTCCCACGTGATTTCCACGTGATTGACACGTGATTCCCACGTGAATGATACGTAGTTCCCACGGGATTCCCACGTGATTCCCACGTGATTCCCACGTGATTGACACGTGATTCCCATGTGATTCCCACGTGATTGACACGTGACTCCCACGTGATTCCCACGTGATTCCCACGTGATTCACTCGTGATTGACACGTGATTCCCACGTGATTGGACACGTGATTCCCCGGTGATTCCCACGTGATTGACACGTGATTCCCACGTGATTCCCACGTGATTCCCACGTGATTCTCACATGATTGACACGTTACTCCCACGTGATTCCCACGTGATTGACATGTGATTCCCAAGTGATTCCCACGTGATTGACACGTGATTCCCTCGTGATTCCCAAGTGATTGACACGTGATTCCCTCGTGATTTCCACATGAATGACACGTGATTACCATGTGATTCCCACGTGATTCCCACGTGATACTCCCGTGACTGACACGTGACTCCCACGTGATTCCAACGTGATTCCCTCGTGATCCCCACGTGATTGACATGTGGTTCCCCGGTGATTCCCACGTGATTGACACGTGATTCCCACGTGATTCCCACGTGATTCCCACGTGATTCTCACATGATTGACACGTTACTCCCACGTGATTCCCACGTGATTGACATGTGATTCCCAAGTGATTCCCGTGTGATTCCCACGTGATTGACACGTGATTCCCACGTGATTGACACGTAATTCCCACTTGATTCTCACGTGATTGACACGTGATTCCCACGTGATTCCACGTGATTGACACGTGATTCTCATGTGATTCCCACGTGATTCCCACTTGATTCCCACGTGATTCTCACGTGATTCCCACGTGATTGACACGTGATTCCAAAGTGATTCCCACGTGATACCCCCGTGATTGACACATGATTAGCACGTGATTTCAACGTGTTTCCCACGTGATCCCCACGTGATGCGCACGTGATTCCCACGTGATTGACACGTGATTCCCACGTGATTCCCACGTGATTGACACGTGATTCCCACGTGATTCCCACGTGATATCCACGTGATTGACACGTGATTCCCAGGCGATTCCCACGTGATTCCCACGTGATTGACACATGATTCCTATGTGATTCCCACGTGATTGCCACGTGATTCCCACGTGATTCCCACGTGAATTACAGGTGATTCCCATGTGATTCCCATGTGATTCCCACGTGATTGACACGTGATTTCCACGTGATTCCCACGTGATTGATACGTGATTCCCACGTTATTCTCACATGATGGACAAGTGATTCCCACGTGATTCCCATGTGATTCCCACGTGATTCCCTCGTGATACACACGTGATTGACCCGTGAATCGCACGTGATTCCCACGTTATTCACATGTGATTCCCTCGTGATTCCCACGCGATTCCCACGTGATTGACACGTGATTCCCACGTGATTGACACGTGATTCCCACGTGATTCCCACGTGATTCCCACGTGATTGACACGTGATTCCCACGTGATACCCACGTGATTGACACGTGATTCCCACGTGAGTCCCACGTGATTCCTACGTGATTCCCACGTGATTGACACGTGATTCCCAAGTGATTTCCATGTGATTCCCACGTGATTGACACGTGATTCCCAAGTGATTCCCATGTGATTCCCACATGATTGACACATCATTCCCAAGTGATTCCCATGTGATTCCCACGTAATTGACACGTGATTACCACGTGATTCCCATGCGATTCCCACGTGATTGACACGTGATTCCCACGTGATTCCCACGTGATTGATACGTGATTCCCACGTTATTCCCACGTGATGAACAAGTGATTGACACGTAATTCCCACGTGATTCCCACGTGATTCCCACGTGTTTCCCACGAGATTGACACGTGATTCCCACGTGATTCCCACGTGATTGACTGGTGATTCCCACGTGATTCTCACGTGATTGACAGGTTATTCCCAAGTGATTCCCACGTGATTCACTCGTGATTGACACGTGACTTCCACATGATTCCTACGTGATGGACACTTGATTCCCAAGTGATTATCACGTGATTAACATGTGATTCCCACGTGATTCCCAAGTGACTCCCACGTGATTCCCACGTGATTGACACGTGATTCCCACGTGATTCCCACGTGATTGACGCATGATTCCCACGTGATTCCCACGTGATTCCCACATGATTGACACGTGACTCCCACGTGATTCCCACGTGATTGACACGTGATTCCCACATGATTCCCACGTGATTTCCACGTGATTGACACGTGATTCCCACGTGATGCCCACGTGATTGACACGTGATTCCCACGTGAATGATACGTAGTTCCCACGGGATTCCCACGTGATTCCCACGTGATTCCCACGTGATTGACACGTGATTCCCACGTGATTCCCACGTGATTGACACGTGATTCCCACGTGATTTCCACGTGATTCCAACGTGATTGACACGTGATTCCCAAATGATTCCCACGTGATTTCCACGTGATTCACTCGTGATTGACACGTGATTCCCACATGATTCCCACGTGATTGACACGTGATTCCCCGGAGATTCCCACGTGATTGACACGTGATTCCCACGTGATTCCCACGTGATTCCCACGTGATTCTCACATGATTGACACGTTACTCCCACGTGATTCCCACGTGATTGACATGTGATTCCCAAGTGATTCCCGTGTGATTCCCACGTGATTGACACGTGATTCCCACATGATTCCCACGTGATTTCCACGTGATTGACACGTGATTCCCACGTGATGCCCACGTGATTGACACGTGATTCCCACGTGAATGATACGTAGTTCCCACGGGATTCCCACGTGATTCCCACGTGATTCCCACGTGATTGACACGTGATTCCCACGTGATTCCCACGTGATTGACACGTGATTCCCACGTGATTTCCACGTGATTCCAACGTGATTGACACGTGATTCCCAAATGATTCCCACGTGATTTCCACGTGATTCACTCGTGATTGACACGTGATTCCCACATGATTCCCACGTGATTGACACGTGATTCCCCGGAGATTCCCACGTGATTGACACGTGATTCCCACGTGATTCCCACGTGATTCCCACGTGATTCTCACATGATTGACACGTTACTCCCACGTGATTCCCACGTGATTGACATGTGATTCCCAAGTGATTCCCGTGTGATTCCCACGTGATTGACACGTGATTCCCACGTGATTGACACGTAATTCCCACTTGATTCTCACGTGATTGACACGTGATTCCCACGTGATTCCACGTGATTGACACGTGATTCTCATGTGATTCCCACGTGATTCCCACTTGATTCCCACGTGATTCTCACGTGATTCCCACGTGATTGACACGTGATTCCAAAGTGATTCCCACGTGATACCCCCGTGATTGACACATGATTAGCACGTGATTTCAACGTGTTTCCCACGTGATCCCCACGTGATGCGCACGTGATTCCCACGTGATTGACACGTGATTCCCACGTGATTCCCACGTGATTGACACGTGATTCCCACGTGATTCCCACATGATTGACACGTGACTCCCACGTGATTCCCACGTGATTGACACGTGATTCCCACATGATTCCCACGTGATTTCCACGTGATTGACACGTGATTCCCACGTGATGCCCACGTGATTGACACGTGATTCCCACGTGAATGATACGTAGTTCCCACGGGATTCCCACGTGATTCCCACGTGATTCCCACGTGATTGACACGTGATTCCGACGTGATTCCCACGTGATTGACACGTGATTCCCACGTGATTTCCACGTGATTCCAACGTGATTGACACGTGATTCCCAAATGATTCCCACGTGATTTCCACGTGATTCACTCGTGATTGACACGTGATTCCCACATGATTCCCACGTGATTGACACGTGATTCCCCGGAGATTCCCACGTGATTGACACGTGATTCCCACGTGATTCCCACGTGATTCCCACGTGATTCTCACATGATTGACACGTTACTCCCACGTGATTCCCACGTGATTGACATGTGATTCCCAAGTGATTCCCGTGTGATTCCCACGTGATTGACACGTGATTCCCACATGATTCCCACGTGATTTCCACGTGATTGACACGTGATTCCCACGTGATGCCCACGTGATTGACACGTGATTCCCACGTGAATGATACGTAGTTCCCACGGGATTCCCACGTGATTCCCACGTGATTCCCACGTGATTGACACGTGATTCCCACGTGATTCCCACGTGATTGACACGTGATTCCCACGTGATTTCCACGTGATTCCAACGTGATTGACACGTGATTCCCAAATGATTCCCACGTGATTTCCACGTGATTCACTCGTGATTGACACGTGATTCCCACATGATTCCCACGTGATTGACACGTGATTCCCCGGAGATTCCCACGTGATTGACACGTGATTCCCACGTGATTCCCACGTGATTCCCACGTGATTCTCACATGATTGACACGTTACTCCCACGTGATTCCCACGTGATTGACATGTGATTCCCAAGTGATTCCCGTGTGATTCCCACGTGATTGACACGTGATTCCCACGTGATTGACACGTAATTCCCACTTGATTCTCACGTGATTGACACGTGATTCCCACGTGATTCCACGTGATTGACACGTGATTCTCATGTGATTCCCACGTGATTCCCACTTGATTCCCACGTGATTCTCACGTGATTCCCACGTGATTGACACGTGATTCCAAAGTGATTCCCACGTGATACCCCCGTGATTGACACATGATTAGCACGTGATTTCAACGAGTTTCCCACGTGATCCCCACGTGATGCGCACGTGATTCCCACGTGATTGACACGTGATTCCCACGTGATTCCCACGTGATTGACACGTGATTCCCACGTGATTCCCACGTGATATCCACGTGATTGACACGTGATTCCCAGGCGATTCCCACGTGATTCCCACGTGATTGACACATGATTCCTATGTGATTCCCACGTGATTGCCACGTGATTCCCACGTGATTCCCACGTGAATTACAGGTGATTCCCATGTGATTCCCATGTGATTCCCACGTGATTGACACGTGATTTCCACGTGATTCCCACGTGATTGATACGTGATTCCCACGTTATTCTCACATGATGGACAAGTGATTCCCACGTGATTCCCATGTGATTCCCACGTGATTCCCTCGTGATACACACGTGATTGACCCGTGAATCGCACGTGATTCCCACGTTATTCACATGTGATTCCCTCGTGATTCCCACGCGATTCCCACGTGATTGACACGTGATTCCCACGTGATTGACACGTGATTCCCACGTGATTCCCACGTGATTCCCACGTGATTGACACGTGATTCCCACATGATTCCCACGTGATTGACACGTGATTCCCCGGAGATTCCCACGTGATTGACACGTGATTCCCACGTGATTCCCACGTGATTCCCACGTGATTCTCACATGATTGACACGTTACTCCCACGTGATTCCCACGTGATTGACATGTGATTCCCAAGTGATTCCCGTGTGATTCCCACGTGATTGACACGTGATTCCCACGTGATTGACACGTAATTCCCACTTGATTCTCACGTGATTGACACGTGATTCCCACGTGATTCCACGTGATTGACACGTGATTCTCATGTGATTCCCACGTGATTCCCACTTGATTCCCACGTGATTCTCACGTGATTCCCACGTGATTGACACGTGATTCCAAAGTGATTCCCACGTGATACCCCCGTGATTGACACATGATTAGCACGTGATTTCAACGTGTTTCCCACGTGATCCCCACGTGATGCGCACGTGATTCCCACGTGATTGACACGTGATTCCCACGTGATTCCCACGTGATTGACACGTGATTCCCACGTGATTCCCACATGATTGACACGTGACTCCCACGTGATTCCCACGTGATTGACACGTGATTCCCACATGATTCCCACGTGATTTCCACGTGATTGACACGTGATTCCCACGTGATGCCCACGTGATTGACACGTGATTCCCACGTGAATGATACGTAGTTCCCACGGGATTCCCACGTGATTCCCACGTGATTCCCACGTGATTGACACGTGATTCCGACGTGATTCCCACGTGATTGACACGTGATTCCCACGTGATTTCCACGTGATTCCAACGTGATTGACACGTGATTCCCAAATGATTCCCACGTGATTTCCACGTGATTCACTCGTGATTGACACGTGATTCCCACATGATTCCCACGTGATTGACACGTGATTCCCCGGAGATTCCCACGTGATTGACACGTGATTCCCACGTGATTCCCACGTGATTCCCACGTGATTCTCACATGATTGACACGTTACTCCCACGTGATTCCCACGTGATTGACATGTGATTCCCAAGTGATTCCCGTGTGATTCCCACGTGATTGACACGTGATTCCCACATGATTCCCACGTGATTTCCACGTGATTGACACGTGATTCCCACGTGATGCCCACGTGATTGACACGTGATTCCCACGTGAATGATACGTAGTTCCCACGGGATTCCCACGTGATTCCCACGTGATTCCCACGTGATTGACACGTGATTCCCACGTGATTCCCACGTGATTGACACGTGATTCCCACGTGATTTCCACGTGATTCCAACGTGATTGACACGTGATTCCCAAATGATTCCCACGTGATTTCCACGTGATTCACTCGTGATTGACACGTGATTCCCACATGATTCCCACGTGATTGACACGTGATTCCCCGGAGATTCCCACGTGATTGACACGTGATTCCCACGTGATTCCCACGTGATTCCCACGTGATTCTCACATGATTGACACGTTACTCCCACGTGATTCCCACGTGATTGACATGTGATTCCCAAGTGATTCCCGTGTGATTCCCACGTGATTGACACGTGATTCCCACGTGATTGACACGTAATTCCCACTTGATTCTCACGTGATTGACACGTGATTCCCACGTGATTCCACGTGATTGACACGTGATTCTCATGTGATTCCCACGTGATTCCCACTTGATTCCCACGTGATTCTCACGTGATTCCCACGTGATTGACACGTGATTCCAAAGTGATTCCCACGTGATACCCCCGTGATTGACACATGATTAGCACGTGATTTCAACGAGTTTCCCACGTGATCCCCACGTGATGCGCACGTGATTCCCACGTGATTGACACGTGATTCCCACGTGATTCCCACGTGATTGACACGTGATTCCCACGTGATTCCCACGTGATATCCACGTGATTGACACGTGATTCCCAGGCGATTCCCACGTGATTCCCACGTGATTGACACATGATTCCTATGTGATTCCCACGTGATTGCCACGTGATTCCCACGTGATTCCCACGTGAATTACAGGTGATTCCCATGTGATTCCCATGTGATTCCCACGTGATTGACACGTGATTTCCACGTGATTCCCACGTGATTGATACGTGATTCCCACGTTATTCTCACATGATGGACAAGTGATTCCCACGTGATTCCCATGTGATTCCCACGTGATTCCCTCGTGATACACACGTGATTGACCCGTGAATCGCACGTGATTCCCACGTTATTCACATGTGATTCCCTCGTGATTCCCACGCGATTCCCACGTGATTGACACGTGATTCCCACGTGATTGACACGTGATTCCCACGTGATTCCCACGTGATTCCCACGTGATTGACACGTGATTCCCACGTGATACCCACGTGATTGACACGTGATTCCCACGTGAGTCCCACGTGATTCCTACGTGATTCCCACGTGATTGACACGTGATTCCCAAGTGATTTCCATGTGATTCCCACGTGATTGACACGTGATTCCCAAGTGATTCCCATGTGATTCCCACATGATTGACACATCATTCCCAAGTGATTCCCATGTGATTCCCACGTAATTGACACGTGATTACCACGTGATTCCCATGCGATTCCCACGTGATTGACACGTGATTCCCACGTGATTCCCACGTGATTGATACGTGATTCCCACGTTATTCCCACGTGATGAACAAGTGATTCTTACGTGATTCCCACGTGATTCCCACGTGATTGACACGTGATACCCACATGATTCCAATGTGATTCCCACGTGATTGACACGTGATTCCCACATGATTGCCACGTGATACCCACGTGATTGACAGGTGATTCCCACGTGATTCCCACGTGATTCCCACGTGATTGACACGTGATTACCACGTGAAACCACGTGATTCCCACATGATACCCACGTGATTGACACGTGATTCCCACGTGATACCCACGTGATTGACACGTAATTCCCACGTGATTCCCACGTGATTCCCACGTGTTTCCCACGAGATTGACACGTGATTCCCACGTGATTCCCACGTGATTGACTGGTGATTCCCACGTGATTCTCACGTGATTGACAGGTTATTCCGAAGTGATTCCCACGTGATTCACTCGTGATTGACACGTGACTTCCACATGATTCCTACGTGATGGACACTTGATTCCCAAGTGATTATCACGTGATTAACATGTGATTCCCACGTGATTCCCAAGTGACTCCCACGTGATTCCCACGTGATTGACACGTGATTCCCACGTGATTCCCACGTGATTGACGCATGATTCCCACGTGATTCCCACATGATTGACACGTGACTCCCACGTGATTCCCACGTGATTGACACGTGATTCCCACATGATTCCCACGTGATTTCCACGTGATTGACACGTGATTCCCACGTGATGCCCACGTGATTGACACGTGATTCCCACGTGAATGATACGTAGTTCCCACGGGATTCCCACGTGATTCCCACGTGATTCCCACGTGATTGACACGTGATTCCCACGTGATTCCCACGTGATTGACACGTGATTCCCACGTGATTTCCACGTGATTCCAACGTGATTGACACGTGATTCCCAAATGATTCCCACGTGATTTCCACGTGATTCACTCGTGATTGACACGTGATTCCCACATGATTCCCACGTGATTGACACGTGATTCCCCGGAGATTCCCACGTGATTGACACGTGATTCCCACGTGATTCCCACGTGATTGACAAGTGATTGACACGTGATTCCCACGTGAATCTCACGTGATTCCCACGTGATTTCCACATGAATGACACGTGATTCCCATGTGATTCCCACGTGATACCCACGTGATTGACACGTGACTCCCAGGTGATTCCAACGTGATTCCCTCGTGATCCCCACGTGATGCGCACGTGATGCCCACGTGATTGATACGTGATTCCCACGTGATTGACACGTGATTCCCACGTGATTGACACGTTATTCCCAAGTGATTCCCACGTGATTCACTCGTGATTGACACGTGACTTCCACATGATTCCAACGTGATGGACACGTGATTTCCAAGTGATTATCACGTGATTAACATGTGATTCCCACGTGATTCCCACGTGACTCCCACGTGATTCCCACGTGATTGACACGTGATTCCCACGTGATTCCCACGTGATTGACGCATGATTCCCACGTGATTCCCACGTGATTGACACGTGATTCCCACGTGATTACCACGTGACTCCCACATGATTCCCACGTGATTGACACGTGATTCCCACGTGATTCCCACATTATTGACACGTGACTCCCACGTGATTCCCACGTGATTGACACGTGATTCCGACGTGATTCCCACGTGATTGACACGTGATTCTCACGTGAATGATACGTAGTTCCCACGGGATTCCCACGTGATTCCCACGTGATTGACACGTGATTCCCAAGTGATTGACACGTGATTCCCTCGTGATTTCCACATGAATGACACGTGATTCCCACGTGATTCCCACGTGATTCCCACGTGATTCCCACATGATTGACACGTTACTCCCACGTGATTCCCACGTGATTGACACGTGATTCCCACGTGATACCCACGTGATTGACACGTGATTCCCACGTGAGTCCCACGTGATTCCTACGTGATTCCCACGTGATTGACACGTGATTCCCAAGTGATTCCCATGTGATTCCCACGTGATTGACACGTGATTCCCAAGTGATTCCCATGTGATTCCCACATGATTGACACATCATTCCCAAGTGATTCCCATGTGATTCCCACGTAATTGACACGTGATTACCACGTGATTCCCATGCGATTCCCACGTGATTGACACGTGATTCCCACGTGATTCCCACGTGATTGATACGTGATTCCCACGTTATTCCCACGTGATGAACAAGTGATTCTTACGTGATTCCCACGTGATTCCCACGTGATTGACACGTGATACCCACATGATTCCAATGTGATTCCCACGTGATTGACACGTGATTCCCACGTGATTCCCACGTGATACCCACGTGATTGACAGGTGATTCCCACGTGATTCCCACGTGATTCCCACGTGATTGACACGTGAATACCACGTGAAACCACGTGATTCCCACGTGATACCCAAGTGATTGACACGTGATTCCCACGTGATTCACACGTGATTGACACGTGATTCCCACGTGATTCCCTCGTGATTCCCACGTGATTGACACGTAATTCCCACGTGATTCCCACGTGATTCCCACGTGTTTCCCACGAGATTGACACGTGATTCCCACGTGATTCCCACGTGATTGACAGGTGATTCCCACGTGATTCCCACGTGATTGACATGTTATTCCCAAGTGATTCCCACGTGATTCACTCGTGATTGACACGTGACTTCCACATGATTCCCACGTGATGGACACGTGATTCCCAAGTGATTATCACGTGATTAACATGTGATTCCCACGTGATTCCGAAGTGACTCCCACGTGATTCCCACGTGATTGACACGTGATTCCCACGTGATTCCCACGTGATTGACGCATGATTCCCACGTGATTCCCACGTGATTCCCACATGATTGACACGTGACTCCCACGTGATTCCCACGTGATTGACACGTGATTCCCACGTGATTCCCACGTGATTTCCACGTGATTGACACGTGATTCCCACGTGATGCCCACGTGATTGACACGTGATTCCCACGTGAATGGTACGTAGTTCCCACGGGATTCCCACGTGATTCCCACGTGATTCCCACGTGATTGACACGTGATTCCCACGTGATTCCCACGTGATTGACACGTGATTCCCACGTGATTTCCACGTGATACCAACGTGATTGACACGTGATTTCCAAATGATTCCCACGTGATTTCCACGTGATTCACTCGTGATTGACACGTGATTCCCACATGATTCCCACGTGATTGACACGTGATTCCCCGGTGATGCCCACGTGATTGACACGTGATTCCCACGTGATTCCCACGTGATTGACAAGTGATTGACACGTGATTCCCACGTGAATCTCACGTGATTCCCACGTGATTTCCACATGAATGACACGTGATTCCCATGTGATTCCCACGTGATACCCACGTGATTGACACGTGACTCCCAGGTGATTCCAACGTGATTCCCTCGTGATCCCCACGTGATGCGCACGTGATGCCCACGTGATTGATACGTGATTCCCACGTGATTGACACGTGATTCCCAAGTGATTCCCACGTGATTGACACGTGATTCCCTCGTGATTTCCAAGTGATTGACACGTGATTCCCTCGTGATTTCCACATGAATGACACGTGATTACCATGTGATTCCCACGTGATTCCCACGTGATTCCCACGTGATACCCACGTGACTGACACGTGACTCCCACGTGATTCCAACGTGATTCCCTCGTGATCCACACGTGATTGACACGTGGTTCCCACGTTACTCCCCCGTGATTCCCACGTGATTGACAGGTGATTCCCTCGTGAGTCTCATGTTATTGACACGTGATTCGCTCGTGATTCCAACGTGACTCCCTCGTGATTCCCACGTTATTGACACGTGATTCCCACGTTATTCCCACGTGATTCCCACGTGATACCCACGTGATTGACACGTGATTCCCACGTGATTGACATGTGATTCCAACGTGATTGACACGTGATTCCCACGTGACTGACACGTGAGTCCCACGTGATTCCCAGGTGATTCCCACGTGATTACCACGTGATTGACAGGTGATTCCCAAGTGATTCCCGTGTGATTCCCACGTGATTGACACGTGATTCCCACTTGATTCTCACGTGATTGACACGTGATTCCCACGTGATTCCACGTGATTGACACGTGATTCCCAAGTGATTCCCACGTGATTGCCACGTGATTCCCACGTGATTCTCACATGATTTCCACGTGATTGACACCTGATTCCCACGTGATTTCCACGTGATTGACACGTGATTCCCACGTGAATGATACGTAGTTCCCACGGGATTCCCACGTGATTCCCACGTGATTCCCACGTGATTGACACGTGATTCCCATGTGATTCCCACGTGATTGACACGTGACTCCCACGTGATTCCCACGTGATTCCCACGTGATTCACTCGTGATTGACACGTGATTCCCACGTGATTGACACGTGATTCCCCGGTGATTCCCACGTGATTGACACGTGATTCCCACGTGATTCCCACGTGATTCCCACGTGATTCTCACATGATTGACACATAACTCCCACGTGATTCCCACGTGATTGACATGTGATTCCCAAGTGATTCCCACGTGATTGACACGTGATTCCCTCGTGATTCCCAAGTGATTGACACGTGATTCCCTCGTGATTTCCACATGAATGACACGTGATTACCACGTGATTCCCACGTGATTCCCACGTGATTCCCATGTGATACCCCCGTGACTGACACGTGACTCCCACGTGATTCCAACGTGATTCCCTCGTGATCCCCACGTGATTGACACGTGGTTCCCCGGTGATTCCCACGTGATTGACACGTGATTCCCACGTGATTCCCACGTGATTCCCACGTGATTCTCACATGATTGACACGTTACTCCCACGTGATTCCCACGTGATTGACATGTGATTCCCAAGTGATTCCCGTGTGATTCCCACGTGATTGACACGTGATTCCCACGTGATTCCCACGTGATTGACACGTAATTCCCACTTGATTCTCACGTGATTGACACGTGATTCACACGTGATTCCACGTGATTGACACGTGATTCTCATGTGATTCCCACGTGATTCCCACTTGATTCCCACGTGATTCTCACGTGATTCCCACGTGATTGACACGTGATTCCAAAGTGATTCCCACGTGATACCCCCGTGATTGACACGTGATTAGCACGTGATTTCAACGTGTTTCCCACGTGATCCCCACGTGATGCGCACGTGATTCCCACGTGATTGACACGTGATTCCCACGTGATTCCCACGTGATTGACACGTGATTCCCACGTGATTCCCACGTGATATCCACGTGATTGACACGTGATTCCCAGGCGATTCCCCACGTGATTCCCACGTGATTGACACATGATTCCTATGTGATTCCCACGTGATTGCCACGTGATTCCCACGTGTTTCCCACGTGAATTACAGGTGATTCCCATGTGATTCCCATGTGATTCCCACGTGTTTGACACGTGATTTCCACGTGATTCCCACGTGATTGATACGTGATTCCCACGTTATTCTCACATGATGGACAAGTGATTCCCACGTGATTCCCATGTGATTCCCACGTGATTCCCTCGTGATACACACGTGATTGACCCGTGAATCGCACGTGATTCCCACGTTATTCACATGTGATTCCCTCGTGATTCCCACGCGATTCCCACGTGATTGACACGTGATTCCCACGTGATTGACACGTGATTCCCACGTGATTCCCACGTGATTCCCACGTGATTGACACGTGATTCCCACGTGATACCCACGTGATTGACACGTGATTCCCACGTGAGTCCCACGTGATTCCTACGTGATTCCCACGTGATTGACACGTGATTCCCAAGTGATTCCCATGTGATTCCCACGTGATTGACACGTGATTCCCAAGTGATTCCCATGTGATTCCCACATGATTGACACATCATTCCCAAGTGATTCCCATGTGATTCCCACGTAATTGACACGTGATTACCACGTGATTCCCATGCGATTCCCACGTGATTGACACGTGATTCCCACGTGATTCCCACGTGATTGATACGTGATTCCCACGTTATTCCCACGTGATGAACAAGTGATTCTTACGTGATTCCCACGTGATTCCCACGTGATTGACACGTGATACCCACATGATTCCAATGTGATTCCCACGTGATTGACACGTGATTCCCACATGATTCCCACGTGATACCCACGTGATTGACAGGTGATTCCCACGTGATTCCCACGTGATTCCCACGTGATTGACACGTGATTACCACGTGAAACCACGTGATTCCCACGTGATACCCACGTGATTGACACGTGATTCCCACGTGATTCACACGTGATTGACACGTGATTCCCACGTGATTCCCTCGTGATTCCCACGTGATTGACACGTAATTCCCACGTGATTCCCACGTGATTCCCACGTGTTTCCCACGAGATTGACACGTGATTCCCACGTGATTCCCACGTGATTGACAGGTGATTCCCACGTGATTCCCACGTGATTGACACGTTATTCCCAAGTGATTCCCACGTGATTCACTCGTGATTGACACGTGACTTCCACATGATTCCCACGTCATGGACACGTGATTCCCAAGTGATTATCACGTGATTAACATGTGATTCCCACGTGATTCCCAAGTGACTCCCACGTGATTCCCACGTGATTGACACGTGATTCCCACGTGATTCCCACGTGATTGACGCATGATTCCCACGTGATTCCCACGTGATTCCCACATGATTGACACGTGACTCCCACGTGATTCCCACGTGATTGACACGTGATTCCCACGTGATTCCCACGTGATTTCCACGTGATTGACACGTGATTCCCACGTGATGCCCACGTGATTGACACGTGATTCCCACGTGAATGATACGTAGTTCCCACGGGATTCCCACGTGATTCCCACGTGATTCCCACGTGATTGACACGTGATTCCCACGTGATTCCCACGTGATTGACACGTGATTCCCACGTGATTTCCACGTGATTCCAACGTGATTGACACGTGATTCCCAAATGATTCCCACGTGATTTCCACGTGATTCACTCGTGATTGACACGTGATTCCCACATGATTCCCACGTGATTGAGACGTGATTCCCCGGAGATTCCCACGTGATTGACACGTGATTCCCACGTGATTCCCACGTGATTGACAAGTGATTGACACGTGATTCCCACGTGAATCTCACGTGATTCCCACGTGATTTCCACATGAATGACACGTGATTCCCATGTGATTCCCACGTGATACCCACGTGATTGACACGTGACTCCCAGGTGATTCCAACGTGATTCCCTCCTGATCCCCACGTGATGCGCACGTGATGCCCACGTGATTGATACGTGATTCCCACGTGATTGACACGTGATTCCCACGTGATTCCCACGTGATTGACACGTTATTCCCAAATGATTCCCACGTGATTCACTCGTGATTGACACGTGACTTCCACATGATTCCAACGTGATGGACACGTGATTTCCAAGTGATTATCACGTGATTAACATGTGATTCCCACGTGACTCCCACGTGATTCCCACGTGATTGACACGTGATTCCCACGTGATTCCCACGTGATTGACGCATGATTCCCACGTGATTCCCACGTGATTGACACGTGATTCCCACGTGATTACCACGTGACCACCACATGATTCCCACGTGATTGACACGTGATTCCCACGTGATTCCCACATTATTGACACGTGACTCCCACGTGATTTCCACGTGATTGACACGTGATTCCCACGTGATTCCCACGTGATTGACACGTGATTCTCACGTGAATGATACGTAGTTCCCACGGGATTCCCACGTGATTCCCACGTGATTCCCACGTGATTGACACGTGATTCCCATGTGATTCCCACGTGATTGACACGTGATTCCCACGTGATTTCCACGTGATTCCAACGTGATTGACACGTGATTCCCAAATGATTCCCACGTGATTCCCACGTGATTCACTCGTGATTGACACGTGTTTCCCACATGATTCCCACGTGATTGACACGTGATTCCCCGGTGATTCCCACGTGATTGACACCTGATTCCCACGTCATTCCCACGTGATTGACACGTGATTGACACGTGATTCCCACGTGAATCTCACGTGATTCCCACGTGATACCCACGTGAGTCCCACGTGATTGACACGTGATTCCCACGTGATTGACACGTGATTCCCTCGTGATTCCCAAGTGATTGACACGTGATTCCCTCGTGATTTCCACATGAATGACACGTGATTCCCACGTGATTCCCACGTGATTCCCACGTGATTCCCACATGATTGACACGTTACTCCCACGTGATTCCCACGTGATTGACACGTGATTCCCACGTGATACCCACGTGATTGACACGTGATTCCCACGTGAGTCCCACGTGATTCCTACGTGATTCCCACGTGATTGACACGTGATTCCCAAGTGATTCCCATGTGATTCCCACGTGATTGACACGTGATTCCCAAGTGATTCCCATGTGATTCCCACATGATTGACACATCATTCCCAAGTGATTCCCTTGTGATTCCCACGTAATTGACACGTGATTACCACGTGATTCCCATGCGATTCCCACGTGATTGACACGTGATTCCCACGTGATTCCCACGTGATTGATACGTGATTCCCACGTTATTCCCACGTGATGAACAAGTGATTCTTACGTGATTCTCACGTGATTCCCACGTGATTGACACGTGATACCCACATGATTCCAATGTGATTCCCACGTGATTGACACGTGATTCCCACGTGATTCCCACGTGATACCCACGTGATTGACAGGTGATTCCCACGTGATTCCCACGTGATTCCCACGTGATTGACACGTGATTCCCATGTGATTCCCACGTGATACCCACGTGATTGACACGTGACTCCCAGGTGATTCCAACGTGATTCCCTCGTGATCCCCACGTGATGCGCACGTGATGCCCACGTGATTGATACGTGTTTCCCACGTGATTGACACGTGATTCCCAAGTGATTCCCACGTGATTGACACGTGATTCCCTCGTGATTCCCAAGTGATTGACACGTGATTCCCTCGTGATTTCCACATGAATGACACGTGATTACCATGTGATTCCCACGTGATTCCCACGTGATTCCCACGTGATACCCACGTGACTGACACGTGACTCCCACGTGATTCCAACGTGATTCCCTCGTGATCCACACGTGATTGACACGTGGTTCCCACGTTACTCCCCCGTGATTCCCACGTGATTGACAGGTGATTCCCTCGTGAGTCTCATGTTATTGACACGTGATTCGCTCGTGATTCCAACGTGACTCCCTCGTGATTCCCACGTTATTGACACATGATTCCCACGTTATTCCCACGTGATTCCCACGTGATACCCACGTGATTGACACGTGATTCCCACGTGATTGACATGTGATTCCAACGTGATTGACACGTGATTCCCACGTGACTGACACGTGAGTCCCACGTGATTCCCAGGTGATTCCCACGTGATTACCACGTGATTGACAGGTGATTCCCAAGTGATTCCCGTGTGATTCCCACGTGATTGACACGTGATTCCCACTTGATTCTCACGTGATTGACACGTGATTCCCACGTGATTCCACGTGATTGACACGTGATTCCCAAGTGATTCCCACGTGATTGCCACGTGATTCCCACGTGATTCTCACATGATTTCCACGTGATTGACACCTGATTCCCACGTGATTTCCACGTGATTGACACGTGATTCCCACGTGAATGATACGTAGTTCCCACGGGATTCCCACGTGATTCCCACGTGATTCCCACGTGATTGACACGTGATTCCCATTTGATTCCCACGTGATTGACACGTGACTCCCACGTGATTCCCACGTGATTCCCACGTGATTCACTCGTGATTGACACGTGATTCCCACGTGATTGACACGTGATTCCCCGGTGATTCCCACGTGATTGACACGTGATTCCCACGTGATTCCCATGTGATTCCCACGTGATTGACACGTGATACCCACATGATTCCAATGTGATTCCCACGTGATTGACACGTGATTCCCACATGATTCCCACGTGATACCCACGTGATTGACAGGTGATTCCCACGTGATTCCCACGTGATTCCCACGTGATTGACACGTGATTACCACGTGAAACCACGTGATTCCCACGTGATACCCACGTGATTGACACGTGATTCCCACGTGATTGACACGTGATTCCCACGTGATTCCCTCGTGATTCCCACGTGATTGACACGTAATTCCCACGTGATTCCCACGTGATTCCCACGTGTTTCCCACGAGATTGACACGTGATTCCCACGTGATTCCCACGTGATTGACAGGTGATTCCCACGTGATTCCCACGTGATTGACACGTTATTCCCAAGTGATTCCCACGTGATTCACTCGTGATTGACACGTGACTTCCACATGATTCCCACGTGATGGACACGTGATTCCCAAGTGATTATCACGTGATTAACATGTGATTCCCACGTGATTCCCAAGTGACTCCCACGTGATTCCCACGTGATTGACACGTGATTCCCACGTGATTCCCACGTGATTGACGCATGATTCCCACGTGATTCCCACGTGATTCCCACATGATTGACACGTGACTCCCACGTGATTCCCACGTGATTGACACGTGATTCCCACGTGATTCCCACGTGATTTCCACGTGATTGACACGTGATACCCACGTGATGCCCACGTGATTGACACGTGATTCCCACGTGAATGATACGTAGTTCCCACGGGATTCCCACGTGATTCCCACGTGATTCCCACGTGATTGACACGTGATTCCCACGTGATTCCCACGTGATTGACACGTGATTCCCACGTGATTTCCACGTGATTCCAACGTGATTGACACGTGATTCCCAAATGATTCCCACGTGATTTCCACGTGATTCACTCGTGATTGACACGTGATTCCCACATGATTCCCACGTGATTGACACGTGATTCCCCGGAGATTCCCACGTGATTGACACGTGATTCCCACGTGATTCCCACGTGATTGACAAGTGATTGACACGTGATTCCCACGTGAATCTCACGTGATTCCCACGTGATTTCCACATGAATGACACGTGATTCCCATGTGATTCCCACGTGATACCCACGTGATTGACACGTGACTCCCAGGTGATTCCAACGTGATTCCCTCGTGATCCCCACGTGATGCGCACGTGATGCCCACGTGATTGATACGTGATTCCCACGTGATTGACACGTGATTCCCACGTGATTCCCACGTGATTGACACGTTATTCCCAAATGATTCCCACGTGATTCACTCGTGATTGACACGTGACTTCCACATGATTCCAACGTGATGGACACGTGATTTCCAAGTGATTATCACGTGATTAACATGTGATTCCCACGTGACTCCCACGTGATTCCCACGTGATTGACACGTGATTCCCACGTGATTCCCACGTGATTGACGCATGATTCCCACGTGATTCCCACGTGATTGACACGTGATTCCCACGTGATTACCACGTGACCACCACATGATTCCCACGTGATTGACACGTGATTCCCACGTGATTCCCACATTATTGACACGTGACTCCCACGTGATTTCCACGTGATTGACACGTGATTCCCACGTGATTCCCACGTGATTGACACGTGATTCTCACGTGAATGATACGTAGTTCCCACGGGATTCCCACGTGATTCCCACGTGATTCCCACGTGATTGACACGTGATTCCCATGTGATTCCCACGTGATTGACACGTGATTCCCACGTGATTTCCACGTGATTCCAACGTGATTGACACGTGATTCCCAAATGATTCCCACGTGATTCCCACGTGATTCACTCGTGATTGACACGTGTTTCCCACATGATTCCCACGTGATTGACACGTGATTCCCCGGTGATTCCCACGTGATTGACACCTGATTCCCACGTCATTCCCACGTGATTGACACGTGATTGACACGTGATTCCCACGTGAATCTCACGTGATTCCCACGTGATACCCACGTGAGTCCCACGTGATTGACACGTGATTCCCACGTGATTGACACGTGATTCCCTCGTGATTCCCAAGTGATTGACACGTGATTCCCTCGTGATTTCCACATGAATGACACGTGATTCCCACGTGATTCCCACGTGATTCCCACGTGATTCCCACATGATTGACACGTTACTCCCACGTGATTCCCACGTGATTGACACGTGATTCCCACGTGATACCCACGTGATTGACACGTGATTCCCACGTGAGTCCCACGTGATTCCTACGTGATTCCCACGTGATTGACACGTGATTCCCAAGTGATTCCCATGTGATTCCCACGTGATTGACACGTGATTCCCAAGTGATTCCCATGTGATTCCCACATGATTGACACATCATTCCCAAGTGATTCCCTTGTGATTCCCACGTAATTGACACGTGATTACCACGTGATTCCCATGCGATTCCCACGTGATTGACACGTGATTCCCACGTGATTCCCACGTGATTGATACGTGATTCCCACGTTATTCCCACGTGATGAACACGTGATTCTTACGTGATTCTCACGTGATTCCCACGTGATTGACACGTGATACCCACATGATTCCAATGTGATTCCCACGTGATTGACACATGATTCCCACGTGATTCCCACGTGATACCCACGTGATTGACAGGTGATTCCCACGTGATTCCCACGTGATTCCCACGTGATTGACACGTGATTCCCATGTGATTCCCACGTGATACCCACGTGATTGACACGTGACTCCCAGGTGATTCCAACGTGATTCCCTCGTGATCCCCACGTGATGCGCACGTGATGCCCACGTGATTGATACGTGTTTCCCACGTGATTGACACGTGATTCCCAAGTGATTCCCACGTGATTGACACGTGATTCCCTCGTGATTCCCAAGTGATTGACACGTGATTCCCTCGTGATTTCCACATGAATGACACGTGATTACCATGTGATTCCCACGTGATTCCCACGTGATTCCCACGTGATACCCACGTGACTGACACGTGACTCCCACGTGATTCCAACGTGATTCCCTCGTGATCCACACGTGATTGACACGTGGTTCCCACGTTACTCCCCCGTGATTCCCACGTGATTGACAGGTGATTCCCTCGTGAGTCTCATGTTATTGACACGTGATTCGCTCGTGATTCCAACGTGACTCCCTCGTGATTCCCACGTTATTGACACATGATTCCCACGTTATTCCCACGTGATTCCCACGTGATACCCACGTGATTGACACGTGATTCCCACGTGATTGACATGTGATTCCAACGTGATTGACACGTGATTCCCACGTGACTGACACGTGAGTCCCACGTGATTCCCAGGTGATTCCCACGTGATTACCACGTGATTGACAGGTGATTCCCAAGTGATTCCCGTGTGATTCCCACGTGATTGACACGTGATTCCCACTTGATTCTCACGTGATTGACACGTGATTCCCACGTGATTCCACGTGATTGACACGTGATTCCCAAGTGATTCCCACGTGATTGCCACGTGATTCCCACGTGATTCTCACATGATTTCCACGTGATTGACACCTGATTCCCACGTGATTTCCACGTGATTGACACGTGATTCCCACGTGAATGATACGTAGTTCCCACGGGATTCCCACGTGATTCCCACGTGATTCCCACGTGATTGACACGTGATTCCCATTTGATTCCCACGTGATTGACACGTGACTCCCACGTGATTCCCACGTGATTCCCACGTGATTCACTCGTGATTGACACGTGATTCCCACGTGATTGACACGTGATTCCCCGGTGATTCCCACGTGATTGACACGTGATTCCCACGTGATTCCCACGTGATTCCCACGTGATTCTCACATGATTGACACGTTACTCCCACGTGATTCCCACGTGATTGACATGTGATTCCCAAGTGATTCCCACGTGATTGACACGTGATTCCCTCGTGATTCCCAAGTGATTGACACGTGATTCCCTCGTGATTTCCACATGAATGACACGTGATTACCACGTGATTCCCACGTGATTCCCACGTGATTCCCACGTGATACCCCCGTGACTGACACGTGACTCCCACGTGATTCCAACGTGATTCCCTCGTGATCCCCACGTGATTGACACGTGGTTCCCCGGTGATTCCCACGTGATTGACACGTGATTCCCACGTGATTCCCACGTGATTCCCACGTGATTCTCACATGATTGACACGTTACTCCCACGTGATTCCCACGTGATTGACATGTGATTCCCAAGTGATTCCCGTGTGATTCCCACGTGATTGACACGTGATTCCCACGTGATTCCCACGTGATTGACACGTAATTCCCACTTGATTCTCACGTGATTGACACGTGATTCCCACGTGATTCCACGTGATTGACACGTGATTCTCATGTGATTCCCACGTGATTCCCACTTGATTCCCACGTGATTCTCACGTGATTCCCAAGTGATTGACACGTGATTCCAAAGTGATTCCCACGTGATACCCACGTGATTGACACGTGATTAGCACGTGATTTCAACGTGTTTCCCACGTGATCCCCACGTGATGCGCACGTGATTTCCACGTGATTGACACGTGATTCCCACGTGATTCCCACGTGATTGACACGTGATTCCCACGTGATTCCCACGTGATATCCACGTGATTGACACGTGATTCCCAGGCGATTCCCACGTGATTCCCACGTGATTGACATATGATTCCTATGTGATTCCCACGTGATTGCCACGTGATTCCCACGTGATTCCCACGTGAATTACAGGTGATTCCCATGTGATTCCCATGTGATTCCCACGTGATTGACACGTGATTTCCACGTGATTCCCACGTGATTGATACGTGATTCCCACGTTATTCTCACATGATGGACAAGTGATTCCCACGTGATTCCCATGTGATTCCCACGTGATTCCCTCGTGATACACACGTGATTGACCCGTGAATCGCACGTGATTCCCACGTTATTCACATGTGATTCCCTCGTGATTCCCACGCGATTCCCACGTGATTGACACGTGATTCCCACGTGATTGACACGTGATTCCCACGTGATTCCCACGTGATTCCCACGTGATTGACACGTGATTCCCACGTGATACCCACGTGATTGACACGTGATTCCCACGTGAGTCCCACGTGATTCCTACGTGATTCCCACGTGATTGACATGTGATTCCCAAGTGATTCCCATGTGATTCCCACGTGATTGACACGTGATTCCCAAGTGATTTCCATGTGATTCCCACATGATTGACACATCATTCCCAAGTGATTCCCATGTGATTCCCACGTAATTGACACGTGATTACCACGTGATTCCCATGCGATTCCCACGTGATTGACACGTGATTCCCACGTGATTCCCACGTGATTGATACGTGATTCCCACGTTATTCCCACGTGATGAACAAGTGATTCTTACGTGATTCCCACGTGATTCCCACGTGATTGACACGTGATACCCACATGATTCCAATGTGATTCCCACGTGATTGACACGTGATTCCCACATGATTCCCACGTGATACCCACGTGATTGACAGGTGATTCCCACGTGATTCCCACGTGATTGACACGTGATTACCACGTGAAACCACGTGATTCCCACGTGATACCCACGTGATTGACACTTGATTCCCACGTGATTCACACGTGATTGACACGTGATTCCCACGTGATTCCCTGCTGATTCCCACGTGATTGACACGTAATTCCCACGTGATTCCCACGTGATTCCCACGTGTTTCCCACGAGATTGACACGTGATTCCCACGTGATTCCCACGTGATTGACAGGTGATTCCCACCTGATTCCCACGTGATTGACACGTTATTCCCAAGTGATTCCCACGTGATTCACTCGTGATTGACACGTGACTTCCACATGATTCCCACGTGATGGACACGTGATTCCCACGTGATTCCCACGTGATTTCCACGTGATTGACACGTGATTCCCACGTGATTCCCAAGTGACTCCCACGTGATTCCCACGTGATTGACACGTGATTCCCACGTGATTCCCACGTGATTGACGCATGATTCCCACGTGATTCCCACGTGATTCCCACGTGATTGACACGTGACTCCCACGTGATTCCCACGTGATTGACACGTGATTCCCACGTGATTCCCACGTGATTTCCACGTGATTGACACGTGATTCCCACGTGATGCCCACGTGATTGACACGTGATTCCCACGTGAATGATACGTAGTTCCCACGGGATTCCCACGTGATTCCCACGTGATTCCCACGTGATTGACACGTGATTCCCACGTGATTCCCACGTGATTGACACGTGATTCCCACGTGATTTCCACGTGATTCCAACGTGATTGACACGTGATTCCCAAATGATTCCCACGTGATTTCCACGTGATTCACTCGTGATTGACACGTGATTCCCACATGATTCCCACGTGATTGACACGTGATTCCCCGGAGATTCCCACGTGATTGACACGTGATTCTCACGTGATTCCCACGTGATTGACAAGTGATTGACACGTGATTCCCACGTGAATCTCACGTGATTCCCACGTGATTTCCACATGAATGACACGTGATTCCCATGTGATTCCCACGTGATACCCACGTGATTGACACGTGACTCCCAGGTGATTCCAACGTGATTCCCTCGTGATCCCCACGTGATGCGCACGTGATGCCCACGTGATTGATACGTGATTCCCACGTGATTGACACGTGATTCCCAAGTGATTCCCACGTGATTGACACGTGATTCCCTCGTGATTCCCAAGTGATTGACACGTGATTCCCTCGTGATTTCCACATGAATGACACGTGATTACCACGTGATTCCCACGTGATTCCCACGTGATTCCCACGTGATACCCACGTGACTGACACGTGACTCCCACGTGATTCCAACGTGATTCCCTCGTGATCCCCACGTGATTGACACCTGGTTCCCACGTTACTCCCCCGTGATTCCCACGTGATTGACAGGTGATTCCCTCGTGAGTCTCATGTTATTGACACGTGATTCGCTCGTGATTCCAACGTGACTCCCTCGTGATTCCCACGTTATTGACACGTGATTCTCACGTTATTCCCACGTGATTCCCTCGTGATTGACACCTTATTCCCAAGTGATTCCCACGTGATTCACTCGTGATTGACACGTGACTTCCACATGATTCCAACGTGATGGACACGTGATTTCCAAGTGATTATCACGTGATTAACATGTGATTCCCACGTGATTCCCACGTGACTCCCACGTGATTCCCACGTGATTGACACGTGATTCCCACGTGATTCCCACGTGATTGACGCATGATTCCCACGTGATTCCCACGTGATTGACACGTGATTCCCACGTGATTACCACGTGACTCCCACATGATTCCCACGTGATTGACACGTGATTCCCACGTGATTCCCACATTATTGACACGTGACTCCCACGTGATTCCCACGTGATTGACACGTGATTCCCACGTGATTCCCACGTGATTGACACGTGATTCTCACGTGAATGATACGTAGTTCCCACGGGATTCCCACGTGATTCCCACGTGATTCCCACGTGATTGACACGTGATTCCCATGTGATTCCCACGTGATTGACACGTGATTACCACGTGATTTCCACGTGATTCCAACGTGATTGACACGTGATTCCCAAATGATTCCCACGTGATTCCCACGTGATTCACTCGTGATTGACACGTGATTCCCACATGATTCCCACGTGATTGACACGTGATTCCCCGGTGATTCCCACGTGATTGACACCTGATTCCCACGTGATTCCCACGTGATTGACACGTGATTGACACGTGATTCCCACGTGAATCTCACGTGATTCCCACGTGATACCCACGTGAGTCCCACGTGATTGACACGTGATTCCCACGTGATTGACACGTGATTCCCTCCTGATTCCCAAGTGATTGACACGTGATTCCCTCGTGATTTCCACATGAATGACACGTGATTCCCACGTGATTCCCACGTGATTGACACGTGATTCCCACGTGATACCCACGTGATTGACACGTGATTCCCACGTGAGTCCCACGTGATTCCTACGTGATTCCCACGTGATTGACACGTGATTCCCAAGTGATTCCCATGTTATTCCCACGTGATTGACACGTGATTCCCAAGGGATTCCCATGTGATTCCCACATGATTGACACATCATTCCCAAGTGATTCCCATGTGATTCCCACGTAATTGACACGTGATTACCACGTGATTCCCATGCGATTCCCACGTGATTGACACGTGATTCCCACGTGATTCCCACGTGATTGATACGTGATTCCCACGTTATTCCCACGTGATGAACAAGTGATTCTTACGTGATTCCCACGTGATTCCCACGTGATTGACACGTGATACCCACATGATTCCAATGTGATTCCCACGTGATTGACACGTGATTCCCACGTGATTCCCACGTGATACCCACGTGATTGACAGGTGATTCCCACGTGATTCCCACGTGATTCCCACGTGATTGACACGTGATTACCACGTGAAACCACGTGATTCCCACGTGATACCCACGTGATTGACACGTGATTCCCACGTGATTCACACGTGATTGACACGTGATTCCCACGTGATTCCCTCGTGATTCCCACGTGATTGACACGTAATTCCCACGTGATTCCCACGTGATTCCCACGTGTTTCCCACGAGATTGACACGTGATTCCCACGTGATTCCCACGTGATTGACAGGTGATTCCCACATGATTCCCACGTGATTGACACATTATTCCCAAGTGATTCCCACGTGATTCACTCGTGATTGACACGTGACTTCCACATGATTCCCACGTGATGGACATGTGATTCCCAAGTGATTATCACGTGATTAACATGTGATTCCCACGTGATTCCCAAGTGACTCCCACGTGATTCCCACGTGATTGACACGTGATTCCCACGTGATTCCCACGTGATTGACACGTGATTCCCCGGAGATTCCCACGTGATTGACACGTGATTCCCACGTGATTCCCACGTGATTGACAAGTGATTGACACGTGATTCCCACGTGAATCTCACGTGATTCCCACGTGATTTCCACATGAATGACACGTGAATCCCATGTGATTCCCACGTGATACCCACGTGATTGACACGTGACTCCCAGGTGATTCCCACGTGATACCCACGTGATTGACACGTGATTCCCACGTGAGTCCCACGTGATTCCTACGTGATTCCCACGTGATTGACACGTGTTTCCCAAGTGATTCCCATGTGATTCCCACATGATTGACACATCATTCCCAAGTGATTCCCATGTGATTCCCACGTAATTGACACGTGATTACCACGTGATTCCCATGCGATTCCCACGTGATTGACACGTGATTCCCACGTGATTGATACGTGATTCCCACGTTATTCCCACGTGATGAACAAGTGATTCTTACGTGATTCCCACGTGATTCCCACGTGATTGACACGTGATACCCACATGATTCCAATGTGATTCCCACGTGATTGACACGTGATTCCCACGTGATTCCCACGTGATACCCACGTGATTGACAGGTGATTCCCACGTGATTCCCACGTGATTCCCACGTGATTGACACGTGATTACCACGTGAAACCACGTGATTCCCACGTGATACCCACGTGATTGACACGTGATTCCCACGTGATTCACACGTGATTGACACGTGATTCCCACGTGATTCCCTCGTGATTCCCACGTGATTGACACGTAATTCCCACGTGATTCCAACGTGATTCTCACGTGTTTCCCACGAGATTGACACGTGATTCCCACGTGATTCCCACGTGATTGACAGGTGATTCCCACGTGATTCCCACGTGATTGACACGTTATTCCCAAGTGATTCCCACGTGATTCACTCGTGATTGACACGTGACTTCCACATGATTCCCACGTGATGGACATGTGATTCCCAAGTGATTATCACGTGATTAACATGTGATTCCCACGTGATTCCCAAGTGACTCCCACGTGATTCCCACGTGATTGACACGTGATTCCCACGTGATTCCCACGTGATTGACACGTGATTCCCCGGAGATTCCCACGTGATTGACACGTGATTCCCACGTGATTCCCACGTGATTGACAAGTGATTGACACGTGATTCCCACGTGAATCTCACGTGATTCCCACGTGATTTCCACATGAATGACACATGATTCCCATGTGATTCCCACGTGATACCCACGTGATTGACACGTGACTCCCAGGTGATTCCAACGTGATTCCCTCGTGATCCCCACGTGATGCGCACGTGATGCCCACGTGATTGATACGTGATTCCCACGTGATTGACACGTGATTCCCACGTGATTCCCACGTGATTGACACGTTATTCCCAAGTGATTCCCACGTGATTCACTCGTGATTGACACGTGACTTCCACATGATTCCAACGTGATGGACACGTGATTTCCAAGTGATTATCACGTGATTAACATGTGATTCCCACGTGATTCCCACGTGACTCCCACGTGATTCCCACGTGATTGACACGTGATTCCCACGTGATTCCCACGTGATTGATGCATGATTCCCATGTGATTCCCACTTGATTGACACGTGATTCCCACGTGATTACCACGTGACTCCCACATGATTCCCACGTGATTGACACGTGATTCCCACGTGATTCCCACATTATTGACACGTGACTCCCACGTGATTCCCACGTGATTGACACGTGATTCCCACGTGATTCCCACGTGATTGACACGTGATTCTCACGTGAATGATACGTAGTTCCCACGGGATTCCCACGTGATTCCCACGTGATTCCCACGTGATTGACACGTGATTCCCATGTGATTCCCACGTGATTGACACGTGATTCCCACGTGATTTCCACGTGATTCCAACGTGATTGACACGTGATTCCCAAATGATTCCCACGTGATTCCGACGTGATTCACTCGTGATTGACACGTGATTCCCACATGATTCCCACGTGATTGACACGTGATTCCCCGGTGATTCCCACGTGATTGACACCTGATTCCCACGTGATTCCCACGTGATTGACACGTGATTGACACGTGATTCCCACGTGAATCTCACGTGATTCCCACGTGATACCCACGTGAGTCCCAGGTGATTGACACGTGATTCCCACGTGATTGACACGTGATTCCCTCGTGATTCCCAAGTGATTGACACGTGATTCCCTCGTGATTTCCACATGAATGACACGTGATTCCCACGTGATTCCCACGTGATTGACACGTGATTCCCACGTGATACCCACGTGATTGACACGTGATTCCCACGTGAGTCCCACGTGTTTCCTACGTGATTCCCACGTGATTGACACGTGATTCCCAAGTGATTCCCATGTGATTCCCACGTGATTGACACGTGATTCCCAAGTGATTCCCATGTGCTTCCCACATGATTGACACATCATTCCCAAGTGATTCCCATGTGATTCCCACGTAATTGACACGTGATTACCACGTGATTCCCATGCGATTCCCACGTGATTGACACGTGATTCCCACGTGATTCCCACGTGATTGATACGTGATTCCCACGTTATTCCCACGTGATGAACAAGTGATTCTTACGTGATTCCCACGTGATTCCCACGTGATTGACACTTGATACCCACATGATTCCATTGTGATTCCCACGTGATTGACACGTGATTCCCACGTGATTCCCACGTGATACCCACGTGATTGACAGGTGATTCCCACGTGATTCCCACGTGATTGACACGTTATTCCCAAGTGATTCCCACGTGATTCACTCGTGATTGACACGTGACTTCCACATGATTCCCACGTGATGGACATGTGATTCCCAAGTGATTATCACGTGATTAACATGTGATTCCCACGTGATTCCCAAGTGACTCCCACGTGATTCCCACGTGATTGACACGTGATTCCCACGTGATTCCCACGTGATTGACGCATGATTCCCACGTGATTCCCACGTGATTCCCACAGGATTGACACGTGACTCCAACGTGATTCCCACGTGATTGACACGTGATTCCCACGTGATTCCCACGTGATTTCCACGTGATTGACACGTGATTCCCACGTGATGCCCACGTGATTGACACGTGATTCCCACGTGAATGATACGTAGTTCCCACGGGATTCCCACGTGATTCCCACGTGATCCCACGTGATTGATACGTGATTCCCACGTGATTCCCACGTGATTTCCACGTGATTCCAACGTGATTGACACGTGATTCCCAAATGATTCCCACGTGATTTCAACGTGATTCACTCGTGATTGACACGTGATTCCCACATGATTCCCACGTGATTGACACGTGATTCCCCGGTGATTCCCACGTGATTGACACGTGATTCCCACGTGATTGACAAGTGATTGACACGTGATTCCCACGTGAATGATACGTAGTTCCCACGGGATTCCCACGTGATTCCCACGTGATTCCCACGTGAATGATACGTAGTTCCCACGGGATTCCCACGTGATTCCCACGTGATTCCCACGTGATTGATACGTGATTCCCACATGATTCCCACGTGATTGACACGTGATTCCCCGGTGATTCCCACGAGATTGACACGTGATTCCCACGTGATTGACAAGTGATTGACACGTGATTCCCACGTGAATCTCACGTGATTCCCACGTGATTTCCACATGAATGACCCGTGATTCCCATGTGATTCCCACGTGATACCCACGTGATTGACACGTGACTCCCAGGTGATTCCAACGTGATTCCCTCGTGATCCCCACGTGATGCGCACGTGATGCCCACGTGATTGATACGTGATTCCCACGTGATTGACACGTGATTCCCAAGTGATTCCCACGTTATTGACACGTGATTCCCTCGTGATTCCCAAGTGATTGACACGTGATTCCCACGTGATACCCACGTGACTGACACGTGACTCCAACGTGATTCCAACGTGATTCCCTCGTGATCCCCACGTGATTGACACGTGGTTCCCACGTTACTCCCCCGTGATTCCCACGTGATTGACAGGTGATTCCCTCGTGAGTCTCATGTTATTGACACGTGATTCGCTCGTGATTCCAACGTGACTCCCTCGTGATTCCCACGTTATTGACACGTGATTCCCACGTTATTCCCACGTGATTCCCACGTGATACCCACGTGATTGACACGTGATTCCCACGTGATTGACATGTGATTCCAACGTGATTGACACGTGATTCCCACGTGACTGACACGTGAGTCCCACGTGATTCCCAGGTGATTCCCACGTGATTACCACGTGATTGACAGGTGATTCCCAAGTGATTCCCGTGTGATTCCCACGTGATTGACACGTGATTCCCACTTGATTCTCACGTGATTGACACGTGATTCCCACGTGATTCCACGTGATTGACACGTGATTCCCAAGTGATTCCCACGTGATTGCCACGTGATTCCCACGTGATTCTCACATGATTTCCACGTGATTGACACCTGATTCCCACGTGATTTCCACGTGATTGACACGTGATTCCCACGTGAATGATACGTAGTTCCCACAGGATTCCCACGTGATTCCCACGTGATTCCCACGTGATTGACACGTGATTCCCATGTGATTCCCACGTGATTGACACGTGACTCCCACGTGATTTCCACGTGATTCCAACGTGTTTGACACGTGATTCCCAAATGATTCCCACGTGATTCCCACGTGATTCACTCGTGATTGACACGTGATTCCCACATGATTGACACGTGATTCCCCGGTGATTCCCACGTGATTCACTCGTGATTGACACGTGATTCCCACGATTTCCACGTGATTGACACGTGATTCCCCGGTGATTCCCACGTGATTGACACGTGATTCCCACGTGAATCTCACGTGATTCCCACGTGATACCCACATGAGTCCCACGTCATTGACACGTGATTCCCACGTGATTGACACGTGATTCCCAAGTGATTCCCACGTGATTGACACGTGATTCCCTCGTGATTCCCAAGTGATTAACACGTGATTCCCTCGTGATTTCCACATGAATGACACGTGATTACCACGTGATTCCCACGCGATTCCCACGTTATTCACATGTGATTCCCTCGTGATTCCCACGTGATTGACACGTGATTCTCACGTGATTCTCACGTGATTGACACGTGATTCCCACGTGAGTCCCACGTGATGCGCACGTGATTCCCACGTTATTGACACGTGATTCCCACGTGATATCAACGGGATTGACACGTGATTCCCACGTGATTCCCACGTGATTGACACGTGACTCCCACGTGATTCCAACGTGATATCCACCTGATTGACACGTGATTCCCACGTGATTCCCACGTGAATTACAGGTGATTCCCACGTGATTCCCATGTGATTCCCACGTGATTGACACGTGATTCCCACGTGATTCCCACGTGTTTCCCACGAGATTGACACGTGATTCCCACGTGATTCCAACGTGATTGACAGGTGATTCCCACGTGATTCCCAAGTGATTGACATGTTATTCCCAAGTGATTCCCACGTGATTCACTCGTGATTGACACATGATTTCCACATGATTCCCACGTGATGAACACGTGATTCCCAAGTGACTATCACGTGATTAACATGTGATTCCCACATGATTCCCATGTGACTCCCACGTGATTCCCACGTGATTGACACGTGATTCCCACGTTTTTCCGACGTGATTGACGCATGATTCCCCCATGATTCCCACGTGATTCCCACATAATTGACACGTGACTCCCACGTGATTTCCACATGATTCCCACGTGATTCCCCCGTGGTTGACACGTGATTCCCACGTGATTCTCACGTGATTGACACGTGATTCCCACGTGATTTCCATGTGATTCCAACGTGATTGACACGTGATTCCCAAATGATTCCCACGTGATTCTCACGTGATTCACTCGTGATTGACACGTGATTTCCACATGATTCCCACGTGATTGACACGTGATTCCCCGGTGATTCCCACGTGATTGACACGTGATTCCCACGTGATTCCCAAGTGATTGACACGTGATTGACACGTGATTCCCACGTTAATCTCATGTGATTCCAACGTGATACCCACGTGAGTCCCACGTGATTGACACGTGATTCCCACGTGATTGACACGTGATTCCCAAGTGATTCCCACGTGATTGACATGTGATTCCCTCCTGATTCCCAAGTGATTGACACATGATTCCCTCGTGATTTCCACATGAATGACACGTGATTACCACGTGATTCCCATGTGATTTCCACGTGATACCCACATGATTGACACGTGATTCCCACGTGATTCCCACGTGATTCTCACGTGATTCCCACGTGATTGACACGTGATTCCCACTTAACTCCAACGTGAGTCCCTCGTGATCCCCACGTGATGCGCACGTGATGCCCACGTGATTGACACGTGATTCCCACGTGATTCCCACGTGATTCCCACGTGAATCCAACTTGATTGACACGTGATTTCCAAGTGACTCCCATGTGATTCCCACGTGATTGACACGTGATTGCCACGTGATTCCCCCGTGATAACCACGTGATTGACACGTGATTCCCACGTGATTCCCACGTGATTGACATGTGATTCCCACGTGATTTCCACGTGATATCCAAGTGATTGACACGTGATTCCCATGCGATTCCCCCGAGATTCCCACGTGAGTCCCACCTGACTCCTACGTGATTCCCACGTGATTGACATGTGATTCCCACGTGATTCCCAATATATTCTCACGTTATTCTCACGTGATTGACACGTGATTCCCACGTGATTCCCACATGATTGACACGTGATTCCCTCGTGATTTCCACGTGATAGACACATGGTTACCACGTTATTCCCCTGTGATTCCCACGTGATTGACACGTGATTCCCTCGTGAGTCTCATGTGATTGACACGTGATTCCCACGTGACTCCCACGTGATTGACACGTGATTCCCAGGTGATTCCCACGTGATTCTCATGTGATTCCCAAATGATTCCCACGTGATTGACACGTGATTCCCAAGTCATTCCCACGTGATTCACACGTGAATGACACGTGACTCGCATGTGATTCTCACGGGATTCCCACATGATTGACACGTGACTCCACGTGATTCCCACGTGATTCCCACGTAATTCCCACGTGATTGACAGGTGATTCCCTCGTGATTCAAACCTGGTTGACACGTGACTCCCACGTGATACCCACGTGATTGTCACGTGATTCCCACGTGATTCACACGTGATTCTGACGTGATTGACACGTGATTCCCACGTAATTGACACGTGATTCGCTCGTGGTTCCCACGTGACTCCCTCGTGATTCCCACGTTATTGACACGTGATTCCCACGTGATATCCAAGTGATTGACACGTGATTCCGATGCGATTCCCACGAGATTCCCACGTGATTTACACGTGATTCCTACGTGATTCCCATGTGATTGACGCACGATTCCCACGTGATTCCCATGTGATTCCCACGTGATTCCCTCGTGATACACACGTGATTGACCCGTGATTCGCACATGATTCCCACGTTATTCACATGTGATTCCCTCGTGATTCCCACGCGATTCCCAGGTGATTGACACGTGATTCCCACCTGATTGACACGTGATTCCCACGTGATACCCACGTGATTGACACGTGATTCCCACGTGATTCCCACGTGAGTCTCACGTGATTCCTACGTGATTCCCACGTGATTGACACGTGATTCCCAAGTGATTCCCATGTGATTCCCACGTGATTGACACGTGATTCCCAAGTGATTCCCATGTGATTCCCACATGATTGACACATCATTCCCAAGTGATTCCCATGTGATTCCCACATAATTGGCACGTGATAACCACGTGATTCCCATGCGATTACCACGTGATTGACACGTGATTCCCACGTGATTCCCACGTGATTGATACTTGATTCCCACGTTATTCCCACGTGATGAACAAGTGATTCTTACGTGATTCCCACGTGATTCCCACGTGATTGACACGTGATACCCACATGATTCCAATGTGATTCCCACGTGATTGACACGTGATTCCCACGTGATTCCCACATGATACCCACGTGATTGACAGGTGATTCCCACGTGATTCCCACGTGATTCCCTCGTGATCCCCACGTGATGCCCACGTGATGCCCACGTGATTGATACGTGATTCCCACGTGATTGACACGTGATTCCCAAGTGATTCCCAAGTGATTGACACGTGATTCCCTCGTGATTCCCAAGTGATTGACACGTGATTCCCTCGTGATTTCCACATGAATGACACGTGATTACCACGTGATTCCCACGTGATTCCCACGTGATACCCACGTGACTGACACGTGACTCCCACGTGATTCCAACGTGATTCCCTCGTGATCCCCACGTGATGCGCACGTGATGCCCATGGGATTGACACGTGATTCCCACGTGATTCCCACGTGATTCCAACGGATTGACACGTGATTCCCAAGTGATTCCCATGTGATTCCCACGTGATTGATACGTGATTCCCACGTGATTCCCACGTGATACCCACGTGATTGACACGTGATTCCCACGTGATTGACACGTGATTCCCACGTGATTCCCACGTGATATCCAAGTGATTGACACGTGATTCCCATGCGATTCCCCCGAGATTCCCACGTGATTGACACGTGATTCCTACGTGATTCCCACGTGACTGTCACGTGATTCCCACGTGATTCCCACATGATTGACACGTGATTCCCTCGTGATTTCCACGTGATTGACACGTGGTTCCCACGTTACTCCCCCGTGATTCCCACGTGATTGACAGGTGATTCCCTCGTGAGTCTCATGTTATTGACACGTGATTCGCTCGTGATTCCAACGTGACTCCCTCGTGATTCCCACGTTATTGACACGTGATTCCCACGTAGTTCCCACGTGATTCCCACGTGATACCCACGTGATTGACACGTGATTCCCACGTGATTGACATGTGATTCCAACGTGATTGACACGTGATTCCCACGTGACTGACACGTGATTCCCACGTGATTCCCAGGTGATTCCCACGTGATTACCACGTGATTGACAGGTGATTCCCAAGTGATTCCCGTGTGATTCCCACGTGATTGACACGTGATTCCCACTTGATTCTCACGTGATTGACACGTGATTCCCACGTGATTCCACGTGATTGACATGTGATTACCAAGTGATTCCCACGTGATTCCCACGTGATTCCCACATGATTCTCACATGATTTCCACGTGATTGACACCTGATTCCCACGTGATTTCCACGTGATTGACACGTGATTCCCACGTGAATGATACGTAGTTCCCACGGGATTCCCACGTGATTCCCACGTGATTCCCACGTGATTGACACGTGATTCCCATGTGATTCCCACGTGATTGACACGTGATTCCCACGTGATTTCCACGTGATTCCAACGTGATTGACACGTGATTCCGAAATGATTCCCACCTGATTCCCACGTGATTCACTCGTGATTGACACGTGATTCCCACATGATTCCCACGTGATTGACACGTGATTCCCCGGTGATTCCCACGTGATTGACACGTGATTCCCACGTGATTCCCACGTGATTCCCACGTGATTCCCACATGATTGACACGTTACTCCCACGTGATTCCCACGTGATTGACATGTGATTCCCAAGTGATTCCCGTGTGATTCCCACGTGATTGACACGTGATTCCCGTGTGATTCCCACGTGATTGACACGTGATTCCCACTTGATTCTCACGTGATTGACACGTGATTCCCACGTGATTCCACGTGATTGACACGTGATTCTCATGTGATTCCCACGTGATTCCCACGTGATTCCCACGTGATTGACCCGTGATTCCCACTTGATTCTCACGTGATTGACACGTGATTCCAAAGTGATTCCCACGTGATACCCACGTGATTGACACGTGATTAGCACGTGATTTCAACGTGTTTCCAACGTGATCCCCACGTGGTGCGCACGTGATTCCCACGTGATTGACAGGTGATTCCCATGTGATTCCCACGTGATTCCAACGTGATTCACACGTGATTCCCAAGTCATTCCAACGTGATACCCACGTGATTGACACGTGATTCCCACGTGATTCCCACGTGATATCCACGTGATTGACACGTGATTCCCAGGCGATTCCCACGTGATTCCCACGTGATTGACACATGATTCCTATGTGATTCCCACGTGATTGCCACGTGATTGACACGTGATTCCCACGTGATTCCCACGTGATATCCACGTGATTGACACGTGATTCCCAGGCGATTCCCACGTGATTCCCACGTGATTGACACATGATTCCTATGTGATTCCCACGTGATTGCCACGTGATTCCCACGTGATTCCCACGTGAATTACAGGTGATTCCCATGTGATTCCCATGTGATTCCCACGTGATTGACACGTGATTTCCACGTGATTCCCACGTGATTGATACGTGATTCCCACGTTATTCTCACATGATGGACAAGTGATTCCGACGTGATTCCCACGTGATTCCCACGTGATTGACACGTGATACCCACATGATTCCAATGTGATTCCATCGTGATTGACACGTGATTCCCACATGATACCCACGTGATTCCCACGTGATTGACACGTGATTACCACGTGAAACCACGTGATTCCCACGTGATACCCACGTGATTGACACGTGATTCCCACGTGATTCACACGTGATTGACACGTGATTCCCAAGTGATTCCCTCGTGATTCCCACGTGATTGACACGTAATTCCCACGTGATTCCCACGTGATTCCCACGTGTTTCCCACGAGATTGACACGTAATTCCCACGTGATTCCCACGTGATTGACACGTTATTCCCAAGTGATTCCCACGTGATTCACTCGTGATTGACACGTGACTTCCACATGATTCCAACGTGATGGACACGTGATTTCCAAGTGATTATCACGTGATTAACATGTGATTCCCACGTGATTCCCACGTGACTCCCACGTGATTCCCACGTGATTGACACGTGATTCCCACGTGATTCCCACGTGATTGACGCATGATTCCCACGTGATTCCCACGTGATTGACACGTGATTCCCACATGATTCCCACGTGACTCCCACATGATTCCCACGTGATTGACACGTGATTCCCACGTGATTCCCACATTATTGACACGTGACTCCCACGTGATTCCCACGTGATTGACACGTGATTCCCACGTGATTCCCACGTGATTGACAGGTGATTGACACGTGATTCCCACGTGATTCCCACGTGATTGACGCATGATTCCCACGTGATTCCCACGTGATTTCCACGTGATTCCAACGTGATTGACACGTGATTCCCAAATGATTCCCACGTGATTCCCACGTATTCACTCGTGATTGACACGTGATTCCCACATGATTCCCACGTGATTGACACGTGATTCCCCGGTGATTCCCACGTGATTGACACGTGATTCCCACGTGATTCCCACGTGAGTGACACGTGATTGACACGTGATTCCCACGTGAATCTCACGTGATTCCAACGTGATACCCACGTGAGTCCCACATGATTGACACGTGATTCCCACGTGATTGACACGTGATTCCCTCGTGATTCCCAAGTGATTGACACGTGATTCCCTCGTGATTTCCACATGAATGACACGTGATTACCACGTGATTCCCACGTGATTCCCACGTGATTCCCACGTGATACCCACGTGATTGGCACATGACTCCCACGTGATTCCAACGTGACTCCCTCGTGATCCCCAAGTGATGCGCACGTGATGCCCACATGATTGACACGTGATTGACACTTGTTTCCCAAGTGATTCCCCTGTGATTCCCACGTGATTGACACGTGATTCCCACGTGATTCCCACGTGATACTCACGTGACTGACACGTGATTCCCACGTGATTGACACGTGATTCCCAAGTGATTCCCATGTGATTTCCACTTGATTGACGCGTGATACCCACGTGATTCCCACGTGATACCCACGTGATTGACACGTGATTCCCACGTGATTGACACGTGACTCCCACGTGTTTCTCACGTGATATCCAAGTGATTGACACGTGATTCCCATGCGATTCCCCCGATATTCCCACGTGATTGACACGTGATTCCTACGTGATTCCCACGTGATTGACGCATGATTCCCACGTGATTCCCATGTGATTCGCACGTGATTGACAGGTGATTCCCTCGTGAGTCTCATGTGATTGACACGTGATTCGCTCGTGATTCCAACGTGACTCCCTCGTGATTCCCACATTATTTACACGTGATTCCCACGTTATTCCCACGTGATTCCCACGTGATTCCCACATGATTGACACGTGACTCCCACGTGATTCCCACGTGATTGACACGTGATTCCCACGTGATTCCCACGTGATTTCCACATGATTGACACGTGATTCCCACATGATTCCCACGTGATTGACACGTGATTCCGACGTGAATGATACGTAGTTCCCACGGGATTCCCACGTGATTCCCACGTGATTCCCACGTGATTGACACGTGATTCCCATGTGATTCCCACGTGATTGACACGTGATTCCCACGTGATTTCCACGTGATTCCAACGTGATTGACACGTGATTCCCAAATGATTCCCACGTGATTCCCACATGATTCCCACGTGATTGACACGTGATTCCCCGGTGATTCCCACGTGATTTACACGTGATTCCCACGTGATTCCCACGTGATTGTCACGTGATTGACACGTGATTCCCACGTGAATCTCACGTGATTCCCACGTGATACCCACCTGAGTCCCACGTAATTGACACGTGGTTCGCACGTTACTCCCTCGTGATTCCCAAGTGATTGACACGTGATTCCCTCGTGATTTCCACATGAATGACACGTGATTCCCACGTGATTCCCACGTGATTCCCACATGATACCCATGTGATTGACACGTGACTCCCACGTGATTCCAACGTGACTCCCTCGTGATCCCCACGTGATGCGCACGTGATGCCCACGTGATTGACACGTGATTGACACGTGATTCCCACATGATTCCCACGTGATGGACACGTGATTCCCAAGTGATTCCCATGTGATTCCCACGTGATTGACACGTGATTGACATGTGATTCCCACGTGATACCCACGTGATCGACACGTGATTCCCACGTGATTGACACGTGATTCCCAAGTGATTCCCATGTGATTCCCACGTGATTGACACGTGATTCCCACGTGATTCCCACGTGATTCCCACGTGATACCCACGTGATCGACACGTGATTCCCACGTGATTGACACGTGATTCCCAAGTGATTCCCATGTGATTCCCACGTGATTGACACGTGATTCCCACGTGATTCTCACGTGATACCCAGGTGATACCCACGTGATTGACACGTGATTCCCTCGTGATTGACACGTGATTCCCACGTGATTCCCTCGTGATTCCCAAGTGATTGACACGTGATTCCCTCGTGATTTCCACATGAATGACACGTGATTACAACGTGATTCCCATGTGATTCCCACGTTATTCACATGTGATTCCCTCGTGATTCCCACGCGATTCCACGTGATTGACACGTGATTCCCACGTGATTCCCACGTGATTGACACGTGATTCTCACGTGATTGACACGTGATTCCCACGTGAGTCCCACGTGATTCCTACGTGATTCCCACGTGATTGACACGTGATTCCCAAGTGATTCCCATTTGATTCCCAGGTGATTGACACGTGATTCCCAAGTGATTCCCATGTGATTCCCACATGATTGACACGTCATTCCCAAGTGATTCCCATGTGATTCCCACGTAATTGACACGTGATTCCCACGTGATTCCCACGTGATTCCCACGTGATTGACACGTGATTCCCACGTGATTGACACGTGACTGACACGTGATTCTCACGTGATTGACACGTGATTCCCACGTGAGTCCCACGTGATTCCTATGTGATTCCCACGTGATAGACACGTGGTTCCCACGTTATTCCCCCGTGATCCCACGTGATTGACACGTGATTCCCTCCTGAGTCTCATGTGATTGACACGTGATTCGCTCGTGGTTCCAACGTGACTCCCTCGTGATTCCCACGTTATTGACACGTGATTCCCACGTGCTTCCCACGTGATTCCCACGTGATACCCACGTGATTGACACGTGATTCCCACGTGATTGACATGTGATACCCACGTGACTGACACGTGATTCCCACGTGATTGACAGGTGAGTCCCACGTGATTCCCAGGTGATTCCCACGTGATTCCCCCGTGATCGACACGTGATTCCCACTTGATTCTCACGTGATTGACACGTGATTCCCACGTGATTCCCACGTGATTCCCAAGTGATTCCAACGTGATTGACACGTGATTCCCAAGTGATTCCCATGTGATTCCCACGTGATTGAAACGTGATTCCCACGTGATTCCCACGTGATACCCACGTGATTGACACGTGATTCCCACGTGATTGACACGTGATTCCCACGTGATTCCCACGTGATATCCAAGTGATTGACACGTGATTCCCATGCGATTCCCCCGAGATTCCCACGTGATTGACACATGATTCCTACGTTCTTCCCACGTGATTGACGCATGATTCCCATGTGATTCCCGTGTGATTCGCACGTTTTTCCCACGTTATTGACATGTGATTACCTCGTGATTCCCACTCGATTCCCACGTGATTGACACGTGATTCCCACCTGATTCCCAGTTACTGACACGTGATTCTCACGTGATTGACACGTGATTCCCACGTGAGTCCCACGTGATTCCCTCGTGATTTCCACGTGGTTGACACGTGGTTCCCACGTTATTCCCCCGTGATTCCCACGTGATTGACACGTGATTCCCTCGTGAGACTCATGTGATTGACACGTTATTCGCTCGTGATTTCAACGTGACTCCCTCGTGTTTCCCACGTTATTGACACGTGATTCCCACGTTATTCCCACGTGATTCCCACGTGATACCCACGTGATTGACACGTGATTCCCACGTGATTGACATGTGATTCCCACGTGATTGACACGTGATTCCCACGTGATTTACACGTGAGTCCCACGTGATTCCCAGGTGATTCCCACGTGATTCCCACGTGATTGACATGTGATTCCCAAGTGATTACCGTGTGATTCCCACGTGATTGACACGTGATTCCCACTTGATTCTCACGTGATTGACACGTGATTCCCATGTGATTCCACGTGATTGACACGTGATTCCCACGTGATTCCCAAGTGATTCTCACGTGATTCCCAAGTGATTCCCACATGATACCCACGTGATTGACACGTGATTACCACGTGATTCCAACGTGTTTCCCACGTGATCCCCACGTGATGCGCACGTGATTCCCACGTGATTGACACGTGATTCCCATGTGATTCCCACGTGACTCCAACGTGATTCACACGTGATTCCCAAGTGATTCCCACGTGATTCCCACGTGATACCTAGGTGATTGACACGTGATTCCCACGTGATTCCCACGTGATTGACAGGTGATTCCCACGTGATTCCCACGTGATTCCCACGTGATTGACACGTGATTACCACGTGAAACCACGTGATTCCCACGTGATACCCACGTGATTGACACGTGATTCCCACGTGATTCACACGTGATTGACACGTGATTCCCACGTGATTCCCTCGTGATTCCCACGTGATTGACACGTGATTCCCACGTGATTCCCTCGTGATTCCCACGTGATTGACAAGTGATTCCCACGTGATTCCCACGTGATTCCCACGTGTTTCCCACGAGATTGACACGTGATTCCCACGTGATTCCCACGTGATTGACAGGTGATTCCCACGTGATTCCCACGTGATTGACACGTTATTCCCAAGTGATTCCCACGTGATTCCCACATGATTGACACGTGACTCCCACGTGATTCCCACGTGATTGACACGTGATTCCCACGTGATTCCCACGTGATTTCCACGTGATTGACACGTGATTCCCACGTGATGCCCACGTGATTGACACGTGATTCCCACGTGATTCCCACGTGATTGACACGTGATTCCCACGTGATTTCCACGTGATTCCAACGTGATTGACACGTGATTCCCAAATGATTCCCACGTGATTCCCACGTGATTCACTCGTGATTGACACGTGATTCCCACATGATTCCCACGTGATTGACACGTGATTCCCTGGTGTTTCCCACGTGATTGACACGTGATTCCCACGTGATTCCCACGTGATTGACAAGTGATTGACACGTGATTCCCACGTGAATCTCACGTGATTCCCACGTGATTTCCACATGAACGACACGTGATTCCCATGTGATTCCCACGTGATACCCACGTGATTAACACGTGACTCCAACGTGATTCCCACGTGATTCCCTCGTGATCCCCACGTGATGCGCACGTGATGCCCACGTGATTGATACGTGATTCCCACGTGATTGACACGTGATTCCCAAGTGATTCCCACGTGATTGACACGTGATTCCCTCGTGATTCCCAAGTGATTGACACGTGATTCCCTCGTGATTTCCACATGAATGACACGTGATTACCACGTGATTCCCACGTGATTCCCACGTGATTCCCACGTGATACCCACGTGACTGACACGTGACTCCCACGTGATTCCAACGTGATTCCCTCGTGATCCCCACGTGATGCGCACTTGATGCCCACGGGATTGACACGTGATTCCCACGTGATTCCCACGTGATTCCAACGGATTGACACGTGATTCCCAAGTGATTCCCATGTGATTCCCACGTGATTGATACGTGATTCCCACATGATTCCCACGTGATAATCACGTGATTGACACGTGATTCCCACGTGATTGACACGTGATTCCCACGTGATTCCCACGTGATATCCAAGTGATTGACACGTGATTCCCATGCGATTCCCCCGAGATTACCACGTGATTGACACGTGATTCCTACGTGATTCCCACGTGATTGTCACGTGATTCCCACGTGATTCCCACGTGATTGACAGGTGATTCCCTCGTGAGTCTCATGTTATTGACACGTGATTCGCTCGTGATTCCAACGTGACTCCCTCGTGATTCCCACGTTATTGACACGTGATTCCCACGTTATTCCCACGTGATTCCCACGTGATACCCACGTGATTGACACGTGATTCCCACGTGATTGACACGTGATTCCCACGTGACTGACACGTGAGTCCCACGTGATTCCCAGGTGATTCCCACGTGATTACCACGTGATTGACAGGTGATTTCCAAGTGATTCCCGTGTGATTCCCATGTGATTGACACGTGATTCCCACTTGATTCTCACGTGATTGACACGTGATTCCCACGTGATTCCACGTGATTGACACGTGATTCCCAAGTGATTCCCACGTGATTCCCACGTGATTCCCACGTGATTCTCACATGATTTCCACGTGATTGACACCTGATTCTCACGTGATTTCCACGTGATTGACACGTGATTCCCACGTGAATGATACATAGTTCCCACGGGATTCCCACGTGATTCCCACGTGATTCCCACATGATTGCCACGTGATTCCCATGTGATTTTCACGTGATTGACATGTGATTCCCACATGATACCCACGTGATTCCCACGTGATTGACACGTGATTACCACGTGAAACCACGTGATTCCCACGTGATACCCACGTGATTGACACGTGATTCCCACGTGATTCACACGTGATTGACACGTGATTCCCAAGTGATTCCCTCGTGATTCCCACGTGATTGACACGTAATTCCCACGTGATTCCCACGTGATTCCCACGTGTTTCCCACGAGATTGACACGTAATTCCCACGTGATTCCCACGTGATTGACACGTTATTCCCAAGTGATTCCCACGTGATTCACTCGTGATTGACACGTGACTTCCACATGATTCCAACGTGATGGACACGTGATTTCCAAGTGATTATCACGTGATTAACATGTGATTCCCACGTGATTCCCACGTGACTCCCACGTGATTCCCACGTGATTGACACGTGATTCCCACGTGATTCCCACGTGATTGACGCATGATTCCCACGTGATTCCCACGTGATTGACACGTGATTCCCACATGATTCCCACGTGACTCCCACATGATTCCCACGTGATTGACACGTGATTCCCACGTGATTCCCACATTATTGACACGTGACTCCCACGTGATTCCCACGTGATTGACACGTGATTCCCACGTGATTCCCACGTGATTGACAGGTGATTGACACGTGATTCCCACGTGAATGATACGTAGTTCTCACGGGATTTCCACGTGATTCCCACGTGATTCCCACGTGATTGACACGTGATTCCCATGTGATTCCCACGTGATTGACACGTGATTCCCACGTGATTTCCACGTGATTCCAACGTGATTGACACGTGATTCCCAAATGATTCCCACGTGATTCCCACGTATTCACTCGTGATTGACACGTGATTCCCACATGATTCCCACGTGATTGACACGTGATTCCCCGGTGATTCCCACGTGATTGACACGTGATTCCCACGTGATTCCCACGTGAGTGACACGTGATTGACACGTGATTCCCACGTGAATCTCACGTGATTCCCACGTGATACCCACGTGAGTCCCACGTGATTGACACGTGATTCCCACGTGATTGACACGTGATTCCCTCGTGATTCCCAAGTGATTGACACGTGATTCCCTCGTGATTTCCACATGAATGACACGTGATTACCACGTGATTCCCACGTGATTCCCACGTGATTCCCACGTGATACCCACGTGATTGGCACATGACTCCCACGTGATTCCAACGTGACTCCCTCGTGATCCCCAAGTGATGCGCACGTGATGCCCACATGATTGACACGTGATTGACACTTGTTTCCCAAGTGATTCCCATGTGATTCCCACGTGATTGACACGTGATTCCCACGTGATTCCCACGTGATACTCACGTGACTGACACGTGATTCCCACGTGATTGACACGTGATTCCCAAGTGATTCCCATGTGATTTCCACTTGATTGACGCGTGATACCCACGTGATTCCCACGTGATACCCACGTGATTGACACGTGATTCCCACGTGATTGACACGTGACTCCCACGTGTTTCTCACGTGATATCCAAGTGATTGACACGTGATTCCCATGCGATTCCCCCGATATTCCCACGTGATTGACACGTGATTCCTACGTGATTCCCACGTGATTGACGCATGATTCCCACGTGATTCCCATGTGATTCGCACGTGATTGACAGGTGATTCCCTCGTGAGTCTCATGTGATTGACACGTGATTCGCTCGTGATTCCAACGTGACTCCCTCGTGATTCCCACATTATTTACACGTGATTCCCACGTTATTCCCACGTGATTCCCACGTGATTCCCACATGATTGACACGTGACTCCCACGTGATTCCCACGTGATTGACACGTGATTCCCACGTGATTCCCACGTGATTTCCACATGATTGACACGTGATTCCCACATGATTCCCACGTGATTGACACGTGATTCCGACGTGAATGATACGTAGTTCCCACGGGATTCCCACGTGATTCCCACGTGATTCCCACGTGATTGACACGTGATTCCCATGTGATTCCCACGTGATTGACACGTGATTCCCACGTGATTTCCACGTGATTCCAACGTGATTGACACGTGATTCCCAAATGATTCCCACGTGATTCCCACGTGATTCACTCGTGATTGACACGTGATTCCCACATGATTCCCACGTGATTGACACGTGATTCCCCGGTGATTCCCACGTGATTGACACGTGATTCCCACGTGATTCCCACGTGATTCCCACGTGATTCCCACATGATTGACACGTTACTCCCACGTGATTCCCACGTGATTGACACGTGATTCCCACGTGATTCCCACGTGATTGACACGTGATTCCCACTTGATTCTCACGTGATTGACACGTGATTCCCACGTGATTCCACGTGATTGACACGTGATTCTCATGTGATTCCCACGTGATTCCCACTTGATTCCCAAGTGATTCTCACGTGATTCCCACGTGATTGACTCGTGATTCCAAAGTGATTCCCACGTGATACCCACGATATTGACACGTGATTATCACGTGATTTCAACGTGTTTCCCACGTGATCCCCACGTGATGCGCACGTGATTCCCACGTGATTGACAGGTGATTCCCATGTGATTCCCACGTGATTACAATGTGATTCACACGTGATTCCCAAGTCATTCCAACGTGATACCCACGTGATTGACACGTGATTCCCACGTGATTCCCACGTGATTGACACGTGATTCCCACGTGATTCCCACGTGATATCCACGTATTGACACGTGATTCCCAGGCGATTCCCACGTGATTCCCACGTGATTGACACATGATTCCTATGTGATTCCCACGTGATTGCCACGTGATTCCAACGTGATTCCCACGTGAATTACAGGTGATTCCCATGTGATTCCCATGTGATTCCCACGTGATTGACACGTGATTCCCACGTAATTCCCACGTGATTCCCACGTGATACCCACGTGATTGACACGTGATTCCCACGTGATTGACATGTGATTCCCACGTGACTGACACGTGATTTCCACGTGATTGACACGTGAGTCCCACGTGATTCCCAGGTGATTCCCACGTGATTGACACGTGATTCCCACGTGATTCCCACGTGATCGACACGTGATTCCCACTTGATTCTCACGTGATTGACACGTGATTCCCACGTGATTCCCACGTGATTCCCACGTGATTCCAACGTGATTGACACGTGATTCCCAAGTGATTCCCATGTGATTCCCACGTGATTGACACGTGATTCCCACGTGATTCCCACGTGATACCCACGTGATTGACACGTGATTCCCACGTGATTGACACGTGATTCCCACGTGATTCCCACGTGATATCCAAGTGATTGACACGTGATTCCCATGCGATTCCCCCGAGATTCCCACGTGATTGACACATGATTCCTACGTTCTTCCCACGTGATTGACGCATGACTCCCATGTGATTCCCATGTGATTCGCACGTGATTCCCACGTTATTGACATGTGATTCCCTCGTGATTCCCACTCGATTCCCATGTGATTGACACGTGATTCCCACCTGATTCCCAGTGACTGACACGTGATTCTCACGTGATTGACACGTGATTCCCACGTGAGTCCCACGTGATTCCGTCGTGATTTCCACGTGATTGACACGTGGTTCCCACGTTATTCCCCCGTGATTCCCACGTGATTGACACGTGATTCCCTCGTGAGACTCATGTGATTGACACGTGATTCGCTCGTGATTCCAACGTGACTCCCTCGTGATTCCCACGTTATTGACACGTGATTCCCACGTTATTCCCACGTGATTCCCACGTGATACCCACGTGATTGACATGTGATTCCCATGTGATTTCCACGTGATTCCAACGTGATTGACACGTGATTCCCAAATGATTCCCACGTGATTCCCACGTGATTCACTCGTGATTGTCACGTGATTCCCACATGATTCCCACGTGATTGACACGTGATTCCCTGGTGTTTCCCACGTGATTGACACGTGATTCCCACGTGATTCCCACGTGATTGACAAGTGATTGACACGTGATTCCCACGTGAATCTCACGTGATTCCCACGTGATTTCCACATGAACGACACGTGATTCCCATGTGATTCCCACGTGATACCCACGTGATTAACACGTGACTCCCACGTGATTCCAACGTGATTCCCTCGTGATCCCCACGTGATGCGCACGTGATGCCCACGTGATTGATACGTGATTCCCACGTGATTGACACGTGATTCCCAAGTGATTCCCACGTGATTGACACGTGATTCCCTCGTGATTCCCAAGTGATTGACACGTGATTCCCTCGTGATTTCCACATGAATGACACGTGATTACCACGTGATTCCCACGTGATTCCCACGTGATTCCCACGTGATACCCACGTGACTGACACGTGACTCCCACGTGATTCCAACGTGATTCCCTCGTGATCCCCACGTGATGCGCACTTGATGCCCACGGGATTGACACGTGATTCCCACGTGATTCCCACGTGATTCCAACGGATTGACACGTGATTCCCAAGTGATTCCCATGTGATTCCCACGTGATTGATACGTGATTCCCACGTGATTCCCACGTGATACCCACGTGATTGACACGTGATTCCCACGTGATTGACACGTGGTTCCCACGTGATTCCCACGTGATATCCAAGTGATTGACACGTGATTCCCATGCGATTCCCCCGAGATTCCCACGTGATTGACACGTGATTCCTACGTGATTCCCACGTGATTGTCACGTGATTCCCACGTGATTCCCACATGATTGACACGTGATTCCCTCGTGATTTCCACGTGATTGACACGTGGTTCCCACGTTACTCCCCCGTGATTCCCACGTGATTGACAGGTGATTCCCTCGTGAGTCTCATGTTATTGACACGTGATTCGCTCGTGATTCCAACGTGACTCCCTCGTGATTCCCACGTTATTGACACGTGATTCCCACGTTATTCCCACGTGATTCCCACGTGATACCCACGTGATTGACACGTGATTCCCACGTGATTGACATGTGATTCCAACGTGATTGACACGTGATTCCCACGTGACTGACACGTGAGTCCCACGTGATTCCCAGGTGATTCCCACGTGATTACCACGTGATTGACAGGTGATTTCCAAGTGATTCCCGTGTGATTCCCATGTGATTGACACGTGATTCCCACTTGATTCTCACGTGATTGACACGTGATTCCCACGTGATTCCACGTGATTGACACGTGATTCCCAAGTGATTCCCACGTGATTCCCACGTGATTCCCACGTGATTCTCACATGATTTCCACGTGATTGACACCTGATTCCCACGTGATTTCCACGTGATTGACACGTGATTCCCACGTGAATGATACGTAGTTCCCACGGGATTCCCACGTCATTCCCACGTGATTCCCACATGATTGCCACGTGATTCCCATGTGATTCCCACGTGATTGACACGTGATTCCCACGTGATTTCCACGTGATTCCAACGTGATTGACACGTGATTCCCAAATGATTCCCACGTGATTCCCACGTGATTCACTCGTGATTGACACGTGATTCCCACATGATTCCCACGTGATTGACACGTGATTCCCCGGTGATTCCCACGTGATTGACACGTGATTCCCACGTGATTCCCACGTGATTCCCACATGATTGACACGTTACTCCCACGTGATTCCCACGTGATTGACACGTGATTCCCACGTGATTCCCACGTGATTGACACGTGATTCCCACTTGATTCTCACGTGATTGACACGTGATTCCCACGTGATTCCACGTGATTGACACGTGATTCTCATGTGATTCCCACGTGATTCCCACTTGATTCCCAAGTGATTCTCACGTGATTCCCACGTGATTCCCTCGTGATTCCCAAGTGATTGACACGTGATTCCCTCGTGATTTCCACATGAATGACACGTGATTACAACGTGATTCCCATGTGATTCCCACGTTATTCACATGTGATTCCCTCGTGATTCCCACGCGATTCCACGTGATTGACACGTGATTCCCACGTGATTCCCACGTGATTGACACGTGATTCTCACGTGATTGACACGTGATTCCCACGTGAGTCCCACGTGATTCCTACGTGATTCCCACGTGATTGACACGTGATTCCCAAGTGATTCCCATTTGATTCCCAGGTGATTGACACGTGATTCCCAAGTGATTCCCATGTGATTCCCACATGATTGACACGTCATTCCCAAGTGATTCCCATGTGATTCCCACGTAATTGACACGTGATTCCCACGTGATTCCCACGTGATTCCCACGTGATTGACACGTGATTCCCACGTGATTGACACGTGACTGACACGTGATTCTCACGTGATTGACACGTGATTCCCACGTGAGTCCCACGTGATTCCTACGTGATTCCCACGTGATAGACACGTGGTTCCCACGTTATTCCCCCGTGATCCCACGTGATTGACACGTGATTCCCTCCTGAGTCTCATGTGATTGACACGTGATTCGCTCGTGGTTCCAACGTGACTCCCTCGTGATTCCCACGTTATTGACACGTGATTCCCACGTGCTTCCCACGTGATTCCCACGTGATACCCACGTGATTGACACGTGATTCCCACGTGATTGACATGTGATACCCACGTGACTGACACGTGATTCCCACGTGATTGACAGGTGAGTCCCACGTGATTCCCAGGTGATTCCCACGTGATTCCCCCGTGATCGACACGTGATTCCCACTTGATTCTCACGTGATTGACACGTGATTCCCACGTGATTCCCACGTGATTCCCAAGTGATTCCAACGTGATTGACACGTGATTCCCATGTGATTCCCACGTGATTGAAACGTGATTCCCACGTGATTCCCACGTGATACCCACGTGATTGACACGTGATTCCCACGTGATTGACACGTGATTCCCACGTGATTCCCACGTGATATCCAAGTGATTGACACGTGATTCCCATGCGATTCCCCCGAGATTCCCACGTGATTGACACATGATTCCTACGTTTTTCCCACGTGATTGACGCATGATTCCCATGTGATTCCCGTGTGATTCGCACGTGATTCCCACGTTATTGACATGTGATTACCTCGTGATTCCCACTCGATTCCCACGTGATTGACACGTGATTCCCACCTGATTCCCAGTGACTGACACGTGATTCCCACGTGATTGACACGTGATTCCCACGTGAGTCCCACGTGATTCCCTCGTGATTTCCACGTGGTTGACACGTGGTTCCCACGTTATTCCCCCGTGATTCCCACGTGATTGACACGTGATTCCCTCGTGAGACTCATGTGATTGACACGTTATTCGCTCGTGATTTCAACGTGACTCCCTCGTGATTCCCACGTTATTGACACGTGATTCCCACGTTATTTCCACGTGATTCCCACGTGATACCCACGTGATTGACACGTGATTCCCACGTGATTGACATGTGATTCCCACGTGATTGACACGTGATTCCCACGTGATTTACACGTGAGTCCCACGTGATTCCCAGGTGATTCCCACGTGATTCCCACGTGATTGACATGTGATTCCCAAGTGATTCCCGTGTGATTCCCACGTGATTGACACGTGATTCCCACTTGATTCTCACGTGATTGACACGTGATTCCCACGTGATTCCCTCGTGATTCCCACGTGATTGACACGTGATTCCCACGTGATTCCCACGTGATTCCCACGTGTTTCCCACGAGATTGACACGTGATTCCCACGTGATTCCCACGTGATTGACAGGTGATTCCCACGTGATTCCCACGTGATTGACACGTTATTCCCAAGTGATTCCCACGTGATTCACTCGTGATTGACACGTGACTTCCACATGATTCCCACGTGATGGACACGTGATTCCCAAGTGATTATCACGTGATTAACATGTGATTCCCACGAGATTCCCAAGTGACTCCCACGTGATTCCCACGTGATTGACACGTGATTCCCACGTGATACCCACGTGATTGACACGTGATTCCCACGTGATTGACACGTGATTCCCACGTGACTGACACGTGAGTCCCACGTGATTCCCAGGTGATTCCCACGTGATTACCACGTGATTGACAGGTGATTTCCAAGTGATTCCCGTGTGATTCCCATGTGATTGACACGTGATTCCCACTTGATTCTCACGTGATTGACACGTGATTCCCACGTGATTCCACGTGATTGACACGTGATTCCCAAGTGATTCCCACGTGATTCCCACGTGATTCCCACGTGATTCTCACATGATTTCCACGTGATTGACACCTGATTCTCACGTGATTTCCACGTGATAGACACGTGATTCCCACGTGAATGATACATAGTTCCCACGGGATTCCCACGTGATTCCCACGTGATTCCCACATGATTGCCACGTGATTCCCATGTGATTTTCACGTGATTGACACGTGATTCCCACGTGATTTCCACGTGATTCCAACGTGATTGACACGTGATTCCCAAATGATTCCCACGTGATTCCCACGTGATTCACTCGTGATTGACACGTGATTCCCACATGATTCCCACGTGATTGACACGTGATTCCCCGGTGATTCCCACGTGATTGACACGTGATTCCCACGTGATTCCCACGTGATTCCCAAGTGATTCCCACATGATTGACACGTTACTCCCACGTGATTCCCACGTGATTGACACGTGATTCCCACGTGATTCCCACGTGATTGACACGTGATTCCCACTTGATTCTCACGTGATTGACACGTGATTCCCACGTGATTCCACGTGATTGACACGTGATTCTCATGTGATTCCCACGTGATTCCCACTTGATTCCCAAGTGATTCTCACGTGATTCCCACGTGATTGACACGTGATTCCAAAGTGATTCCCACGTGATACCCACGATATTGACACGTGATTATCACGTGATTTCAACGTGTTTCCCACGTGATCCCCACGTGATGCGCACGTGATTCCCACGTGATTGACAGGTGATTCCCATGTGATTCCCACGTGATTACAATGTGATTCACACGTGATTCCCAAGTCATTCCAACGTGATACCCACGTGATTGACACGTGATTCCCACGTGATTCCCACGTGATTGACACGTGATTCCCACGTGATTCCCACGTGATATCCACGTATTGACACGTGATTCCCAGGCGATTCCCACGTGATTCCCACGTGATTGACACATGATTCCTATGTGATTCCCACGTGATTGCCACGTGATTCCAACGTGATTCCCACGTGAATTACAGGTGATTCCCATGTGATTCCCATGTGATTCCCACGTGATTGACACGTGATTCCCACGTAATTCCCACGTGATTCCCACGTGATACCCACGTGATTGACACGTGATTCCCACGTGATTGACATGTGATTCCCACGTGACTGACACGTGATTCCCACGTGATTGACACGTGAGTCCCACGTGATTCCCAGGTGATTCCCACGTGATTGACACGTGATTCCCACGTGATTCCCACGTGATCGACACGTGATTCCCACTTGATTCCAACGTGATTGACACGTGATTCCCAAGTGATTCCCATGTGATTCCCACGTGATTGACACGTGATTCCCACGTGATTCCCACGTGATACCCACGTGATTGACACGTGATTCCCACGTGATTGACACGTGATTCCCACGTGATTCCCACGTGATATCCAAGTGATTGACACGTGATTCCCATGCGATTCCCCCGAGATTCCCACGTGATTGACACATGATTCCTACGTTCTTCCCACGTGATTGACGCATGACTCCCATGTGATTCCCATGTGATTCGCACGTGATTCCCACGTTATTGACATGTGATTCCCTCGTGATTCCCACTCGATTCCCATGTGATTGACACGTGATTCCCACCTGATTCCCAGTGACTGACACGTGATTCTCACGTGATTGACACGTGATTCCCACGTGAGTCCCACGTGATTCCCTCGTGATTTCCACGTGATTGACACGTGGTTCCCACGTTATTCCCCCGTGATTCCCACGTGATTGACACGTGATTCCCTCGTGAGACTCATGTGATTGACACGTGATTCGCTCGTGATTCCAACGTGACTCCCTCGTGATTCCCACGTTATTGACACGTGATTCCCACGTTATTCCCACGTGATTCCCACGTGATACCCACGTGATTGACATGTGATTCCCATGTGATTTCCACGTGATTCCAACGTGATTGACACGTGATTCCCAAATGATTCCCACGTGATTCCCACGTGATTCACTCGTGATTGTCACGTGATTCCCACATGATTCCCACGTGATTGACACGTGATTCCCTGGTGTTTCCCACGTGATTGACACGTGATTCCCACGTGATTCCCACGTGATTGACAAGTGATTGACACGTGATTCCCACGTGAATCTCACGTGATTCCCACGTGATTTCCACATGAACGACACGTGATTCCCATGTGATTCCCACGTGATACCCACGTGATTAACACGTGACTCCCACGTGATTCCAACGTGATTCCCTCGTGATCCCCACGTGATGCGCACGTGATGCCCACGTGATTGATACGTGATTCCCACGTGATTGACACGTGATTCCCAAGTGATTCCCACGTGATTGACACGTGATTCCCTCGTGATTCCCAAGTGATTGACACGTGATTCCCTCGTGATTTCCACATGAATGACACGTGATTACCACGTGATTCCCACGTGATTCCCACGTGATTCCCACGTGATACCCACGTGACTGACACGTGACTCCCACGTGATTCCAACGTGATTCCCTCGTGATCCCCACGTGATGCGCACTTGATGCCCACGGGATTGACACGTGATTCCCAAGTGATTCCCATGTGATTCCCACGTGATTGATACGTGATTCCCACGTGATTCCCACGTGATACCCACGTGATTGACACGTGATTCCCACGTGATTGACACGTGGTTCCCACGTGATTCCCACGTGATATCCAAGTGATTGACACGTGATTCCCATGCGATTCCCCCGAGATTCCCACGTGATTGACACGTGATTCCTACGTGATTCCCACGTGATTGTCACGTGATTCCCACGTGATTCCCACATGATTGACACGTGATTCCCTCGTGATTTCCACGTGATTGACACGTGGTTCCCACGTTACTCCCCCGTGATTCCCACGTGATTGACAGGTGATTCCCTCGTGAGTCTCATGTTATTGACACGTGATTCGCTCGTGATTCCAACGTGACTCCCTCGTGATTCCCACGTTATTGACACGTGATTCCCACGTTATTCCCACGTGATTCCCACGTGATACCCACGTGATTGACACGTGATTCCCACGTGATTGACATGTGATTCCAACGTGATTGACACGTGATTCCCACGTGACTGACACGTGAGTCCCACGTGATTCCCAGGTGATTCCCACGTGATTACCACGTGATTGACAGGTGATTTCCAAGTGATTCCCGTGTGATTCCCATGTGATTGACACGTGATTCCCACTTGATTCTCACGTGATTGACACGTGATTCCCACGTGATTCCACGTGATTGACACGTGATTCCCAAGTGATTCCCACGTGATTCCCACGTGATTCCCACGTGATTCTCACATGATTTCCACGTGATTGACACCTGATTCCCACGTGATTTCCACGTGATTGACACGTGATTCCCACGTGAATGATACGTAGTTCCCACGGGATTCCCACGTCATTCCCACGTGATTCCCACATGATTGCCACGTGATTCCCATGTGATTCCCACGTGATTGACACGTGATTCCCACGTGATTTCCACGTGATTCCAACGTGATTGACACGTGATTCCCAAATGATTCCCACGTGATTCCCACGTGATTCACTCGTGATTGACACGTGATTCCCACATGATTCCCACGTGATTGACACGTGATTCCCCGGTGATTCCCACGTGATTGACACGTGATTCCCACGTGATTCCCACGTGATTCCCACATGATTGACACGTTACTCCCACGTGATTCCCACGTGATTGACACGTGATTCCCACGTGATTCCCACGTGATTGACACGTGATTCCCACTTGATTCTCACGTGATTGACACGTGATTCCCACGTGATTCCACGTGATTGACACGTGATTCTCATGTGATTCCCACGTGATTCCCACTTGATTCCCAAGTGATTCTCACGTGATTCCCACGTGATTCCCTCGTGATTCCCAAGTGATTGACACGTGATTCCCTCGTGATTTCCACATGAATGACACGTGATTACAACGTGATTCCCATGTGATTCCCACGTTATTCACATGTGATTCCCTCGTGATTCCCACGCGATTCCACGTGATTGACACGTGATTCCCACGTGATTCCCACGTGATTGACACGTGATTCTCACGTGATTGACACGTGATTCCCACGTGAGTCCCACGTGATTCCTACGTGATTCCCACATGATTGACACGTGATTCCCAAGTGATTCCCATTTGATTCCCAGGTGATTGACACGTGATTCCCAAGTGATTCCCATGTGATTCCCACATGATTGACACGTCATTCCCAAGTGATTCCCATGTGATTCCCACGTAATTGACACGTGATTCCCACGTGATTCCCACGTGATTCCCACGTGATTGACACGTGATTCCCACGTGATTGACACGTGACTGGCACGTGATTCTCACGTGATTGACACGTGATTCCCACGTGAGTCCCACGTGATTCCTACGTGATTCCCACGTGATAGACACGTGGTTCCCACGTTATTCCCCCGTGATCCCACGTGATTGACACGTGATTCCCTCCTGAGTCTCATGTGATTGACACGTGATTCGCTCGTGGTTCCAACGTGACTCCCTCGTGATTCCCACGTTATTGACACGTGATTCCCACGTGCTTCCCACGTGATTCCCACGTGATACCCACGTGATTGACACGTGATTCCCACGTGATTGACATGTGATACCCACGTGACTGACACGTGATTCCCACGTGATTGACAGGTGAGTCCCACGTGATTCCCAGGTGATTCCCACGTGATTCCCCCGTGATCGACACGTGATTCCCACTTGATTCTCACGTGATTGACACGTGATTCCCACGTGATTCCCACGTGATTCCCAAGTGATTCCAACGTGATTGACACGTGATTCCCAAGTGATTCCCATGTGATTCCCACGTGATTGAAACGTGATTCCCACGTGATTCCCACGTGATACCCACGTGATTGACACGTGATTCCCACGTGATTGACACGTGATTCCCACGTGATTCCCACGTGATATCCAAGTGATTGACACGTGATTCCCATGCGATTCCCCCGAGATTCCCACGTGATTGACACATGATTCCTACGTTTTTCCCACGTGATTGACGCATGATTCCCATGTGATTCCCGTGTGATTCGCACGTGATTCCCACGTTATTGACATGTGATTACCTCGTGATTCCCACTCGATTCCCACGTGATTGACACGTGATTCCCACCTGATTCCCAGTGACTGACACGTGATTCCCACGTGATTGACACGTGATTCCCACGTGAGTCCCACGTGATTCCCTCGTGATTTCCACGTGGTTGACACGTGGTTCCCACGTTATTCCCCCGTGATTCCCACGTGATTGACACGTGATTCCCTCGTGAGACTCATGTGATTGACACGTTATTCGCTCGTGATTTCAACGTGACTCCCTCGTGATTCCCACGTTATTGACACGTGATTCCCACGTTATTCCCACGTGATTCCCACGTGATACCCACGTGATTGACACGTGATTCCCACGTGATTGACATGTGATTCCCACGTGATTGACACGTGATTCCCACGTGATTTACACGTGAGTCCCACGTGATTCCCAGGTGATTCCCACGTGATTCCCACGTGATTGACATGTGATTCCCAAGTGATTCCCGTGTGATTCCCACGTGATTGACACGTGATTCCCACTTGATTCTCACGTGATTGACACGTGATTCCCACGTGATTCCCTCGTGATTCCCACGTGATTGACACGTGATTCCCACGTGATTCCCACGTGATTCCCACGTGTTTCCCACGAGATTGACACGTGATTCCCACGTGATTCCCACGTGATTGACAGGTGATTCCCACGTGATTCCCACGTGATTGACACGTTATTCCCAAGTGATTCCCACGTGATTCACTCGTGATTGACACGTGACTTCCACATGATTCCCACGTGATGGACACGTGATTCCCAAGTGATTATCACGTGATTAACATGTGATTCCCACGAGATTCCCAAGTGACTCCCACGTGATTCCCACGTGATTGACACGTGATTCCCACGTGATTCCCACGTGATTGACGCATGATTCCCAAGTGATTCCCACGTGATTCCCACATGATTGACACGTGACTCCCACGTGATTCCCACGTGATTGACACGTGATTCCCACGTGATTCCCACGTGATTTCCACGTGATTGACACGTGATTCCCACGTGATGCCCACGTGATTGACACGTGATTCCCACGTGATTCCCACGTGATTGACACGTGATTCCCACGTGATTTCCACGTGATTCCAACGTGATTGACACGTGATTCCCAAATGATTCCCACGTGATTCCCACGTGATTCACTCGTGATTGACACGTGATTCCCACATGATTCCCACGTGATTGACACGTGATTCCCTGGTGTTTCCCACGTGATTGACACGTGATTCCCACGTGATTGACAAGTGATTGACACGTGATTCCCACGTGAATCTCACGTGATTCCCACGTGATTTCCACATGAACGACACGTGATTCCCATGTGATTCCCACGTGATACCCACGTGATTAACACGTGACTCCCACGTGATTCCAACGTGATTCCCTCGTGATCCCCACGTGATGCGCACGTGATGCCCACGTGATTGATACGTGATTCCCACGTGATTGACACGTGATTCCCAAGTGATTCCCACGTGATTGACACGTGATTCCCTCGTGATTCCCAAGTGATTGACACGTGATTCCCTCGTGATTTAAACATGAATGACACGTGATTACCACGTGATTCCCACGTGATTCCCACGTGATACCCACGTGACTGACACGTGACTCCCACGTGATTCCAACGTGATTCCCTCGTGATCCCCACGTGATGCGCACTTGATGCCCACGGGATTGACACGTGATTCCCACGTGATTCCCACGTGATTCCAACGGATTGACACGTGATTCCCAAGTGATTCCCATGTGATTCCCACGTGATTGATACGTGATTCCCACGTGATTCCCACGTGATAATCACGTGATTGACACGTGATTCCCACGTGATTGACACGTGATTCCCACGTGATTCCCACGTGGTATCCAAGTGATTAACACGTGATTCCCATGCGATTCCCCCGAGATTCCCACGTGATTGACACGTGATTCCTACGTGATTCCCACGTGATTGTCACGTGATTCCCACGTGATTCCCACGTGATTGACAGGTGATTCCCTCGTGAGTCTCATGTTATTGACACGTGATTCGCTCGTGATTCCAACGTGACTCCCTCGTGATTCCCACGTTATTGACACGTGATTCCCACGTTATTCCCACGTGATTCCCACGTGATACCCACGTGATTGACACGTGAAACCCACGTGATTGACATGTGATTCCAACGTGATTGACACGTGATTCCCACGTGACTGACACGTGAGTCCCACGTGATTCCCAGGTGATTCCCACGTGATTACCACGTGATTGACAGGTGATTTCCAAGTGATTCCCGTGTGATTCCCATGTGATTGACTCGTGATTCCCAAGTGATTCCCACGTGATTCCCACGTGATTCCCACGTGATTCTCACATGATTTCCACGTGATTGACACCTGATTCCCACGTGATTTCCACGTGATTGACACGTGATTCCCACGTGAATGATACATAGTTCCCACGGGATTCCCACGTGATTCCCACGTGATTCCCACATGATTGCCACGTGATTCCCATGTGATTCCCACGTGATTGACACGTGATTCCCACGTGATTTCCACGTGATTCCAACGTGATTGACACGTGATTCCCAAATGATTCCCACGTGATTCCCACGTGATTCACTCGTGATTGACACGTGATTCCCACATGATTCCCACGTGATTGACACGTGATTCCCCGGTGATTCCCACGTGATTGACACGTGATTCCCACGTGATTCCCACGTGATTCCCACGTGATTCCCACATGATTGACACGTTACTCCCACGTGATTCCCACGTGATTGACACGTGATTCCCACGTGATTCCCACGTGATTGACACGTGATTCCCACTTGATTCTCACGTGATTGACACGTGATTCCCACGTGATTCCACGTGATTGACACGTGATTCTCATGTGATTCCCACGTGATTCCCACTTGATTCCCAAGTGATTCTCACGTGATTCCCACGTGATTGACACGTGATTCCAAAGTGATTCCCACGTGATACCCACGATATTGACACGTGATTATCACGTGATTTCAACGTGTTTCCCACGTGATCCCCACGTGATGCGCACGTGATTCCCACGTGATTGACAGGTGATTCCCATGTGATTCCCACGTGATTACAATGTGATTCACACGTGATTCCCAAGTCATTCCAACGTGATACCCACGTGATTGACACGTGATTCCCACGTGATTCCCACGTGATTGACACGTGATTCCCACGTGATTCCCACGTGATATCCACGTATTGACACGTGATTCCCAGGCGATTCCCATGTGATTCCCACGTGATTGACACATGATTCCTATGTGATTCCCACGTGATTGCCACGTGATTCCAACGTGATTCCCACGTGAATTACAGGTGATTCCCATGTGATTCCCATGTGATTCCCACGTGATTGACACGTGATTCCCACGTAATTCCCACGTGATTCCCACGTGATACCCACGTGATTGACACGTGATTCCCACGTGATTGACATGTGATTCCCACGTGACTGACACGTGATTCCCACGTGATTGACACGTGAGTCCCTCGTGATTCCCAGGTGATTCCCAGGTGATTGACACGTGATTCCCACGTGATTCCCACGTGATCGACACGTGATTCCCACTTGATTCTCACGTGATTGACACGTGATTCCCACGTGATTCCCACGTGATTCCCACGTGATTCCAACGTGATTGACACGTGATTCCCAAGTGATTCCCATGTGATTCCCACGTGATTGACACGTGATTCGCACGTGATTCCCACGTGATACCCACGTGATTGACACGTGATTCCCACGTGATTGACACGTGATTCCCACGTGATTCCCACGTGATATCCAAGTGATTGACACGTGATTCCCATGCGATTCCCCCGAGATTCCCACGTGATTGACACATGATTCCTACGTTCTTCCCACGTGATTCCCACGTTATTGACATGTGATTCCCTCGTGATTCCCACTCGATTCCCACGTGATTGACACGTGATTCCCACCTGATTCCCAGTGACTGACACGTGATTCTCACGTGATTGACACGTGATTCCCACATGAGTCCCACGTGATTCCCTCGTGATTTCCACGTGATTGACACGTGGTTCCCACGTTATTCCCCCGTGATTCCCACGTGATTGACACGTGATTCCCTCGTGAGACTCATGTGATTGACACGTGATTCGCTCGTGATTCCAACGTGACTCCCTCGTGATTCCCACGTTATTGACACGTGATTCCCACGTTATTCCCACGTGATTCCCACGTGATACCCACGTGATTGACATGTGATTCCCACGTGATTGACACGTGATTCCCACGTGATTGACACGTGAGTCACTCGTGATTCCCAAGTGATTCCCACGTGATTCCCACGTGATTGACATGTGATTCCCAAGTGATTCCCGTGTGATTCCCACGTGATTGACACGTGATTCCCACTTGATTCTCATGTGATTGACACGTGATACCCACGTGATTGACACGTGATTCCCACGTGATTCTCACGTGATTCCCACGTGATTGACACGTGATTCCAAAGTGATTCCCACGTGATACCCAGGTGATTGACACGTGAATCCCACGTGATTCCCACGTGATTGACACGTGATTCCCACGTGATACCCAGGTGATTGACACGTGATTCCCACGTGATTCCCACATGATTGACACGTGATTCCCACGTGATTCCCACGTGATATCCACGTGATTGACACGTGATTCCCAGGCGATTCCCACGTGATTCCCACGTGATTGACACGTGATTCCTACGTGATTCCCACTTGATTGACACGTGATTCCCACGTGATTCCCACGTGAATTACAGGTGATTTCTACATCATTCCCATGTGATTCCCACGTGATTGACACGTGATTTCCACGTGATTCCCACGTGATTGATACGTGATTCCCACGTTATGCCCACGTGATGGACAAGTGATTCCCAAGTCATTCCCACGTGATTCCCACGTGATTTAAACGTGATTCCTACGTGATTCCCATGTGATTGACGCATGATTCCCACGTGATTCCCATGTGATTCCCACGTGATTCCCTCGTGATACACACGTGATTGACCCGTGAATCGCACGTGATTCCCACGTTATTCACATGTGATTCCCTCGTGATTCCCACGCGATTCCCACTTGATTGACACGTGATTCCCACGTGAATGACACGTGATTCCCACGTGATTCCCACGTGATTCCCACGTGATTGACACGTGATTCCCACGTGATACCCACGTGATTGACACGTGACTCCCACGTGATTCCAACGTGACTCCCTCGTGATCCCCACGTGATGCGCACGTGATGCCCACGTGATTGACACGTGATTGATACGTGATTCCCACATGATTCCCACGTGATGGACACGTGATTCCCAAGTGATTCCCATGTGATTCCCACGTGATTGACACGTGATTCCCACGTGATTCCCACGTGATACCCACGTGATCGACACGTGATTCCCATGTGATTGACACGTGATTCCCAAGTGGTTCCCATGTGATTCCCACGTGATTGACACGTGATTCCCACGTGATTCTCACGTGATACCAACGTGATACCCACGTGATTGACACGTGATTCCCTCGTGATTGACACGTGATTCCCACGTGATTCCCTCGTGATTCCCAAGTGATAGACACGTGATTCCCTCGTGATTTCCACATGAATGACACGTGATAACAACGTGATTCCCATGTGATTCCCACGTTATTCACATGTGATTCCCTCGTGATTCCCACGCGATTCCCACGTGATTGACACGTGATTCCCACGTGATTCCCACGTGATTGACACGTGATTCCCAAGTGATTCCCATTTGATTCCCAGGTGATTGACACGTGATTCCCAAGTGATTCCCATGTGATTCCCACATGATTGACACGTCATTCCCAAGTGATTCCCATGTGATTCCCACGTAATTGACACGTGATTCCCACGTGATTCCCACGTGATTCCCACGTGATTGACACGTGATTCCCACGTGATTGACACGTGACTGACACCGGATTCTCACGTGATTGACACGTGATTCCCACGTGAGTCCCACGTGATTCCTACGTGATTCCCACGTGATAGACACGTGGTTCCCACGTTATTCCCCCGTGATTCCCACGTGATTGACACGTGATTCCCTCGTGAGTCTCATGTGATTGACACGTGATTCGCTCGTGGTTCCAACGTGACTCACTCGTGATTCCCACGTTATTGACACGTGATTCCCACGTGATTCCCACGTGATTTCCACGTGATACCCACGTGATTGACACGTGATTCCCACGTGATTGACATGTGATTCCCACGTGACTGACACGTGATTCCCACGTGATTGACACGTGAGTCCCACGTGATTTCCAGGTGATTCCCACGTGATTCCCACGTGATTGACACGTGATTCCCACGTGATTCCCACGTGATCGACACGTGATTCCCACTTGATTCTCACGTGATTGACACGTGATTCCCACGTGATTCCCACGTGATTCCCACGTGATTCCAACGTGATTGACACGTGATTCCCAAGTGATTCCCATGTGATTCCCACGTGATTGACACGTGATTCCCATGTGATACCCACGTGATTGACACGTGATTCCCACGTGATTGACACGTGATTCCCACGTGATTCCCACGTGATATCCAAGTGATTGACACGTGATTCCCATGCGATTCCCCCGAGATTCCCACGTGATTGACACATGATTCATACGTTCTTCCCACGTGATTGACGCATGATTCCCATGTGATTCCCATGTGATTCGCACGTGATTCCCACATTATTGACATGTGATTCCCACCTGATTCCCAGTGACTGACACGTGATTCTCACGTGATTGACACGTGATTCCCACGTGAGTCCCACGTGATTCCCTCGTGATTTCCACGTGATTGACACGTGGTTCCCACGTTATTCCCCCGTGATTCCCACGTGATTGACACGTGATTCCCTCGTGAGACTCATGTGATTGACACGTGAATCGCTCGTGATTCCAACGTGACTCCCTCGTGATTCCCACGTTATTGACACGTGATTCCCACGTTATTCCCACGTGATTCCCACGTGATACCCACGTGATTGACACGTGATTCCCACGTGATTGACATGTGATTCCCACGTGATTGACACGTGATTCCCACGTGATTGACACGTGAGTCCCACGTGATTCCCAGGTGATTCCCACGTGATTCCCACGTGATTGACATGTGATTCCCAAGTGATTCCCGTGTGATTCCCACGTGATTGACACGTGATTCCCACTTGATTCTCACGTGTTTGACACGTGATTCCCACGTGATTCCACGTGATTGACACGTGATTCCCACGTGATTCCCACGTGATTCTCACGTGATTCCCACGTGATTGACACGTGATTCCCAAGTGATTCCCACGTGATACCCACGTGATTAACACGTGATTACCACGTGATTCCAACGTGTTTCCCACGTGATTTCCACGTGATGCGCACGTGATTCCCACGTGATTGACACGCACGTGATTCCCACGTGATTGACATGTGATTCCCACGTGATTGACACGTGATTCCCACGTGATTGACACGTGAGTTCCACGTGATTCCCAGGTGATTCCCACGTGATTCCCACGTGATTGACATGTGATTCCCAAGTGATTCCCGTGTGATTCCCACGTGATTGACACGTGATTCCCACTTGATTCTCACGTGATTGACACGTGATTCCCACGTGATTCCACGTGATTGACACGTGATTCCCACGTGATTCCCACGTGATTCTCACGTGATTCCCACGTGATTGACACGTGATTCCCAAGTGATTCCCACGTGATACCCACGTGATTGACACGTGATTACCACGTGATTCCAACGTGGTTCCCACGTGATCCCCACGTGATGCGCACGTGATTCCCACGTGATTGACACGTGATTCCCATGTGATTCCCACGTGATTCCAACGTGATTCACACGTGATTCCCAAGTGATTCCCACGTGATTCCCACGTGATACGCAGGTGATTGACACGTGATTCCCACGTGATTCCCACGTGATTGACACGTGATTCCCACGTGATTCCCACGTGATATCCACGTGATTGACACGTGATTCCCAGGCGATTCCCACGTGATTCCCACGTGATTGACACGTGATTCCTACGTGATTCCCACTTGATTGACACGTGATTCCCACGTGATTCCCACGTGAATTACAGGTGATTCCCACATCATTCCCATGTGATTCCCACGTGATTGACACGTGATTTCCACGTGATTCCCACGTGATTGATACGTGATTCCCACGTTATGCCCACGTGATGGACAAGTGATTCCCACGTCATTCCCACGTGATTCCCACGTGATTTACACGTGATTCCTACGTGATTCCCATGTGATTGACGCATGATTGCCACGTGATTCCCATGTGATTCCCACGTGATTCCCTCGTGATACACACGTGATTGACCCGTGAATCGCACGTGATTCCCACGTTATTCACATGTGATTCCCTCGTGATTCCCACGCGATTCCCACGTGATTGACACGTGATTGCCACGTGATTGACACGTGATTCCCACGTGATTCCCACGTGATTCCCACGTGATTGACACGTGATTCCCACGTGATACCCACGTGATTGACACGTGATTCCCACGTGATTCCCACGTGAGTCCCACGTGATTCCCACGTGATTGACACGTGATTCCCTCGTGATTCCCAAGTGATTGACACGTGATTCCCTCGTGATTTCCACATGAATGACACGTGATTACCACGTGATTCCCACGTGATTCCCACGTGATTCCCACGTGATACCCACGTGACTGACACGTGACTCCCACGTGATTCCAACGTGATTCCCTCATGATCCCCACGTGATTGACACGTGGTTCCCACGTTACTCCCCCGTGATTCCCACGTGATTGACAGGTGATTCCCTCGTGAGTCTCATGTGATTGACACGTGATTCGCTCGTGGTTCCAACGTGACTCCCTCGTGATTCCCACGTTATTGACACGTGATTCCCACGTGATTCCCACGTGATTCCCACGTGATACCCACGTGATTGACACGTGATTCCCACGTGATTGACATGTGATTCCCACGTGACTGACACGTGATTCCCACGTGATTGACACGTGAGTCCCACGTGATTCCCAGGTGATTCCCACGTGATTCCCACGTGATTGACACGTGATTCCCACGTGATTCCCACGTGATCGACACGTGATTCCCACTTGATTCTCACATGATTGACACGTGATTCCCACGTGATTCCCACGTGATTCCCACGTGATTCCAACGTGATTGGCACGTGATTCCCAAGTGATTCCCATGTGATTCCCACGTGATTGACACGTGATTCCCACGTGATTCCCACGTGATACCCACGTGATTGACACGTGATTCCCACGTGATTGACACGTGATTCCCACGTGATTCCCACGTGATATCCAAGTGAATGACACGTGATTCCCATGCGATTCCCCCGAGATTCCCACGTGATTGTCACATGATTCCTACGTTCTTCCCACGTGATTGACGCATGATTCCCATGTGATTCCCATGTGATTCGCACGTGCTTCCCACGTTATTGACATGTGATTCCCTCGTGATTCCCACTCGATTCCCACGTGATTGACACGTGATTCCCACCTGATTCCCAGTGACTGACACGTGATTCTCACGTGATTGACACGTGATTCCCACGTGAGTCCCACGTGATTCCCTCGTGATTTCCACGTGATTGACACGTGGTTCCCACGTTATTCCCCCGTGATTCCCACGTGATTGACAGGTGATTCCCTCGTGAGACTCATGTGATTGACACTTGATTCGCTCGTGATTCCAACGTGACTCCCTCGTGATTCCCACGTTATTGACACGTGATTCCCACGTTATTCCCACGTGATTCCCACGTGATACCCACGTGATTGACACGTGATTCCCACGTGATTGACATGTGATTCCCACGTGATTGACACGTGATTCCCACGTGATTGACACGTGAGTCCCACGTGATTCCCAGGTGATTCCCACGTGATTCCCACGTGATTGACATGTGATTCCCAAGTGATTCCCGTGTGATTCCCACGTGATTGACACGTGATTCCCACTTGATTCTCACGTGATTGACACGTGATTCCCACGTGATTCCACGTGATTGACACGTGATTCCCACGTGATTCCCACGTGATTCTCACGTGATTCCCACGTGATTGACACGTGATTCCCAAGTGATTCCCATGTGATACCCACGTGATTGACACGTGATTACCACGTGATTCCAACGTGTTTCCCACGTGATCCCCACGTGATGCGCACGTGATTCCCACGTGATTGACACGTGATTCCCATGTGATTCCCACGTGATTCCAACGTGATTCACACGTGATTCCCAAGTGATTCCCACGTGATTCCCACGTGATACGCAGGTGATTGACACGTGATTCCCACGTGATTCCCACATGATTGACACGTGATTCCCACGTGATTCCCACGTGATATCCACGTGATTGACACGTGATTCCCAGGCGATTCCCACGTGATTCCCACGTGTTTGACACGTGATTCCTACGTGATTCCCACTTGATTGACACGTGATTCCCACGTGATTCCCACGTGAATTACAGGTGATTCCCACATCATTCCCATGTGATTCCCACGTGATTGACACGTGAATTCCACGTGATTCCCACGTGATTGATACGTGATTCCCACGTTATGCCCACGTGATGGACAAGTGATTCCCACGTCATTCCCACGTGATTCCCACGTGATTTACACGTGATTCCTACGTAATTCCCATGTGATTGACGCATGATTCCCACGTGATTCCCATGTGATTCCCACGTGATTCCTCGTGATACACACGTGATTGACCCGTGAATCGCACGTGATTCCCACGTTATTCACATGTGATTCCCTCGTGATTCCCACGCGATTCCCACGTGATTGACACGTGATTCCCACGTGATTCCCACGTGATTCCCACGTGATATCCACGTGATTGACACGTGATTCCCAGGCGATTCCCACGTGATTCCCACGTGATTGACACGTGATTCCTACGTGATTCCCACTTGATTGACACGTGATTCACACGTGATTCCCACGTGAATTACAGGTGATTCCCACATCTTTCCCATGTGATTCCCACGTGATTGACACGTGATTTCCACGTGATTCCCACGTGATTGATACGTGATTCCCACGTTGTGCCCACGTGACGGACAAGTGATTCCCACGTCATTCCCACGTGATTCCCACGTGATTTACACGTGATTCCTACGTGATTCCCATGAGATTGACGCATGATTCCCACGTGATTCCCATGTGATTCCCACGTGATTCCCTCGTGATACACACGTGATTGACCCGTGAATCGCACGTGATTCCCACGTTATTCACATGTGATTCCCTCGTGATTCCCACGCGATTCCCACGTGATTGACACGTGATTCCCACGTGATTCCCACGTGATTCCCACGTGATTCCCACGTGATTCCCACGTGATTGACACGTGATTCCCACGTGATACCCACGTGATTGACACGTGACTCCCACGTGATTCCAACGTGACTCCCTCGTGATCCCCACGTGATGCCCACGTGATTGACACGTGATTGACACGTGATTCCCACATGATTCCCACGTGATGGACACGTGATTCCCAAGTGATTCCCATGTGATTCCCACGTGATTGAAACGTGATTCCCACGTGATTCCCACGTGATACCCACGTGATCGACACGTGATTCCCACGTGATTGACACGTGATTCCCAAGTGATTCCCATGTGATTCCCACGTGATTGGCACGTGATTCCCACGTGATTCTCACGTGATACTCACGTGATACCCACGTGATTGACACGTGATTCCCTCGTGATTGACACGTGATTCCCACGTGATTCCCTCGTGATTCCCAAGTGATTGACACGTGATTCCCTCGTGATTTCCACATGAATGACACGTGATTACAACGTGATTCCCATGTGATTCCCACGTTATTCACATGTGATTCCCTCGTGATTCCCACGCGATTCCCACGTGATTGACACGTGATTCCCACGTGATTCCCACGTGATTGACACGTGATTCTCACGTGATTGACACGTGATTCCCACGTGAGTCCCAAGTGATTCCTACGTGATTCCCACGTGATTGACACGTGATTCCCAAGTGATTCCCATTTGATTCCCAGGTGATTGACACGTGATTCCCAAGTGATTCCCATGTGATTCCCACATGATTGACACGTCATTCCCAAGTGATTCCCATGTGATTCCCACGTAATTGACACGTGATTCCCACGTGATTCCCACGTGATTCCCACGTGATTGACACGTGATGCCCACGTGATTGACACGTGACTGACACGTGATTCTCACGTGATTGACACGTGATTCCCACGTGAGTCCCACGTGATTCCTACGTGATTCCCACGTGATAGACACGTGGTTCCCACGTTTTTCCCCCGTGATTCCCACGTGATTGACATGTGATTCCCTCCTGAGTCTCATGTGATTGACACGTGATTCGCTCGTGGTTCCAAAGTGACTCCCTCGTGATTCCCAAGTTATTGACACGTGATTCCCACGTGATTCCCACGTGATTCCCACGTGGTACCCACGTGATTGACACGTGATTCCCACGTGATTGACATTTGATTCCCACGTGATACCCACGTGATTGACACGTGATTCCCACGTGATTCCCACGTGATTCCCACGTGGTACCCACGTGATTGACACGTGATTCCCACGTGATTCCCACGTGGTACCCACGTGATTGACACGTGATTCCCACGTGATTCCTACGTGATTCCCACGTGATTGACACGTGATTCCCACGTGATTCCCACGTGAGTCCCACGTGATTCCTACGTGATTCCCACGTGATTGACACGTGATTCCCAAGTGATTCCCATGTGATTCCCACGTGATTGACACGTGATTCCCAAGTGATTCCCATGTGATTCCCACATGATTGACACATCATTCCCAAGTGATTCCCATGTGATTCCCACGTAATTGACACGTGATTACCACGTGATTCCCATGCGATTCCCACGTGATTGACACGTGATTCCCACGTGATTCCCACGTGATTGATACGTGATTCCCACGTTATTCCCACCTGATGAACAAGTGATTCTTACGTGATTCCCACATGATTCCCACGTGATTGACACGTGATACCCACATGATTCCAATGTTATTCCCACGTGATTGACACGTGATTCCCACGTGATTCCCACGTGATACCCACGTGATTGACAGGTGATTCCCACGTGATTCCCTCGTGATTCCCACGTGATTGACACGTAATTCCCACGTGATTCCCACGTGTTTCCGACGAGATTGACACGTGATGCCCACGTGATTCCCACGTGATTGACAGGTGATTCCCACGTGATTCCCACGTGATTGACACGTTATTCCCAAGTGATTCCCACGTGATTCACTCGTGATTGACACGTGACTTTCACATGATTCCCACGTGATGGACACGTGATTCCCAAGTGATTATCACGTGATTAACATGTGATTCCCACGTGATTCCCAAGTGACTCCCACGTGATTCCCACGTGATTGACACGTGATTCCCACGTGATTCCCACGTGATTGACGCATGATTCCCACGTGATTCCCACGTGATTCCCACATGATTGACACGTGACTCCCACGTGATTCCCACGTGATTCCCACGTGATTTCCACGTGATTGACACGTGATTCCCACGTGATGCCCCGTGATTGACACGTGATTCCCACGTGATTTCCACGTGATTCCAACGTGATTGACACGTGATTCCCAAATGATTCCCACGTGATTTCCACGTGATTCACTCGTGATTGACACGTGATTCCCACATGATTCCCATGTGATTGACACGTGATTCCCCGGTGATTCCCACGTGATTGATACGTGATTCCCACGTGATTCCCACGTGATTGACAAGTGATTGACACGTGATTCCCACGTGAATCTCACGTGATTCCCACGTGATTTCCACATGAATGACACGTGATTCCCATGTGATAGCCACGTGATACCCACGTGATTGACACGTGACTCCCAGGTGATTCCAACGTGATTCCCTCGTGATCCCCACGTGATGCGCACGTGATGCCCACGTGATTGATACGTGATTCCCACGTGATTGACACGTGATTCCCAAGTGATTCCCACGTGATTGACACGTGATTCCCTCGTGATTCCCACGTGATTGACACGTGATTCCCCGGTGATTCCCACGTGATTGACACGTGATTCCCAAGTGATTCCCACGTGATTGACACGTGATTCCCACATGATTCCCACGTGATTGACACGTGATTCCCCGGTGATTCCCACGTGATTGATACGTGATTCCCACGTGATTCCCACGTGATTCCCACGTGATACCCACGTGACTGACACGTGACTCCCACGTGATTCCAACGTGATTCCCTCGTGATCCCCACGTGATTGACACCTGGTTCCCACGTTACTCCCCCGTGATTCCCACGTGAATGACAGGTGATTCCCTCGTGAGTCTCATGTTATTGACACGTGATTCGCTCGTGATTCCAACGTGACTCCCTCGTGATTCCCACGTTATTGACACGTGATTCCCACGTTATTCCCACGTGATTCCCTCGTGATACCCACGTGATTGACACGTGATTCCCACGTGATTGACATGTGATTCCAACGTGATTGACACGTGATTCCCACGTGACTGACACGTGAGTCCCACGTGATTCCCAGGTGATTCCCACGTGATTACCACGTGATTGACAGGTGATTCCCAAGTGATTCCCGTGTGATTCCCACGTGATTGACACGTGATTCCCACTTGATTCTCACGTGATTGACACGTGATTCCCACGTGATTCCACGTGATTGACACGTGATTCTCAAGTGATTCCCACGTGATTCCCACGTGATTCCCACGTGATTCTCACATGATTTCCACGTGATTGACACCTGATTCCCACGTGATTTCCACGTGATTGACACGTGATTCCCACGTGAATGATACGTAGGTCCAACGGGATTCCCACGTGATTCCCACGTGATTCCCACGTGATTGACACGTGATTCCCATGTGATTCCCACGTGATTGACACGTGATTCCCACGTGATTTCCACGTGATTCCAACGTGATTGACACGTGATTCCCAAATGATTCCCACGTGATTCTCACGTGATTCACTCGTGATTGACACGTGATTCCCACATGATTCCCACGTGATTGACACGTGATTCCCCGGTGATTCCCACGTGATTGACACGTGATTCCCACGTAATTCCCACGTTATTCCCACGTGATTCTCACATGATTGACACGTTACTCCCACGTGATTCCCACGTGATTGACACGTGATTCCCACGTGATTCCCACGTGATACCCAGGTGATTGACACGTGATTCCCACGTGATTCCCACGTGATTGACACGTGATTCCCACGTGATTCCCACGTGATATCCACGTGATTGACACGTGATTCCCAGGCGATTCCCACGTGATTCCCTCGTGATTGACACGTGATTCCTACGTGATTCCCACTTGATTGACACGTGATTCCCACGTGATTCCCACGTGAATTACAGGTGATTCCCACATCATTCCCATGTGATTCCCACGTGATTGACACGTGATTCCCAAGTGATTCCCACGTGATTGACACGTGATTCCCTCGTGATTCCCAAGTGATTGACACGTGATTCCCTCGTGATTTCCACATGAATGACACGTGATTCCGACGTCATTCCCACGTGATTCCCACGTGATTTACATGTGATTCCTACGTGATTCCCATGTGATTGACGCATGATTCCCACGTGATACCCATGTGATTCCCACGTGATTCCCTCGTGATACACACGTGATTGACCCGTGAATCGCACGTGATTCCCACGTTATTCACATGTGATTCCCTCGTGATTCCCACGCGATTCCCACGTGATTGACACGTGATTCCCACGTGATTGACACGTGATTCCCACGTGATTCCCACGTGATTCCCACGTGATTGACACGTGATTCCCACGTGATACCCACGTGATTGACACGTGACTCCCACGTGATTCCAACGTGACTCCCTCGTGATCCCCACGTGATGCGCACGTGATGCCCACGTGATTGACACGTGATTCCCACATGGTTCCCACGTGATGGACACGTGATTCCCAAGTGATTCCCATGTGATTCCCACGTGATTGACACGTGATTCCCACGTGATTCCCACGTGATACCCACGTGATCGACACGTGATTCCCACGTGATTGACACGTGATTCCCAAGTGATTCCCATGTGATTCCCACGTGATTGACACGTGATTCCCACGTGATTCTCACGTGATACCAACGTGATACCCACGTGATTGACACGTGATTCCCTCGTGATTGACACGTGATTCCCACGTGATTCCCTCGTGATTCCCAAGTGATTGACACGTGATTCCCTCGTGATTTCCACATGAATGACACGTGATTACAACGTGATTCCCATGTGATTCCCACGTTATTCACATGTGATTCCCTCGTGATTCCCACGCGATTCACACGTGATTGACACGTGATTCCCACGTGATTCCCACGTGATTGACACGTGATTCTCACATGATTGACACGTGATTCCCACGTGAGTCCCACGTGATTCCTACGGGATTCCCACGTGATTGACACGTGATTCCCAAGTGATTCCCATTTGATTCCCAGGTGATTGACACGTGATTCCCAAGTGATTCCCATGTGATTCCCACATGATTGACACGTCATTCCCAAGTGATTCCCATGTGATTCCCACGTAATTGACACGTGATTCCCACGTGATTCCCACGTGATTCCCACGTGATTCCCACGTGATTGACACGTGATTCCCACGTGATTGACACGTGACTGACACCGGATTCTCACGTGATTGACACGTGATTCCCACGTGAGTCCCACGTGATTCCTACGTGATTCCCACGTGATAGACACTTGGTTCCCACGTTATTCCACCGTGATTCCCACGTGATTGACACGTGATTCCCTCGTGAGTCTCATGTGATTGACACGTGATTCGCTCGTGGTTCCAACGTGACTCCCTCGTGATTCCCACGTTATTGACACGTGATTCCCACGTGATTCCCACGTGATACCCACGTGATTGACACGTGATTCCCACGTGATTGACATGTGATTCCCACGTGACTGACACGTGATTCCCATGTGATTGACACGTGAGTCCCACGTGATTCCCAGGTGATTCCCACGTGATTCCCACGTGATTGACACGTGATTCCCACGTGATTCCCACGTGATCGACACGTGATTCCCACTTGATTCTCACGTGATTGACACGTGATTCCCACGTGATTCCCACGTGATTCCCACGTGATTCCAACGTGATTGACACGTGATTCCCAAGTGATTCCCATGTGATTCCCACGTGATTGACAGGTGATTCCCACGTGATTCCCACGTGATACCCACGTGATTGACACGTGATTCCCACGTGATTGACACGTGATTCCCCCGAGATTCCCATGTGATTGACACATGATTCCTACGTTCTTCCCACGTGATTGACGCATGATTCCCATGTGATTCGCACGTGATTCCCACGTTATTGACATGTGATTCCCTCGTGATTCCCACTCGATTCCCACGTGATTGACACGTGATTCCCACCTGATTCCCAGTGACTGACACGTGATTCCCACGTGAGTCCCACGTGATTCCCTCGTGATTTCCACGTGATTGACACGTGGTTCCCACGTTATTCCCCCGTGATTCCCACGTGATTGACACGTGATTCCCACGTGATTCCCACGTGATACCCACGTGACTGACACGTGACTCCCACGTGATTCCAACGTGATTCCCTCGTGATCCCCACGTGATTGACACGTGGTTCCCACGTTACTCCCCCGTGATTCCCACGTGATTGACAGGTGATTCCCTCGTGAGTCTCATGTTATTGACACGTGATTCGCTCGTGATTACAACGTGACTCCCTCGTGATTCCCACGTTATTCCCACGTGATTCCCACGTTATTCCCACGTGATTCCCACGTGATACCCACGTGATTGACACGTGATTCCCACGTGATTGACATGTGATTCCAACGTGATTGACACGTGATTCCCACGTAACTGACACGTGAGTCCCACGTGATTCCCAGGTGATTCCCACGTGATTACCACGTGATTGACAGGTGATTCCCAAGTGATTCCCGTGTGATTCCCACGTGATTGTCACGTGATTACCACTTGATTCTCACGTGATTGACACGTGATTCCCACGTGATTCCACGTGAATGACACGTGATTCCCAAGTGATTCCCACGTGATTCCCACGTGATTCCCACGTGATTGACACGTGATTGACACGTGATTCCCACGTGAATGATACGTAGTTCCCACGGGATTCCCACGTGATTCCCACGTGATTCCCACGTGATTGACACGTGATTCCCATGTGATACCCACGTGATTGACACGTGACTCCCACGTGATTTCCACGTGATTCCTACGTGATTGACACGTGATTCCCAAATGATTCCCACGTGATTCCCACGTGATTCACTCGTGATTGACACGTGATTCCCACATGATTGACACGTGATTCCCCGGTGATTCCCACGTGATTGACACGTGATTCCCACGTGATTCTCACATGATTGACACGTTACTCCCACGTGATTCCCACGTGATTGACATGTGATTCCCAAGTGATTCCCGTGTGATTCACACGTGATTGACACGTGATTCCCACGTGATTCCCACGTGATTGACACGTAATTCCCACTTGATTCTCACGTGATTGACACGTGATTCCCACGTGATTCCCACGTGATTGACACGTGATTCTCACGTGATTGACATGTGATTCCCACGTGATTCCCACGTGATTCCTACGTGATTCCCACGTGATTGACACGTGATTCCCAAGTGATTCCCATTTGATTCCCAGGTGATTGACACGTTATTCCCAAGTGATTCCCATGTGATTCCCACATGATTGACACGTCATTCCCAAGTGATTCCCATGTGATTCCCACGTAATTGACACGTGATTCCCACGTGATTCCCACGTGATTCCCCCGTGATTCCCACGTGATTGACAGGTGATTCCCTCGTGAGTCTCATGTTATTGACACGTGATTCGCTCGTGATTCCAACGTGACTCCCTCGTGATTCCCACGTTATTGACACGTGATTCCCACGTTATTCCCACGTGATTCCCACGTGATACCCACGTGATTGACACGTGATTCCCACGTGATTGACATGTGATTCCAACGTGATTGACACGTGATTCCCACGTGACTGACACGTGAGTCCCACGTGATTCCCAGGTGATTCCCACGTGATTACCACGTGATTGACAGGTGATTCCCAAGTGATTCCCGTGTGATTCCCACGTGATTGACACGTGATTCCCACTTGATTCTCACGTGATTGACACGTGATTCCCACGTGATTCCACGTGATTGACACGTGATTCCCAAGTGATTCCCACGTGATTGCCACGTGATTCCCACGTGATTCTCACATGATTTCCACGTGATTGACACCTGATTCCCACGTGATTTCCACGTGATTGACACGTGATTCCCACGTGAATGATAAGTAGTTCCCACGGGATTCCCACGTGATTCCCACGTGATTCCCACGTGATTGACACGTGATTCCCATGTGATTCCCACGTGATTGACACGTGACTCCCACGTGATTCCCACGTGATTCCCACGTGATTCACTCGTGATTGACACGTGATTCCCACGTGATTGACACGTGATTCCCCGGTGATTCCCACGTGATTGACACGTGATTCCCACGTGATTCCCACGTGATTCTCACATGATTGACACGTTACTCCCACGTGATTCCCACGTGATTGACATGTGATTCCCAAGTGATTCCCACGTGATTGACACGTGATTCCCTCGTGATTCCCAAGTGATTGACACGTGATTCCCTCGTGATTTCCACATGAATGACACGTGATTACCATGTGATTCCCACGTGATTCCCACGTGATTCCCACGTGATTCCCACATGATTGACACGTGACTCCCACGCGACTCCCACGTGATTGACACGTGATTCCCACGTGATTCCCACGTGATTGACACGTGATTCCCACGTGATGCCCACGTGATTGACACGTGATTCCCACGTGAATGGTACGTAGTTCCCACGAGATTCCCACGTGATTCCCACGTGATTCCCACGTGATTGACACGTGATTCCCACGTGATTCCCACGTGATTGACACGTGATTCCCACGTGATTTCCACGTGATTCCAGCGTGATTGACACGTGATTCCCAAATGATTCCCACGTGATTTCCACGTGATTCACTCGTGATTGACACGTGATTCCCACATGATTCCCACGTGATTGACACGTGATTCCCCGGTGATTCCCACGTGATTGACACGTGATTCCCACGTGATTCCCACGTAATTGACAAGTGATTGACACGTGATTCCCACGTGAATCTCACGTGATTCCCACGTGATTTCCACATGAATGACACGTGATTCCCATGTGATTCCCACGTGATACCCACGTGATTGACACGTGACTCCCAGGTGATTCCAACGTGATTCCCTCGTGATCCCCACGTGATGCGCACGTGATGCCCGCGTGATTGATACGTGATTCCCACGTGATTGACACGTGATTCCCAAGTGATTCCCACGTGATTGACACGTGATTCCCTCGTGATTCCCAAGTGATTGACACGTGATTCCCTCGTGATTTCCACATGAATGACACGTGATTACCACGTGATTCCCACGTGATTCCCACGTGATTCCCACGTGATACCCCCGTGACTGACACGTGACTCCCACGTGATTCCAACGTGATTCCCTCGTGATCCCCACGTGATTGACACGTGGTTCCCACGTTACTCCCCCGTGATTCCCACGTGATTGACAGGTGATTCCCTCGTGAGTCTCATGTTATTGACACGTGATTCGCTCGTGATTCCAACGTGACTCCCTCGTGATTCCCACGTTATTCCCACGTGATTCCCACGTGATACCCACGTGATTGACACGTGATTCCCACGTGATTGACATGTGATTCCAACGTGATTGACACATGATTCCCACGTGACTGACACGTGAGTACCACGTGATTCCCAGGTGATTCACACGTGATTACCACGTGATTGACAGGTGATTCCCAAGTGATTCCCGTGTGATTCCCACGTGATTGACACGTGATTCCCACTTGATTCTCACGTGATTGACACGTGATTCCCACGTGATTCCACGTGATTGACACGTGATTCCCAAGTGATTCCCACGTGATTCCCACGTGATTCCCACGTGATTCTCACATGATTTCCACGTGATTGACACCTGATTCCACGTGATTTCCACGTGATTGACACGTGATTCCCACGTGAATGATACGTAGTTCCCACGGGATTCCCACGTGATTCCCACATGATTCCCACGTGATTGACACGTGATTCCCATGTGATTCCCACGTGATTGACACGTGATTCCCACGTGATTTCCACGTGATTCCAACGTGATTGACACGTGATTCCCAAATGATTCCCACGTGATTCACACGTGATTCACACGTGATTGACACGTGATTCCCACGTGATTCCCTCGTGATTCCCACGTGATTGACACGTAATTCCCACGTGATTCCCACATGATTCCCACGTGTTTCCCACGAGATTGACACGTGATTCCCCGTGATTGACAGGTGATTCCCACGTGATTCCCACGTGATTGACACGTTATTCCCAAGTCATTCCCACGTGATTCACTCGTGATTGACACGTGACTTCCACATGATTCCCACGTGATTGACAGGTGATTCCCACGTGATTTCCACGTGATTGACACGTGATTCCCAGGTGATGCCCACGTGATTGACACGTGATTCCCACGTGAATGGTACGTAGTTCCCACGGGATTCCCCCGTGATTCCCACGTGATTCCCACGTGATTGACACGTGATTCCCACGTGATTCCCACGTGATTGACACGTGATTCCCACGTGATTTCCACGTGATTCCAACGTGATTGACACGTGATTCCCAAATGATTCCCACGTGATTTCCACGTGATTCACTCGTGATTGACACGTGATTCCCACATGATTCCCACGTGATTGACACGTGATTCCCCGGTGATTCCCACGTGATTGACACGTGATTCCCACGTGATTCCCACGTGATTGACAAGTGATTGACACGTGATTCCCACGTGAATCTCACGTGATTCCCACGTGATTTCCACATGAATGACACGTGATTCCCATGTGATTCCCACGTGATACCCACGTGATTGACACGTGACTCCCAGGTGATTCCAACGTGATTCCCTCGTGATCCCCACGTGATGCGCACGTGATGCCCACGTGATTGAATCGTGATTCCCACGTGATTGACTCGTGATTCCCAAGTGATTCCCACGTGATTGACACGTGATTCCCTCGTGATTCCCAAGTGATTGACACGTGATTCCCTCGTGATTTCCACATGAATGACACGTGATTACCATGTGATTCCCACGTGATTCCCACGTGATTCCCACGTGATACCCACGTGACTGACACGTGAATCCCACGTGATTCCAACGTGATTCCCTCGTGATCCCCACGTGATTGACACGTGGTTCCCACGTTACTCCCCCGTGATTCCCACGTGATTGACAGGTGATTCCCTCGTGAGTCTCATGTTATTGACACGTGATTCGCTCGTGATTCCAACGTGACTCCCTCGTGATTCCCACGTTATTGACACGTGATTCCCACGTTATTCCCACGTGATTCCCACGTGATACCCACGTGATTGACACGTGATTCCCACGTGATTGACATGTGATTCCAACGTGATTGACACGTGATTCCCACGTGACTGACACGTGAGTCCCACGTGATTCCCAGGTGATTCCCACGTGATTACCACGTGATTGACAGGTGATTCCCAAGTGATTCCCGTGTGATTCCCACGTGATTGACACGTGATTCCCACTTGATTCTCACGTGATTGACACGTGATTCCCACGTGATTCCACGTGATTGACACGTGATTCCCAAGTGATTCCCACGTGATTGCCACGTGATTCCCACGTGATTCTCACATGATTTCCACGTGATTGACACCTGATTCCCACGTGATTTCCACGTGATTGACACGTGATTCCCACGTGAATGATACGTAGTTCCCACGGGATTCCCACGTGATTCCCACGTGATTCCCACGTGATTGACACGTGATTCCCATGTGATTCCCACGTGATTGACACGTGACTCCCACGTGATTCCCACGTGATTCCCACGTGATTCACTCGTGATTGACACGTGATTCCCACGTGATTGGACACGTGATTCCCCGGTGATTCCCACGTGATTGACACGTGATTCCCACGTGATTCCCACGTGATTCCCACGTGATTCTCACATGATTGACATGTTACTCCCACGTGATTCCCACGTGATTGACATGTGATTCCCAAGTGATTCCCACGTGATTGACACGTGATTCCCTCGTGATTCCCAAGTGATTGACACGTGATTCCCTCGTGATTTCCACATGAATGACACGTGATTACCATGTGATTCCCACGTGATTCCCACGTGATACTCCCGTGACTGACACGTGACTCCCACGTGATTCCAACGTGATTCCCTCGTGATCCCCACGTGATTGACATGTGGTTCCCCGGTGATTCCCACGTGATTGACACGTGATTCCCACGTGATTCCCACGTGATTCCCACGTGATTCTCACATGATTGACACGTTACTCCCACGTGATTCCCACGTGATTGACATGTGATTCCCAAGTGATTCCCGTGTGATTCCCACGTGATTGACACGTGATTCCCACGTGATTGACACGTAATTCCCACTTGATTCTCACGTGATTGACACGTGATTCCCACGTGATTCCACGTGATTGACACGTGATTCTCATGTGATTCCCACGTGATTCCCACTTGATTCCCACGTGATTCTCACGTGATTCCCACGTGATTGACACGTGATTCCAAAGTGATTCCCACGTGATACCCCCGTGATTGACACATGATTAGCACGTGATTTCAACGTGTTTCCCACGTGATCCCCACGTGATGCGCACGTGATTCCCACGTGATTGACACGTGATTCCCACGTGATTCCCACGTGATTGACACGTGATTCCCACGTGATTCCCACGTGATATCCACGTGATTGACACGTGATTCCCAGGCGATTCCCACGTGATTCCCACGTGATTGACACATGATTCCTATGTGATTCCCACGTGATTGCCACGTGATTCCCACGTGATTCCCACGTGAATTACAGGTGATTCCCATGTGATTCCCATGTGATTCCCACGTGATTGACACGTGATTTCCACGTGATTCCCACGTGATTGATACGTGATTCCCACGTTATTCTCACATGATGGACAAGTGATTCCCACGTGATTCCCATGTGATTCCCACGTGATTCCCTCGTGATACACACGTGATTGACCCGTGAATCGCACGTGATTCCCACGTTATTCACATGTGATTCCCTCGTGATTCCCACGCGATTCCCACGTGATTGACACGTGATTCCCACGTGATTGACACGTGATTCCCACGTGATTCCCACGTGATTCCCACGTGATTGACACGTGATTCCCACGTGATACCCACGTGATTGACACGTGATTCCCACGTGAGTCCCACGTGATTCCTACGTGATTCCCACGTGATTGACACGTGATTCCCAAGTGATTTCCATGTGATTCCCACGTGATTGACACGTGATTCCCAAGTGATTCCCATGTGATTCCCACATGATTGACACATCATTCCCAAGTGATTCCCATGTGATTCCCACGTAATTGACACGTGATTACCACGTGATTCCCATGCGATTCCCACGTGATTGACACGTGATTCCCACGTGATTCCCACGTGATTGATACGTGATTCCCACGTTATTCCCACGTGATGAACAAGTGATTCTTACGTGATTCCCACGTGATTCCCACGTGATTGACACGTGATACCCACATGATTCCAATGTGATTCCCACGTGATTGACACGTGATTCCCACATGATTCCCACGTGATACCCACGTGATTGACAGGTGATTCCCACGTGATTCCCACGTGATTCCCACGTGATTGACACGTGATTACCACGTGAAACCACGTGATTCCCACATGATACCCACGTGATTGACACGTGATTCCCACGTGATACCCACGTGATTGACACGTAATTCCCACGTGATTCCCACGTGATTCCCACGTGTTTCCCACGAGATTGACACGTGATTCCCACGTGATTGACACGTGATTCCCCCGAGATTCCCATGTGATTGACACATGATTCCTACGTTCTTCCCACGTGATTGACGCATGATTCCCATGTGATTCGCACGTGATTCCCACGTTATTGACATGTGATTCCCTCGTGATTCCCACTCGATTCCCACGTGATTGACACGTGATTCCCACCTGATTCCCAGTGACTGACACGTGATTCCCACGTGAGTCCCACGTGATTCCCTCGTGATTTCCACGTGATTGACACGTGGTTCCCACGTTATTCCCCCGTGATTCCCACGTGATTGACACGTGATTCCCACGTGATTCCCACGTGATACCCACGTGACTGACACGTGACTCCCACGTGATTCCAACGTGATTCCCTCGTGATCCCCACGTGATTGACACGTGGTTCCCACGTTACTCCCCCGTGATTCCCACGTGATTGACAGGTGATTCCCTCGTGAGTCTCATGTTATTGACACGTGATTCGCTCGTGATTACAACGTGACTCCCTCGTGATTCCCACGTTATTCCCACGTGATTCCCACGTTATTCCCACGTGATTCCCACGTGATACCCACGTGATTGACACGTGATTCCCACGTGATTGACATGTGATTCCAACGTGATTGACACGTGATTCCCACATAACTGACACGTGAGTCCCACGTGATTCCCAGGTGATTCCCACGTGATTACCACGTGATTGACAGGTGATTCCCAAGTGATTCCCGTGTGATTCCCACGTGATTGTCACGTGATTACCACTTGATTCTCACGTGATTGACACGTGATTCCCACGTGATTCCACGTGAATGACACGTGATTCCCAAGTGATTCCCACGTGATTCCCACGTGATTCCCACGTGATTGACACGTGATTGACACGTGATTCCCACGTGAATGATACGTAGTTCCCACGGGATTCCCACGTGATTCCCACGTGATTCCCACGTGATTGACACGTGATTCCCATGTGATACCCACGTGATTGACACGTGACTCCCACGTGATTTCCACGTGATTCCTACGTGATTGACACGTGATTCCCAAATGATTCCCACGTGATTCCCACGTGATTCACTCGTGATTGACACGTGATTCCCACATGATTGACACGTGATTCCCCGGTGATTCCCACGTGATTGACACGTGATTCCCACGTGATTCTCACATGATTGACACGTTACTCCCACGTGATTCCCACGTGATTGACATGTGATTCCCAAGTGATTCCCGTGTGATTCACACGTGATTGACACGTGATTCCCACGTGATTCCCACGTGATTGACACGTAATTCCCACTTGATTCTCACGTGATTGACACGTGATTCCCACGTGATTCCCACGTGATTGACACGTGATTCTCACGTGATTGACACGTGATTCCCACGTGATTCCCACGTGATTCCTACGTGATTCCCACGTGATTGACACGTGATTCCCAAGTGATTCCCATTTGATTCCCAGGTGATTGACACGTTATTCCCAAGTGATTCCCATGTGATTCCCACATGATTGACACGTCATTCCCAAGTGATTCCCATGTGATTCCCACGTAATTGACACGTGATTCCCACGTGATTCCCACGTGATTCCCCCGTGATTCCCACGTGATTGACAGGTGATTCCCTCGTGAGTCTCATGTTATTGACACGTGATTCGCTCGTGATTCCAACGTGACTCCCTCGTGATTCCCACGTTATTGACACGTGATTCCCACGTTATTCCCACGTGATTCCCACGTGATACCCACGTGATTGACACGTGATTCCCACGTGATTGACATGTGATTCCAACGTGATTGACACGTGATTCCCACGTGACTGACACGTGAGTCCCACGTGATTCCCAGGTGATTCCCACGTGATTACCACGTGATTGACAGGTGATTCCCAAGTGATTCCCGTGTGATTCCCACGTGATTGACACGTGATTCCCACTTGATTCTCACGTGATTGACACGTGATTCCCACGTGATTCCACGTGATTGACACGTGATTCCCAAGTGATTCCCACGTGATTGCCACGTGATTCCCACGTGATTCTCACATGATTTCCACGTGATTGACACCTGATTCCCACGTGATTTCCACGTGATTGACACGTGATTCCCACGTGAATGATACGTAGTTCCCACGGGATTCCCACGTGATTCCCACGTGATTCCCACGTGATTGACACGTGATTCCCATGTGATTCCCACGTGATTGACACGTGACTCCCACGTGATTCCCACGTGATTCCCACGTGATTCACTCGTGATTGACACGTGATTCCCACGTGATTGACACGTGATTCCCCGGTGATTCCCACGTGATTGACACGTGATTCCCACGTGATTCCCACGTGATTCTCACATGATTGACACGTTACTCCCACGTGATTCCCACGTGATTGACATGTGATTCCCAAGTGATTCCCACGTGATTGACACGTGATTCCCTCGTGATTCCCAAGTGATTGACACGTGATTCCCTCGTGATTTCCACATGAATGACACGTGATTACCATGTGATTCCCACGTGATTCCCACGTGATTCCCACGTGATTCCCACATGATTGACACGTGACTCCCACGCGACTCCCACGTGATTGACACGTGATTCCCACGTGATTCCCACGTGATTGACACGTGATTCCCACGTGATGCCCACGTGATTGACACGTGATTCCCACGTGAATGGTACGTAGTTCCCACGAGATTCCCACGTGATTCCCACGTGATTCCCACGTGATTGACACGTGATTCCCACGTGATTCCCACGTGATTGACACGTGATTCCCACGTGATTTCCACGTGATTCCAGCGTGATTGACACGTGATTCCCAAATGATTCCCACGTGATTTCCACGTGATTCACTCGTGATTGACACGTGATTCCCACATGATTCCCACGTGATTGACACGTGATTCCCCGGTGATTCCCACGTGATTGACACGTGATTCCCACGTGATTCCCACGTAATTGACAAGTGATTGACACGTGATTCCCACGTGAATCTCACGTGATTCCCACGTGATTTCCACATGAATGACACGTGATTCCCATGTGATTCCCACGTGATACCCACGTGATTGACACGTGACTCCCAGGTGATTCCAACGTGATTCCCTCGTGATCCCCACGTGATGCGCACGTGATGCCCGCGTGATTGATACGTGATTCCCACGTGATTGACACGTGATTCCCAAGTGATTCCCACGTGATTGACACGTGATTCCCTCGTGATTCCCAAGTGATTGACACGTGATTCCCTCGTGATTTCCACATGAATGACACGTGATTACCACGTGATTCCCACGTGATTCCCACGTGATTCCCACGTGATACCCCCGTGACTGACACGTGACTCCCACGTGATTCCAACGTGATTCCCTCGTGATCCCCACGTGATTGACACGTGGTTCCCACGTTACTCCCCCGTGATTCCCACGTGATTGACAGGTGATTCCCTCGTGAGTCTCATGTTATTGACACGTGATTCGCTCGTGATTCCAACGTGACTCCCTCGTGATTCCCACGTTATTCCCACGTGATTCCCACGTGATACCCACGTGATTGACACGTGATTCCCACGTGATTGACATGTGATTCCAACGTGATTGACACATGATTCCCACGTGACTGACACGTGAGTCCCACGTGATTCCCAGGTGATTCACACGTGATTACCACGTGATTGACAGGTGATTCCCAAGTGATTCCCGTGTGATTCCCACGTGATTGACACGTGATTCCCACTTGATTCTCACGTGATTGACACGTGATTCCCACGTGATTCCACGTGATTGACACGTGATTCCCAAGTGATTCCCACGTGATTCCCACGTGATTCCCACGTGATTCTCACATGATTTCCACGTGATTGACACCTGATTCCACGTGATTTCCACGTGATTGACACGTGATTCCCACGTGAATGATACGTAGTTCCCACGGGATTCCCACGTGATTCCCACGTGATTCCCACGTGATTGACACGTGATTCCCATGTGATTCCCACGTGATTGACACGTGATTCCCACGTGATTTCCACGTGATTCCAACGTGATTGACACGTGATTCCCAAATGATTCCCACGTGATTCACACGTGATTCACACGTGATTGACACGTGATTCCCACGTGATTCCCTCGTGATTCCCACGTGATTGACACGTAATTCCCACGTGATTCCCACATGATTCCCACGTGTTTCCCACGAGATTGACACGTGATTCCCACGTGATTGACAGGTGATTCCCACGTGATTCCCACGTGATTGACACGTTATTCCCAAGTGATTCCCACGTGATTCACTCGTGATTGACACGTGACTTCCACATGATTGCCACGTGATTGACAGGTGATTCCCACGTGATTTCCACGTGATTGACACGTGATTCCCAGGTGATGCCCACGTGATTGACACGTGATTCCCACGTGAATGGTACGTAGTTCCCACGGGATTCCCCCGTGATTCCCACGTGATTCCCACGTGATTGACACGTGATTCCCACGTGATTCCCACGTGATTGACACGTGATTCCCACGTGATTTCCACGTGATTCCAACGTGATTGACACGTGATTCCCAAATGATTCCCACGTGATTTCCACGTGATTCACTCGTGATTGACACGTGATTCCCACATGATTCCCACGTGATTGACACGTGATTCCCCGGTGATTCCCACGTGATTGACACGTGATTCCCACGTGATTCCCACGTGATTGACAAGTGATTGACACGTGATTCCCACGTGAATCTCACGTGATTCCCACGTGATTTCCACATGAATGACACGTGATTCCCATGTGATTCCCACGTGATACCCACGTGATTGACACGTGACTCCCAGGTGATTCCAACGTGATTCCCTCGTGATCCCCACGTGATGCGCACGTGATGCCCACGTGATTGAATCGTGATTCCCACGTGATTGACTCGTGATTCCCAAGTGATTCCCACGTGATTGACACGTGATTCCCTCGTGATTCCCAAGTGATTGACACGTGATTCCCTCGTGATTTCCACATGAATGACACGTGATTACCATGTGATTCCCACGTGATTCCCACGTGATTCCCACGTGATACCCACGTGACTGACACGTGAATCCCACGTGATTCCAACGTGATTCCCTCGTGATCCCCACGTGATTGACACGTGGTTCCCACGTTACTCCCCCGTGATTCCCACGTGATTGACAGGTGATTCCCTCGTGAGTCTCATGTTATTGACACGTGATTCGCTCGTGATTCCAACGTGACTCCCTCGTGATTCCCACGTTATTGACACGTGATTCCCACGTTATTCCCACGTGATTCCCACGTGATACCCACGTGATTGACACGTGATTCCCACGTGATTGACATGTGATTCCAACGTGATTGACACGTGATTCCCACGTGACTGACACGTGAGTCCCACGTGATTCCCAGGTGATTCCCACGTGATTACCACGTGATTGACAGGTGATTCCCAAGTGATTCCCGTGTGATTCCCACGTGATTGACACGTGATTCCCACTTGATTCTCACGTGATTGACACGTGATTCCCACGTGATTCCACGTGATTGACACGTGATTCCCAAGTGATTCCCACGTGATTGCCACGTGATTCCCACGTGATTCTCACATGATTTCCACGTGATTGACACCTGATTCCCACGTGATTTCCACGTGATTGACACGTGATTCCCACGTGAATGATACGTAGTTCCCACGGGATTCCCACGTGATTCCCACGTGATTCCCACGTGATTGACACGTGATTCCCATGTGATTCCCACGTGATTGACACGTGACTCCCACGTGATTCCCACGTGATTCCCACGTGATTCACTCGTGATTGACACGTGATTCCCACGTGATTGGACACGTGATTCCCCGGTGATTCCCACGTGATTGACACGTGATTCCCACGTGATTCCCACGTGATTCCCACGTGATTCTCACATGATTGACACGTTACTCCCACGTGATTCCCACGTGATTGACATGTGATTCCCAAGTGATTCCCACGTGATTGACACGTGATTCCCTCGTGATTCCCAAGTGATTGACACGTGATTCCCTCGTGATTTCCACATGAATGACACGTGATTACCATGTGATTCCCACGTGATTCCCACGTGATACTCCCGTGACTGACACGTGACTCCCACGTGATTCCAACGTGATTCCCTCGTGATCCCCACGTGATTGACATGTGGTTCCCCGGTGATTCCCACGTGATTGACACGTGATTCCCACGTGATTCCCACGTGATTCCCACGTGATTCTCACATGATTGACACGTTACTCCCACGTGATTCCCACGTGATTGACATGTGATTCCCAAGTGATTCCCGTGTGATTCCCACGTGATTGACACGTGATTCCCACGTGATTGACACGTAATTCCCACTTGATTCTCACGTGATTGACACGTGATTCCCACGTGATTCCACGTGATTGACACGTGATTCTCATGTGATTCCCACGTGATTCCCACTTGATTCCCACGTGATTCTCACGTGATTCCCACGTGATTGACACGTGATTCCAAAGTGATTCCCACGTGATACCCCCGTGATTGACACATGATTAGCACGTGATTTCAACGTGTTTCCCACGTGATCCCCACGTGATGCGCACGTGATTCCCACGTGATTGACACGTGATTCCCACGTGATTCCCACGTGATTGACACGTGATTCCCACGTGATTCCCACGTGATATCCACGTGATTGACACGTGATTCCCAGGCGATTCCCACGTGATTCCCACGTGATTGACACATGATTCCTATGTGATTCCCACGTGATTGCCACGTGATTCCCACGTGATTCCCACGTGAATTACAGGTGATTCCCATGTGATTCCCATGTGATTCCCACGTGATTGACACGTGATTTCCACGTGATTCCCACGTGATTGATACGTGATTCCCACGTTATTCTCACATGATGGACAAGTGATTCCCACGTGATTCCCATGTGATTCCCACGTGATTCCCTCGTGATACACACGTGATTGACCCGTGAATCGCACGTGATTCCCACGTTATTCACATGTGATTCCCTCGTGATTCCCACGCGATTCCCACGTGATTGACACGTGATTCCCACGTGATTGACACGTGATTCCCACGTGATTCCCACGTGATTCCCACGTGATTGACACGTGATTCCCACGTGATACCCACGTGATTGACACGTGATTCCCACGTGAGTCCCACGTGATTCCTACGTGATTCCCACGTGATTGACACGTGATTCCCAAGTGATTTCCATGTGATTCCCACGTGATTGACACGTGATTCCCAAGTGATTCCCATGTGATTCCCACATGATTGACACATCATTCCCAAGTGATTCCCATGTGATTCCCACGTAATTGACACGTGATTACCACGTGATTCCCATGCGATTCCCACGTGATTGACACGTGATTCCCACGTGATTCCCACGTGATTGATACGTGATTCCCACGTTATTCCCACGTGATGAACAAGTGATTCTTACGTGATTCCCACGTGATTCCCACGTGATTGACACGTGATACCCACATGATTCCAATGTGATTCCCACGTGATTGACACGTGATTCCCACATGATTCCCACGTGATACCCACGTGATTGACAGGTGATTCCCACGTGATTCCCACGTGATTCCCACGTGATTGACACGTGATTACCACGTGAAACCACGTGATTCCCACATGATACCCACGTGATTGACACGTGATTCCCACGTGATACCCACGTGATTGACACGTAATTCCCACGTGATTCCCACGTGATTCCCACGTGTTTCCCACGAGATTGACACGTGATTCCCACGTGATTCCCACGTGATTGACTGGTGATTCCCACGTGATTCTCACGTGATTGACAGGTTATTCCCAAGTGATTCCCACGTGATTCACTCGTGATTGACACGTGACTTCCACATGATTCCTACGTGATGGACACTTGATTCCCAAGTGATTATCACGTGATTAACATGTGATTCCCACGTGATTCCCAAGTGACTCCCACGTGATTCCCACGTGATTGACACGTGATTCCCACGTGATTCCCACGTGATTGACGCATGATTCCCACGTGATTCCCACGTGATTCCCACATGATTGACACGTGACTCCCACGTGATTCCCACGTGATTGACACGTGATTCCCACGTGATTCCCACGTGATTTCCACGTGATTGACACGTGATTCCCACGTGATGCCCACGTGATTGACACGTGATTCCCACGTGAATGATACGTAGTTCCCACGGGATTCCCACGTGATTCCCACGTGATTCCCACGTGATTGACACGTGATTCCCACGTGATTCCCACGTGATTGACACGTGATTCCCACGTGATTTCCACGTGATTCCAACGTGATTGACACGTGATTCCCAAATGATTCCCACGTGATTTCCACGTGATTCACTCGTGATTGACACGTGATTCCCACATGATTCCCACGTGATTGACACGTGATTCCCCGGAGATTCCCACGTGATTGACACGTGATTCCCACGTGATTCCCACGTGATTGACAAGTGATTGACACGTGATTCCCACGTGAATCTCACGTGATTCCCACGTGATTTCCACATGAATGACACGTGATTCCCATGTGATTCCCACGTGATACCCACGTGATTGACACGTGACTCCCAGGTGATTCCAACGTGATTCCCTCGTGATCCCCACGTGATGCGCACGTGATGCCCACGTGATTGATACGTGATTCCCACGTGATTGACACGTGATTCCCACGTGATTGACACGTTATTCCCAAGTGATTCCCACGTGATTCACTCGTGATTGACACGTGACTTCCACATGATTCCAACGTGATGGACACGTGATTTCCAAGTGATTATCACGTGATTAACATGTGATTCCCACGTGATTCCCACGTGACTCCCACGTGATTCCCACGTGATTGACACGTGATTCCCACGTGATTCCCACGTGATTGACGCATGATTCCCACGTGATTCCCACGTGATTGACACGTGATTCCCACGTGATTACCACGTGACTCCCACATGATTCCCACGTGATTGACACGTGATTCCCACGTGATTCCCACATTATTGACACGTGACTCCCACGTGATTCCCACGTGATTGACACGTGATTCCGACGTGATTCCCACGTGATTGACACGTGATTCTCACGTGAATGATACGTAGTTCCCACGGGATTCCCACGTGATTCCCACGTGATTGACACGTGATTCCCAAGTGATTGACACGTGATTCCCTCGTGATTTCCACATGAATGACACGTGATTCCCACGTGATTCCCACGTGATTCCCACGTGATTCCCACATGATTGACACGTTACTCCCACGTGATTCCCACGTGATTGACACGTGATTCCCACGTGATACCCACGTGATTGACACGTGATTCCCACGTGAGTCCCACGTGATTCCTACGTGATTCCCACGTGATTGACACGTGATTCCCAAGTGATTCCCATGTGATTCCCACGTGATTGACACGTGATTCCCACGTGATTCCCACGTGATTGATACGTGATTCCCACGTTATTCCCACGTGATGAACAAGTGATTCTTACGTGATTCCCACGTGATTCCCACGTGATTGACACGTGATACCCACATGATTCCAATGTGATTCCCACGTGATTGACACGTGATTCCCACGTGATTCCCACGTGATACCCACGTGATTGACAGGTGATTCCCACGTGATTCCCACGTGATTCCCACGTGATTGACACGTGAATACCACGTGAAACCACGTGATTCCCACGTGATACCCAAGTGATTGACACGTGATTCCCACGTGATTCACACGTGATTGACACGTGATTCCCACGTGATTCCCTCGTGATTCCCACGTGATTGACACGTAATTCCCACGTGATTCCCACGTGATTCCCACGTGTTTCCCACGAGATTGACACGTGATTCCCACGTGATTCCCACGTGATTGACAGGTGATTCCCACGTGATTCCCACGTGATTGACATGTTATTCCCAAGTGATTCCCACGTGATTCACTCGTGATTGACACGTGACTTCCACATGATTCCCACGTGATGGACACGTGATTCCCAAGTGATTATCACGTGATTAACATGTGATTCCCACGTGATTCCGAAGTGACTCCCACGTGATTCCCACGTGATTGACACGTGATTCCCACGTGATTCCCACGTGATTGACGCATGATTCCCACGTGATTCCCACGTGATTCCCACATGATTGACACGTGACTCCCACGTGATTCCCACGTGATTGACACGTGATTCCCACGTGATTCCCACGTGATTTCCACGTGATTGACACGTGATTCCCACGTGATGCCCACGTGATTGACACGTGATTCCCACGTGAATGGTACGTAGTTCCCACGGGATTCCCACGTGATTCCCACGTGATTCCCACGTGATTGACACGTGATTCCCACGTGATTCCCACGTGATTGACACGTGATTCCCACGTGATTTCCACGTGATTCCAACGTGATTGACACGTGATTTCCAAATGATTCCCACGTGATTTCCACGTGATTCACTCGTGATTGACACGTGATTCCCACATGATTCCCACGTGATTGACACGTGATTCCCCGGTGATTCCCACGTGATTGACACGTGATTCCCACGTGATTCCCACGTGATTGACAAGTGATTGACACGTGATTCCCACGTGAATCTCACGTGATTCCCACGTGATTTCCACATGAATGACACGTGATTCCCATGTGATTCCCACGTGATACCCACGTGATTGACACGTGACTCCCAGGTGATTCCAACGTGATTCCCTCGTGATCCCCACGTGATGCGCACGTGATGCCCACGTGATTGATACGTGATTCCCACGTGATTGACACGTGATTCCCAAGTGATTCCCACGTGATTGACACGTGATTCCCTCGTGATTTCCAAGTGATTGACACGTGATTCCCTCGTGATTTCCACATGAATGACACGTGATTACCATGTGATTCCCACGTGATTCCCACGTGATTCCCACGTGATACCCACGTGACTGACACGTGACTCCCACGTGATTCCAACGTGATTCCCTCGTGATCCACACGTGATTGACACGTGGTTCCCACGTTACTCCCCCGTGATTCCCACGTGATTGACAGGTGATTCCCTCGTGAGTCTCATGTTATTGACACGTGATTCGCTCGTGATTCCAACGTGACTCCCTCGTGATTCCCACGTTATTGACACGTGATTCCCACGTTATTCCCTCGTGATTCCCACGTGATACCCACGTGATTGACACGTGATTCCCACGTGATTGACATGTGATTCCAACGTGATTGACACGTGATTCCCACGTGACTGACACGTGAGTCCCACGTGATTCCCAGGTGATTCCCACGTGATTACCACGTGATTGACAGGTGATTCCCAAGTGATTCCCGTGTGATTCCCACGTGATTGACACGTGATTCCCACTTGATTCTCACGTGATTGACACGTGATTCCCACGTGATTCCACGTGATTGACACGTGATTCCCAAGTGATTCCCACGTGATTGCCACGTGATTCCCACGTGATTCTCACATGATTTCCACGTGATTGACACCTGATTCCCACGTGATTTCCACGTGATTGACACGTGATTCCCACGTGAATGATACGTAGTTCCCACGGGATTCCCACGTGATTCCCACGTGATTCCCACGTGATTGACACGTGATTCCCATGTGATTCCCACGTGATTGACACGTGACTCCCACGTGATTCCCACGTGATTCCCACGTGATTCACTCGTGATTGACACGTGATTCCCACGTGATTGACACGTGATTCCCCGGTGATTCCCACGTGATTGACACGTGATTCCCACGTGATTCCCACGTGATTCCCACGTGATTCTCACATGATTGACACATAACTCCCACGTGATTCCCACGTGATTGACATGTGATTCCCAAGTGATTCCCACGTGATTGACACGTGATTCCCTCGTGATTCCCAAGTGATTGACACGTGATTCCCTCGTGATTTCCACATGAATGACACGTGATTACCACGTGATTCCCACGTGATTCCCACGTGATTCCCACGTGATACCCCCGTGACTGACACGTGACTCCCACGTGATTCCAACGTGATTCCCTCGTGATCCCCACGTGATTGACACGTGGTTCCCCGGTGATTCCCACGTGATTGACACGTGATTCCCACGTGATTCCCACGTGATTCCCACGTGATTCTCACATGATTGACACGTTACTCCCACGTGATTCCCACGTGATTGACATGTGATTCCCAAGTGATTCCCGTGTGATTCCCACGTGATTGACACGTGATTCCCACGTGATTCCCACGTGATTGACACGTAATTCCCACTTGATTCTCACGTGATTGACACGTGATTCACACGTGATTCCACGTGATTGACACGTGATTCTCATGTGATTCCCACGTGATTCCCACTTGATTCCCACGTGATTCTCACGTGATTCCCACGTGATTGACACGTGATTCCAAAGTGATTCCCACGTGATACCCCCGTGATTGACACGTGATTAGCACGTGATTTCAACGTGTTTCCCACGTGATCCCCACGTGATGCGCACGTGATTCCCACGTGATTGACACGTGATTCCCACGTGATTCCCACGTGATTGACACGTGATTCAGACGTGATTCCCACGTGATATCCACGTGATTGACACGTGATTCCCAGGCGATTCCCCACGTGATTCCCACGTGATTGACACATGATTCCTATGTGATTCCCACGTGATTGCCACGTGATTCCCACGTGATTCCCACGTGAATTACAGGTGATTCCCATGTGATTCCCATGTGATTCCCACGTGTTTGACACGTGATTTCCACGTGATTCCCACGTGATTGATACGTGATTCCCACGTTATTCTCACATGATGGACAAGTGATTCCCACGTGATTCCCATGTGATTCCCACGTGATTCCCTCGTGATACACACGTGATTGACCCGTGAATCGCACGTGATTCCCACGTTATTCACATGTGATTCCCTCGTGATTCCCACGCGATTCCCACGTGATTGACACGTGATTCCCACGTGATTGACACGTGATTCCCACGTGATTCCCACGTGATTCCCACGTGATTGACACGTGATTCCCACGTGATACCCACGTGATTGACACGTGATTCCCACGTGAGTCCCACGTGATTCCTACGTGATTCCCACGTGATTGACACGTGATTCCCAAGTGATTCCCATGTGATTCCCACGTGATTGACACGTGATTCCCAAGTGATTCCCATGTGATTCCCACATGATTGACACATCATTCCCAAGTGATTCCCATGTGATTCCCACGTAATTGACACGTGATTACCACGTGATTCCCATGCGATTCCCACGTGATTGACACGTGATTCCCACGTGATTCCCACGTGATTGATACGTGATTCCCACGTTATTCCCACGTGATGAACAAGTGATTCTTACGTGATTCCCACGTGATTCCCACGTGATTGACACGTGATACCCACATGATTCCAATGTGATTCCCACGTGATTGACACGTGATTCCCACATGATTCCCACGTGATACCCACGTGATTGACAGGTGATTCCCACGTGATTCCCACGTGATTCCCACGTGATTGACACGTGATTACCACGTGAAACCACGTGATTCCCACGTGATACCCACGTGATTGACACGTGATTCCCACGTGATTCACACGTGATTGACACGTGATTCCCACGTGATTCCCTCGTGATTCCCACGTGATTGACACGTAATTCCCACGTGATTCCCACGTGATTCCCACGTGTTTCCCACGAGATTGACACGTGATTCCCACGTGATTCCCACGTGATTGACAGGTGATTCCCACGTGATTCCCACGTGATTGACACGTTATTCCCAAGTGATTCCCACGTGATTCACTCGTGATTGACACGTGACTTCCACATGATTCCCACGTGATGGACACGTGATTCCCAAGTGATTATCACGTGATTAACATGTGATCCCACGTGATTCCCAAGTGACTCCCACGTGATTCCCACGTGATTGACACGTGATTCCCACGTGATTCCCACGTGATTGACGCATGATTCCCACGTGATTCCCACGTGATTCCCACATGATTGACACGTGACTCCCACGTGATTCCCACGTGATTGACACGTGATTCCCACGTGATTCCCACGTGATTTCCACGTGATTGACACGTGATTCCCACGTGATGCCCACGTGATTGACACGTGATTCCCACGTGAATGATACGTAGTTCCCACGGGATTCCCACGTGATTCCCACGTGATTCCCACGTGATTGACACGTGATTCCCACGTGATTCCCACGTGATTGACACGTGATTCCCACGTGATTTCCACGTGATTCCAACGTGATTGACACGTGATTCCCAAATGATTCCCACGTGATTTCCACGTGATTCACTCGTGATTGACACGTGATTCCCACATGATTCCCACGTGATTGACACGTGATTCCCCGGAGATTCCCACGTGATTGACACGTGATTCCCACGTGATTCCCACGTGATTGACAAGTGATTGACACGTGATTCCCACGTGAATCTCACGTGATTCCCACGTGATTTCCACATGAATGACACGTGATTCCCATGTGATTCCCACGAGATACCCGCGTGATTGACACGTGACTCCCAGGTGATTCCAACGTGATTCCCTCGTGATCCCCACGTGATGCGCACGTGATGCCCACGTGATTGATACATGATTCCCACGTGATTGACACGTGATTCCCACGTGATTCCCACGTGATTGACACGTTATTCCCAAATGATTCCCACGTGATTCACTCGTGATTGACACGTGACTTCCACATGATTCCAACGTGATGGACACGTGATTTCCAAGTGATTATCACGTGATTAACATGTGATTCCCACGTGACTCCCACGTGATTCCCACGTGATTGACACGTGATTCCCACGTGATTCCCACGTGATTGACGCATGATTCCCACGTGATTCCCACGTGATTGACACGTGATTCCCACGTGATTACCACGTGACCACCACATGATTCCCACGTGATTGACACGTGATTCCCACGTGATTCCCACATTATTGACACGTGACTCCCACGTGATTTCCACGTGATTGACACGTGATTCCCACGTGATTCCCACGTGATTGACACGTGATTCTCACGTGAATGATACGTAGTTCCCACGGGATTCCCACGTGATTCCCACGTGATTCCCACGTGATTGACACGTGATTCCCATGTGATTCCCACGTGATTGACACGTGATTCCCACGTGATTTCCACGTGATTCCAACGTGATTGACACGTGATTCCCAAATGATTCCCACGTGATTCCCACGTGATTCACTCGTGATTGACACGTGTTTCCCACATGATTCCCACGTGATTGACACGTGATTCCCCGGTGATTCCCACGTGATTGACACCTGATTCCCACGTCATTCCCACGTGATTGACACGTGATTGACACGTGATTCCCACGTGAATCTCACGTGATTCCCACGTGATACCCACGTGAGTCCCACGTGATTGACACGTGATTCCCACGTGATTGACACGTGATTCCCTCGTGATTCCCAAGTGATTGACACGTGATTCCCTCGTGATTTCCATATGAATGACACGTGATTCCCACGTGATTCCCACGTGATTCCCACGTGATTCCCACATGATTGACACGTTACTCCCACGTGATTCCCACGTGATTGACACGTGATTCCCACGTGATACCCACGTGATTGACACGTGATTCCCACGTGAGTCCCACGTGATTCCTACGTGATTCCCACGTGATTGACACGTGATTCCCAAGTGATTCCCATGTGATTCCCACGTGATTGACACGTGATTCCCAAGTGATTCCCATGTGATTCCCACATGATTGACACATCATTCCCAAGTGATTCCCTTGTGATTCCCACGTAATTGACACGTGATTACCACGTGATTCCCATGCGATTCCCACGTGATTGACACGTGATTCCCACGTGATTCCCACGTGATTGATACGTGATTCCCACGTTATTCCCACGTGATGAACAAGTGATTCTTACGTGATTCTCACGTGATTCCCACGTGATTGACACGTGATACCCACATGATTCCAATGTGATTCCCACGTGATTGACACGTGATTCCCACGTGATTCCCACGTGATACCCACGTGATTGACAGGTGATTCCCACGTGATTCCCACGTGATTCCCACGTGATTGACACGTGATTCCCATGTGATTCCCACGTGATACCCACGTGATTGACACGTGACTCCCAGGTGATTCCAACGTGATTCCCTCGTGATCCCCACGTGATGCGCACGTGATGCCCACGTGATTGATACGTGTTTCCCACGTGATTGACACGTGATTCCCAAGTGATTCCCACGTGATTGACACGTGATTCCCTCGTGATTCCCAAGTGATTGACACGTGATTCCCTCGTGATTTCCACATGAATGACACGTGATTACCATGTGATTCCCACGTGATTCCCACGTGATTCCCACGTGATACCCACGTGACTGACACGTGACTCCCACGTGATTCCAACGTGATTCCCTCGTGATCCACACGTGATTGACACGTGGTTCCCACGTTACTCCCCCGTGATTCCCACGTGATTGACAGGTGATTCCCTCGTGAGTCTCATGTTATTGACACGTGATTCGCTCGTGATTCCAACGTGACTCCCTCGTGATTCCCACGTTATTGACACATGATTCCCACGTTATTCCCACGTGATTCCCACGTGATACCCATGTGATTGACAGGTGATTCCCACGTGATTGACATGTGATTCCAACGTGATTGACACGTGATTCCCACGTGACTGACACGTGAGTCCCACGTGATTCCCAGGTGATTCCCACGTGATTACCACGTGATTGACAGGTGATTCCCAAGTGATTCCCGTGTGATTCCCACGTGATTGACACGTGATTCCCACTTGATTCTCACGTGATTGACACGTGATTCCCACGTGATTCCACGTGATTGACACGTGATTCCCAAGTGATTCCCACGTGATTGCCACGTGATTCCCACGTGATTCTCACATGATTTCCACGTGATTGACACCTGATTCCCACGTGATTTCCACGTGATTGACACGTGATTCCCACGTGAATGATACGTAGTTCCCACGGGATTCCCACGTGATTCCCACGTGATTCCCACGTGATTGACACGTGATTCCCATTTGATTCCCACGTGATTGACACGTGACTCCCACGTGATTCCCACGTGATTCCCACGTGATTCACTCGTGATTGACACGTGATTCCCACGTGATTGACACGTGATTCCCCGGTGATTCCCACGTGATTGACACGTGATTCCCACGTGATTCCCACGTGATTCCCACGTGATTCTCACATGATTGACACTTTACTCCCACGTGATTCCCACGTGATTGACATGTGATTCCCAAGTGATTCCCACGTGATTGACACGTGATTCCCTCGTGATTCCCAAGTGATTGACACGTGATTCCCTCGTGATTTCCACATGAATGACACGTGATTACCACGTGATTCCCACGTGATTCCCACGTGATACCCACGTGATACCCCCGTGACTGACACGTGACTCCCACGTGATTCCAACGTGATTCCCTCGTGATCCCCACGTGATTGACACGTGGTTCCCCGGTGATTCCCACGTGATTGACACGTGATTCCCACGTGATTCCCACGTGATTCCCACGTGATTCTCACATGATTGACACGTTACTCCCACGTGATTCCCACGTGATTGACATGTGATTCCCAAGTGATTCCCGTGTGATTCCCACGTGATTGACACGTGATTCCCACGTGATTCCCACGTGATTGACACGTAATTCCCACTTGATTCTCACGTGATTGACACGTGATTCCCACGTGATTCCACGTGATTGACACGTGATTCTCATGTGATTCCCACGTGATTCCCACTTGATTCCCACGTGATTCTCACGTGATTCCCACGTGATTGACACGTGATTCCCACGTGATTCCCACGTGATACCCACGTGATTGACACGTGATTAGCACGTGATTTCAACGTGTTTCCCACGTGATCCCCACGTGACGCGCACGTGATTCCCACGTGATTGACACGTGATTCCCACGTGATTCCCACGTGATTGACACGTGATTCCCACGTGATTCCCACGTGATATCCACGTGATTGACACGTGATTCCCAGGCGATTCCCACGTGATTCCCACGTGATTGACATATGATTCCTATGTGATTCCCACGTGATTGCCACGTGATTCCCACGTGATTCCCACGTGAATTACAGGTGATTCCCATGTGATTCCCATGTGATTCCCACGTGATTGACACGTGATTTCCACGTGATTCCCACGTGATTGATACGTGATTCCCACGTTATTCTCACATGATGGACAAGTGATTCCCACGTGATTCCCATGTGATTCCCACGTGATTCCCTCGTGATACACACGTGATTGACCCGTGAATCGCACGTGATTCCCACGTTATTCACATGTGATTCCCTCGTGATTCCCACGCGATTCCCACGTGATTGACACGTGATTCCCACGTGATTGACACGTGATTCCCACGTGATTCCCACGTGATTCCCACGTGATTGACACGTGATTCCCACGTGATACCCACGTGATTGACACGTGATTCCCACGTGAGTCCCACGTGATTCCTACGTGATTCCCACGTGATTGACATGTGATTCCCAAGTGATTCCCATGTGATTCCCACGTGATTGACACGTGATTCCCAAGTGATTTCCATGTGATTCCCACATGATTGACACATCATTCCCAAGTGATTCCCATGTGATTCCCACGTAATTGACACGTGATTACCACGTGATTCCCATGCGATTCCCACGTGATTGACACGTGATTCCCACGTGATTCCCACGTGATTGATACGTGATTCCCACGTTATTCCCACGTGATGAACAAGTGATTCTTACGTGATTCCCACGTGATTCCCACGTGATTGACACGTGATACCCACATGATTCCAATGTGATTCCCACGTGATTGACACGTGATTCCCACATGATTCCCACGTGATACCCACGTGATTGACAGGTGATTCCCACGTGATTCCCACGTGATTGACACGTGATTAACACGTGAAACCACGTGATTCCCACGTGATACCCACGTGATTGACACTTGATTCCCACGTGATTCACACGTGATTGACACGTGATTCCCACGTGATTCCCTCCTGATTCCCACGTGATTGACACGTAATTCCCACGTGATTCCCACGTGATTCCCACGTGTTTCCCACGAGATTGACACGTGATTCCCACGTGATTCCCACGTGATTGACAGGTGATTCCCACGTGATTCCCACGTGATTGACACGTTATTCCCAAGTGATTCCCACGTGATTCACTCGTGATTGACACGTGACTTCCACATGATTCCCACGTGATGGACACGTGATTCCCACGTGATTCCCACGTGATTTCCACGTGATTGACACGTGATTCCCACGTGATTCCCAAGTGACTCCCACGTGATTCCCACGTGATTGACACGTGATTCCCACGTGATTCCCACGTGATTGACGCATGATTCCCACGTGATTCCCACGTGATTCCCACATGATTGACACGTGACTCCCACGTGATTCCCACGTGATTGACACGTGATTCCCACGTGATTCCCACGTGATTTCCACGTGATTGACACGTGATTCCCACGTGATGCCCACGTGATTGACACGTGATTCCCACGTGAATGATACGTAGTTCCCACGGGATTCCCACGTGATTCCCACGTGATTCCCACGTGATTGACACGTGATTCCCACGTGATTCCCACGTGATTGACACGTGATTCCCACGTGATTTCCACGTGATTCCAACGTGATTGACACGTGATTCCCAAATGATTCCCACGTGATTTCCACGTGATTCACTCGTGATTGACACGTGATTCCCACATGATTCCCACGTGATTGACACGTGATTCCCCGGAGATTCCCACGTGATTGACACGTGATTCTCACGTGATTCCCACGTGATTGACAAGTGATTGACACGTGATTCCCACGTGAATCTCACGTGATTCCCACGTGATTTCCACATGAATGACACGTGATTCCCATGTGATTCCCACGTGATACCCACGTGATTGACACGTGACTCCCAGGTGATTCCAACGTGATTCCCTCGTGATCCCCACGTGATGCGCACGTGATGCCCACGTGATTGATACGTGATTCCCACGTGATTGACACGTGATTCCCAAGTGATTCCCACGTGATTGACACGTGATTCCCTCGTGATTCCCAAGTGATTGACACGTGATTCCCTCGTGATTTCCACATGAATGACACGTGATTACCACGTGATTCCCACGTGATTCCCACGTGATACCCACGTGACTGACACGTGACTCCCACGTGATTCCAACGTGATTCCCTCGTGATCCCCACGTGATTGACACCTGGTTCCCACGTTACTCCCCCGTGATTCCCACGTGATTGACAGGTGATTCCCTCGTGAGTCTCATGTTATTGACACGTGATTCGCTCGTGATTCCAACGTGACTCCCTCGTGATTCCCACGTTATTGACACGTGATTCTCACGTTATTCCCACGTGATTCCCTCGTGATTGACACCTTATTCCCAAGTGATTCCCACGTGATTCACTCGTGATTGACACGTGACTTCCACATGATTCCAACGTGATGGACACGTGGTTTCCAAGTGATTATCACGTGATTAACATGTGATTCCCACGTGATTCCCACGTGACTCCCACGTGATTCCCACGTGATTGACACGTGATTCCCACGTGATTCCCACGTGATTGACGCATGATTCCCACGTGATTCCCACGTGATTGACACGTGATTCCCACGTGATTACCACGTGACTCCCACATGATTCCCACGTGATTGACACGTGATTCCCACGTGATTCCCACATTATTGACACGTGACTCCCACGTGATTCCCACGTGATTGACACGTGATTCCCACGTGATTCCCACGTGATTGACACGTGATTCTCACGTGAATGATACGTAGTTCCCACGGGATTCCCACGTGATTCCCACGTGATTCCCACGTGATTGACACGTGATTCCCATGTGATTCCCACGTGATTGACACGTGATTACCACGTGATTTCCACGTGATTCCAACGTGATTGACACGTGATTCCCAAATGATTCCCACGTGATTCCCACGTGATTCACTCGTGATTGACACGTGATTCCCACATGATTCCCACGTGATTGACACGTGATTCCCCGGTGATTCCCACGTGATTGACACCTGATTCCCACGTGATTCCCACGTGATTGACACGTGATTGACACGTGATTCCCACGTGAATCTCACGTGATTCCCACGTGATACCCACGTGAGTCCCACGTGATTGACACGTGATTCCCACGTGATTGACACGTGATTCCCTCCTGATTCCCAAGTGATTGACACGTGATTCCTTCGTGATTTCCACATGAATGACACGTGATTCCCACGTGATTCCCACGTGATTGACACGTGATTCCCACGTGATACCCACGTGATTGACACGTGATTCCCACGTGAGTCCCACGTGATTCCTACGTGATTCCCACGTGATTGACACGTGATTCCCAAGTGATTCCCATGTGATTCCCACGTGATTGACACGTGATTCCCAAGGGATTCCCATGTGATTCCCACATGATTGACACATCATTCCCAAGTGATTCCCATGTGATTCCCACGTAATTGACACGTGATTACCACGTGATTCCCATGCGATTCCCACGTGATTGACACGTGATTCCCACGTGATTCCCACGTGATTGATACGTGATTCCCACGTTATTCCCACGTGATGAACAAGTGATTCTTACGTGATTCCCACGTGATTCCCACGTGATTGACACGTGATACCCACATGATTCCAATGTGATTCCCACGTGATTGACACGTGATTCCCACGTGATTCCCACGTGATACCCACGTGATTGACAGGTGATTCCCACGTGATTCCCACGTGATTCCCACGTGATTGACACGTGATTACCACGTGAAACCACGTGATTCCCACGTGATACCCACGTGATTGACACGTGATTCCCACGTGATTCACACGTGATTGACACGTGATTCCCACGTGATTCCCTCGTGATTCCCACGTGATTGACACGTAATTCCCACGTGATTCCCACGTGATTCCCACGTGTTTCCCACGAGATTGACACGTGATTCCCACGTGATTCCCACGTGATTGACAGGTGATTCCCACATGATTCCCACGTGATTGACACGTTATTCCCAAGTGATTCCCACGTGATTCACTCGTGATTGACACGTGACTTCCACATGATTCCCACGTGATGGACATGTGATTCCCAAGTGATTATCACGTGATTAACATGTGATTCCCACGTGATTCCCAAGTGACTCCCACGTGATTCCCACGTGATTGACACGTGATTCCCACGTGATTCCCACGTGATTGACACGTGATTCCCCGGAGATTCCCACGTGATTGACACGTGATTCCCACGTGATTCCCACGTGATTGACAAGTGATTGACACGTGATTCCCACGTGAATCTCACGTGATTCCCACGTGATTTCCACATGAATGACACGTGAATCCCATGTGATTCCCACGTGATACCCACGTGATTGACACGTGACTCCCAGGTGATTCCCACGTGATACCCACGTGATTGACACGTGATTCCCACGTGAGTCCCACGTGATTCCTACGTGATTCCCACGTGATTGACACGTGATTCCCAAGTGATTCCCATGTGATTCCCACGTGATTGACACGTGTTTCCCAAGTGATTCCCATGTGATTCCCACATGATTGACACATCATTCCCAAGTGATTCCCATGTGATTCCCACGTAATTGACACGTGATTACCACGTGATTCCCATGCGATTCCCACGTGATTGACACGTGATTCCCACGTGATTCCCACGTGATTGATACGTGATTCCCACGTTATTCCCACGTGATGAACAAGTGATTCTTACGTGATTCCCACGTGATTCCCACGTGATTGACACGTGATACCCACATGATTCCAATGTGATTCCCACGTGATTGACACGTGATTCCCACGTGATTCCCACGTGATACCCACGTGATTGACAGGTGATTCCCACGTGATTCCCACGTGATTCCCACGTGATTGACACGTGATTACCACGTGAAACCACGTGATTCCCACGTGATACCCACGTGATTGACACGTGATTCCCACGTGATTCACACGTGATTGACACGTGATTCCCACGTGATTCCCTCGTGATTCCCACGTGATTGACACGTAATTCCCACGTGATTCCAACGTGATTCTCACGTGTTTCCCACGAGATAGACACGTGATTCCCACGTGATTCCCACGTGATTGACAGGTGATTCCCACGTGATTCCCACGTGATTGACACGTTATTCCCAAGTGATTCCCACGTGATTCACTCGTGACTGACACGTGACTTCCACATGATTCCCACGTGATGGACATGTGATTCCCAAGTGATTATCACGTGATTAACATGTGATTCCCACGTGATTCCCAAGTGACTCCCACGTGATTCCCACGTGATTGACACGTGATTCCCACGTGATTCCCACGTGATTGACACGTGATTCCCCGGAGATTCCCACGTGATTGACACGTGATTCCCACGTGATTCCCACGTGATTGACAAGTGATTGACACGTGATTCCCACGTGAATCTCACGTGATTCCCACGTGATTTCCACATGAATGACACATGATTCCCATGTGATTCCCACGTGATACCCACGTGATTGACACGTGACTCCCAGGTGATTCCAACGTGATTCCCTCGTGATCCCCACGTGATGCGCACGTGATGCCCACGTGATTGATACGTGATTCCCACGTGATTGACACGTGATTCCCACGTGATTCCCACGTGATTGACACGTTATTCCCAAGTGATTCCCACGTGATTCACTCGTGATTGACACGTGACTTCCACATGATTCCAACGTGATGGACACGTGATTTCCAAGTGATTATCACGTGATTAACATGTGATTCCCACGTGATTCCCACGTGACTCCCACGTGATTCCCACGTGATTGACACGTGATTCCCACGTGATTCCCACGTGATTGATGCATGATTCCCATGTGATTCCCACGTGATTGACACGTGATTCCCACGTGATTACCACGTGACTCCCACATGATTCCCACGTGATTGACACGTGATTCCCACGTGATTCCCACATTATTGACACGTGACTCCCACGTGATTCCCACGTGATTGACACGTGATTCCCACGTGATTCCCACGTGATTGACACGTGATTCTCACGTGAATGATACGTAGTTCCCACGGGATTCCCACGTGATTCCCACGTGATTCCCACGTGATTGACACGTGATTCCCATGTGATTCCCACGTGATTGACACGTGATTCCCACGTGATTTCCACGTGATTCCAACGTGATTGACACGTGATTCCCAAATGATTCCCACGTGATTCCGACGTGATTCACTCGTGATTGACACGTGATTCCCACATGATTCCCACGTGATTGACACGTGATTCCCCGGTGATTCCCACGTGATTGACACCTGATTCCCACGTGATTCCCACGTGATTGACACGTGATTGACACGTGATTCCCACGTGAATCTCACGTGATTCCCACGTGATACCCACGTGAGTCCCAGGTGATTGACACGTGATTCCCACGTGATTGACACGTGATTCCCTCGTGATTCCCAAGTGATTGACACGTGATTCCCTCGTGATTTCCACATGAATGACACGTGATTCCCACGTGATTCCCACGTGATTGACACGTGATTCCCACGTGATACCCACGTGATTGACACGTGATTCCCACGTGAGTCCCACGTGTTTCCTACGTGATTCCCACGTGATTGACACGTGATTCCCAAGTGATTCCCATGTGATTCCCACGTGATTGACACGTGATTCCCAAGTGATTCCCATGTGCTTCCCACATGATTGACACATCATTCCCAAGTGATTCCCATGTGATTCCCACGTAATTGACACGTGATTACCACGTGATTCCCATGCGATTCCCACGTGATTGACACGTGATTCCCACGTGATTCCCACGTGATTGATACGTGATTCCCACGTTATTCCCACGTGATGAACAAGTGATTCTTACGTGATTCCCACGTGATTCCCACGTGATTGACACTTGATACCCACATGATTCCATTGTGATTCCCACGTGATTGACACGTGATTCCCACGTGATTCCCACGTGATACCCACGTGATTGACAGGTGATTCCCACGTGATTCCCACGTGATTGACACGTTATTCCCAAGTGATTCCCACGTGATTCACTCGTGATTGACACGTGACTTCCACATGATTCCCACGTGATGGACATGTGATTCCCAAGTGATTATCACGTGATTAACATGTGATTCCCACGTGATTCCCAAGTGACTCCCACGTGATTCCCACGTGATTGACACGTGATTCCCACGTGATTCCCACGTGATTGACGCATGATTCCCACGTGATTCCCACGTGATTCCCACAGGATTGACACGTGACTCCAACGTGATTCCCACGTGATTGACACGTGATTCCCACGTGATTCCCACGTGATTTCCACGTGATTGACACGTGATTCCCACGTGATGCCCACGTGATTGACACGTGATTCCCACGTGAATGATACGTAGTTCCCACGGGATTCCCACGTGATTCCCACGTGATCCCACGTGATTGATACGTGATTCCCACGTGATTCCCACGTGATTTCCACGTGATTGACACGTGATTCCCACGTGATGCCCACGTGATTGACACGTGATTCCCACGTGAATGATACGTAGTTCCCACGGGATTCCCACGTGATTCCCACGTATTCCCACGTGATTGATACGTGATTCCCACGTGATTCCCACGTGATTTCCACGTGATTGACACGTGATTCCCACGTGATGCCCACGTGATTGACACGTGATTCCCACGTGAATGATACGTAGTTCCCACGGGATTCCCACGTGATTCCCACGTGATCCCACGTGATTGATACGTGATTCCCACGTGATTCCCACGTGATTTCCACGTGATTCCAACGTGATTGACACGTGATTCCCAAATGATTCCCACGTGATTTCAACGTGATTCACTCGTGATTGACACGTGATTCCCACATGATTCCCACGTGACTGACACGTGACTCCCACGTGATTCCAACGTGATTCCCTCGTGATCCCCACGTGATGCGCACGTGATGCCCATGGGATTGACACGTGATTCCCACGTGATTCCCACGTGATTCCAACGGATTGACACGTGATTCCCAAGTGATTCCCATGTGATTCCCACGTGATTGATACGTGATTCCCACGTGATTCCCACGTGATACCCACGTGATTGACACGTGATTCCCACGTGATTGACACGTGATTCCCACGTGATTCCCACGTGATATCCAAGTGATTGACACGTGATTCCCATGCGATTCCCCCGAGATTCCCACGTGATTGACACGTGATTCCTACGTGATTCCCACGTGACTGTCACGTGATTCCCACGTGATTCCCACATGATTGACACGTGATTCCCTCGTGATTTCCACGTGATTGACACGTGGTTCCCACGTTACTCCCCCGTGATTCCCACGTGATTGACAGGTGATTCCCTCGTGAGTCTCATGTTATTGACACGTGATTCGCTCGTGATTCCAACGTGACTCCCTCGTGATTCCCACGTTATTGACACGTGATTCCCACGTAGTTCCCACGTGATTCCCACGTGATACCCACGTGATTGACACGTGATTCCCACGTGATTGACATGTGATTCCAACGTGATTGACACGTGATTCCCACGTGACTGACACGTGATTCCCACGTGATTCCCAGGTGATTCCCACGTGATTACCACGTGATTGACAGGTGATTCCCAAGTGATTCCCGTGTGATTCCCACGTGATTGACACGTGATTCCCACTTGATTCTCACGTGATTGACACGTGATTCCCACGTGATTCCACGTGATTGACATGTGATTACCAAGTGATTCCCACGTGATTCCCACGTGATTCCCACGTGATTCTCACATGATTTCCACGTGATTGACACCTGATTCCCACGTGATTTCCACGTGATTGACACGTGATTCCCACGTGAATGGTACGTAGTTCCCACGGGATTCCCACGTGATTCCCACGTGATTCCCACGTGATTGACACGTGATTCCCATGTGATTCCCACGTGATTGACACGTGATTCCCACGTGATTTCCACGTGATTCCAACGTGATTGACACGTGATTCCGAAATGATTCCCACCTGATTCCCACGTGATTCACTCATGATTGACACGTGATTCCCACATGATTCCCACGTGATTGACACGTGATTCCCCGGTGATTCCCACGTGATTGACACGTGATTCCCACGTGATTCCCACGTGATTCCCACGTGATTCCCACATGATTGACACGTTACTCCCACGTGATTCCCACGTGATTGACATGTGATTCCCAAGTGATTCCCGTGTGATTCCCACGTGATTGACACGTGATTCCCACGTGATTCCCACGTGATTGACACGTAATTCCCACTTGATTCTCACGTGATTGACACGTGATTCCCACGTGATTCCCACGTGATTCTCACATGATTGACACGTTACTCCCACGTGATTCCCACGTGATTGACATGTGATTCCCAAGTGATTCCCGTGTGATTCCCACGTGATTGACACGTGATTCCCACGTGATTCCCACGTGATTGACACGTAATTCCCACTTGATTCTCACGTGATTGACACGTGATTCACACGTGATTCCACGTGATTGACACGTGATTCTCATGTGATTCCCACGTGATTCCCACTTGATTCCCACGTGATTCTCACGTGATTCCCACGTGATTGACACGTGATTCCAAAGTGATTCCCACGTGATACCCCCGTGATTGACACGTGATTAGCACGTGATTTCAACGTGTTTCCCACGTGATCCCCACGTGATGCGCACGTGATTCCCACGTGATTGACACGTGATTCCCACGTGATTCCCACGTGATTGACACGTGATTCAGACGTGATTCCCACGTGATATCCACGTGATTGACACGTGATTCCCAGGCGATTCCCCACGTGATTCCCACGTGATTGACACATGATTCCTATGTGATTCCCACGTGATTGCCACGTGATTCCCACGTGATTCCCACGTGAATTACAGGTGATTCCCATGTGATTCCCATGTGATTCCCACGTGTTTGACACGTGATTTCCACGTGATTCCCACGTGATTGATACGTGATTCCCACGTTATTCTCACATGATGGACAAGTGATTCCCACGTGATTCCCATGTGATTCCCACGTGATTCCCTCGTGATACACACGTGATTGACCCGTGAATCGCACGTGATTCCCACGTTATTCACATGTGATTCCCTCGTGATTCCCACGCGATTCCCACGTGATTGACACGTGATTCCCACGTGATTGACACGTGATTCCCACGTGATTCCCACGTGATTCCCACGTGATTGACACGTGATTCCCACGTGATACCCACGTGATTGACACGTGATTCCCACGTGAGTCCCACGTGATTCCTACGTGATTCCCACGTGATTGACACGTGATTCCCAAGTGATTCCCATGTGATTCCCACGTGATTGACACGTGATTCCCAAGTGATTCCCATGTGATTCCCACATGATTGACACATCATTCCCAAGTGATTCCCATGTGATTCCCACGTAATTGACACGTGATTACCACGTGATTCCCATGCGATTCCCACGTGATTGACACGTGATTCCCACGTGATTCCCACGTGATTGATACGTGATTCCCACGTTATTCCCACGTGATGAACAAGTGATTCTTACGTGATTCCCACGTGATTCCCACGTGATTGACACGTGATACCCACATGATTCCAATGTGATTCCCACGTGATTGACACGTGATTCCCACATGATTCCCACGTGATACCCACGTGATTGACAGGTGATTCCCACGTGATTCCCACGTGATTCCCACGTGATTGACACGTGATTACCACGTGAAACCACGTGATTCCCACGTGATACCCACGTGATTGACACGTGATTCCCACGTGATTCACACGTGATTGACACGTGATTCCCACGTGATTCCCTCGTGATTCCCACGTGATTGACACGTAATTCCCACGTGATTCCCACGTGATTCCCACGTGTTTCCCACGAGATTGACACGTGATTCCCACGTGATTCCCACGTGATTGACAGGTGATTCCCACGTGATTCCCACGTGATTGACACGTTATTCCCAAGTGATTCCCACGTGATTCACTCGTGATTGACACGTGACTTCCACATGATTCCCACGTGATGGACACGTGATTCCCAAGTGATTATCACGTGATTAACATGTGATCCCACGTGATTCCCAAGTGACTCCCACGTGATTCCCACGTGATTGACACGTGATTCCCACGTGATTCCCACGTGATTGACGCATGATTCCCACGTGATTCCCACGTGATTCCCACATGATTGACACGTGACTCCCACGTGATTCCCACGTGATTGACACGTGATTCCCACGTGATTCCCACGTGATTTCCACGTGATTGACACGTGATTCCCACGTGATGCCCACGTGATTGACACGTGATTCCCACGTGAATGATACGTAGTTCCCACGGGATTCCCACGTGATTCCCACGTGATTCCCACGTGATTGACACGTGATTCCCACGTGATTCCCACGTGATTGACACGTGATTCCCACGTGATTTCCACGTGATTCCAACGTGATTGACACGTGATTCCCAAATGATTCCCACGTGATTTCCACGTGATTCACTCGTGATTGACACGTGATTCCCACATGATTCCCACGTGATTGACACGTGATTCCCCGGAGATTCCCACGTGATTGACACGTGATTCCCACGTGATTCCCACGTGATTGACAAGTGATTGACACGTGATTCCCACGTGAATCTCACGTGATTCCCACGTGATTTCCACATGAATGACACGTGATTCCCATGTGATTCCCACGAGATACCCGCGTGATTGACACGTGACTCCCAGGTGATTCCAACGTGATTCCCTCGTGATCCCCACGTGATGCGCACGTGATGCCCACGTGATTGATACATGATTCCCACGTGATTGACACGTGATTCCCACGTGATTCCCACGTGATTGACACGTTATTCCCAAATGATTCCCACGTGATTCACTCGTGATTGACACGTGACTTCCACATGATTCCAACGTGATGGACACGTGATTTCCAAGTGATTATCACGTGATTAACATGTGATTCCCACGTGACTCCCACGTGATTCCCACGTGATTGACACGTGATTCCCACGTGATTCCCACGTGATTGACGCATGATTCCCACGTGATTCCCACGTGATTGACACGTGATTCCCACGTGATTACCACGTGACCACCACATGATTCCCACGTGATTGACACGTGATTCCCACGTGATTCCCACATTATTGACACGTGACTCCCACGTGATTTCCACGTGATTGACACGTGATTCCCACGTGATTCCCACGTGATTGACACGTGATTCTCACGTGAATGATACGTAGTTCCCACGGGATTCCCACGTGATTCCCACGTGATTCCCACGTGATTGACACGTGATTCCCATGTGATTCCCACGTGATTGACACGTGATTCCCACGTGATTTCCACGTGATTCCAACGTGATTGACACGTGATTCCCAAATGATTCCCACGTGATTCCCACGTGATTCACTCGTGATTGACACGTGTTTCCCACATGATTCCCACGTGATTGACACGTGATTCCCCGGTGATTCCCACGTGATTGACACCTGATTCCCACGTCATTCCCACGTGATTGACACGTGATTGACACGTGATTCCCACGTGAATCTCACGTGATTCCCACGTGATACCCACGTGAGTCCCACGTGATTGACACGTGATTCCCACGTGATTGACACGTGATTCCCTCGTGATTCCCAAGTGATTGACACGTGATTCCCTCGTGATTTCCATATGAATGACACGTGATTCCCACGTGATTCCCACGTGATTCCCACGTGATTCCCACATGATTGACACGTTACTCCCACGTGATTCCCACGTGATTGACACGTGATTCCCACGTGATACCCACGTGATTGACACGTGATTCCCACGTGAGTCCCACGTGATTCCTACGTGATTCCCACGTGATTGACACGTGATTCCCAAGTGATTCCCATGTGATTCCCACGTGATTGACACGTGATTCCCAAGTGATTCCCATGTGATTCCCACATGATTGACACATCATTCCCAAGTGATTCCCTTGTGATTCCCACGTAATTGACACGTGATTACCACGTGATTCCCATGCGATTCCCACGTGATTGACACGTGATTCCCACGTGATTCCCACGTGATTGATACGTGATTCCCACGTTATTCCCACGTGATGAACAAGTGATTCTTACGTGATTCTCACGTGATTCCCACGTGATTGACACGTGATACCCACATGATTCCAATGTGATTCCCACGTGATTGACACGTGATTCCCACGTGATTCCCACGTGATACCCACGTGATTGACAGGTGATTCCCACGTGATTCCCACGTGATTCCCACGTGATTGACACGTGATTCCCATGTGATTCCCACGTGATACCCACGTGATTGACACGTGACTCCCAGGTGATTCCAACGTGATTCCCTCGTGATCCCCACGTGATGCGCACGTGATGCCCACGTGATTGATACGTGTTTCCCACGTGATTGACACGTGATTCCCAAGTGATTCCCACGTGATTGACACGTGATTCCCTCGTGATTCCCAAGTGATTGACACGTGATTCCCTCGTGATTTCCACATGAATGACACGTGATTACCATGTGATTCCCACGTGATTCCCACGTGATTCCCACGTGATACCCACGTGACTGACACGTGACTCCCACGTGATTCCAACGTGATTCCCTCGTGATCCACACGTGATTGACACGTGGTTCCCACGTTACTCCCCCGTGATTCCCACGTGATTGACAGGTGATTCCCTCGTGAGTCTCATGTTATTGACACGTGATTCGCTCGTGATTCCAACGTGACTCCCTCGTGATTCCCACGTTATTGACACATGATTCCCACGTTATTCCCACGTGATTCCCACGTGATACCCATGTGATTGACAGGTGATTCCCACGTGATTGACATGTGATTCCAACGTGATTGACACGTGATTCCCACGTGACTGACACGTGAGTCCCACGTGATTCCCAGGTGATTCCCACGTGATTACCACGTGATTGACAGGTGATTCCCAAGTGATTCCCGTGTGATTCCCACGTGATTGACACGTGATTCCCACTTGATTCTCACGTGATTGACACGTGATTCCCACGTGATTCCACGTGATTGACACGTGATTCCCAAGTGATTCCCACGTGATTGCCACGTGATTCCCACGTGATTCTCACATGATTTCCACGTGATTGACACCTGATTCCCACGTGATTTCCACGTGATTGACACGTGATTCCCACGTGAATGATACGTAGTTCCCACGGGATTCCCACGTGATTCCCACGTGATTCCCACGTGATTGACACGTGATTCCCATTTGATTCCCACGTGATTGACACGTGACTCCCACGTGATTCCCACGTGATTCCCACGTGATTCACTCGTGATTGACACGTGATTCCCACGTGATTGACACGTGATTCCCCGGTGATTCCCACGTGATTGACACGTGATTCCCACGTGATTCCCACGTGATTCCCACGTGATTCTCACATGATTGACACTTTACTCCCACGTGATTCCCACGTGATTGACATGTGATTCCCAAGTGATTCCCACGTGATTGACACGTGATTCCCTCGTGATTCCCAAGTGATTGACACGTGATTCCCTCGTGATTTCCACATGAATGACACGTGATTACCACGTGATTCCCACGTGATTCCCACGTGATACCCACGTGATACCCCCGTGACTGACACGTGACTCCCACGTGATTCCAACGTGATTCCCTCGTGATCCCCACGTGATTGACACGTGGTTCCCCGGTGATTCCCACGTGATTGACACGTGATTCCCACGTGATTCCCACGTGATTCCCACGTGATTCTCACATGATTGACACGTTACTCCCACGTGATTCCCACGTGATTGACATGTGATTCCCAAGTGATTCCCGTGTGATTCCCACGTGATTGACACGTGATTCCCACGTGATTCCCACGTGATTGACACGTAATTCCCACTTGATTCTCACGTGATTGACACGTGATTCCCACGTGATTCCACGTGATTGACACGTGATTCTCATGTGATTCCCACGTGATTCCCACTTGATTCCCACGTGATTCTCACGTGATTCCCACGTGATTGACACGTGATTCCCACGTGATTCCCACGTGATACCCACGTGATTGACACGTGATTAGCACGTGATTTCAACGTGTTTCCCACGTGATCCCCACGTGATGCGCACGTGATTCCCACGTGATTGACACGTGATTCCCACGTGATTCCCACGTGATTGACACGTGATTCCCACGTGATTCCCACGTGATATCCACGTGATTGACACGTGATTCCCAGGCGATTCCCACGTGATTCCCACGTGATTGACATATGATTCCTATGTGATTCCCACGTGATTGCCACGTGATTCCCACGTGATTCCCACGTGAATTACAGGTGATTCCCATGTGATTCCCATGTGATTCCCACGTGATTGACACGTGATTTCCACGTGATTCCCACGTGATTGATACGTGATTCCCACGTTATTCTCACATGATGGACAAGTGATTCCCACGTGATTCCCATGTGATTCCCACGTGATTCCCTCGTGATACACACGTGATTGACCCGTGAATCGCACGTGATTCCCACGTTATTCACATGTGATTCCCTCGTGATTCCCACGCGATTCCCACGTGATTGACACGTGATTCCCACGTGATTGACACGTGATTCCCACGTGATTCCCACGTGATTCCCACGTGATTGACACGTGATTCCCACGTGATACCCACGTGATTGACACGTGATTCCCACGTGAGTCCCACGTGATTCCTACGTGATTCCCACGTGATTGACATGTGATTCCCAAGTGATTCCCATGTGATTCCCACGTGATTGACACGTGATTCCCAAGTGATTTCCATGTGATTCCCACATGATTGACACATCATTCCCAAGTGATTCCCATGTGATTCCCACGTAATTGACACGTGATTACCACGTGATTCCCATGCGATTCCCACGTGATTGACACGTGATTCCCACGTGATTCCCACGTGATTGATACGTGATTCCCACGTTATTCCCACGTGATGAACAAGTGATTCTTACGTGATTCCCACGTGATTCCCACGTGATTGACACGTGATACCCACATGATTCCAATGTGATTCCCACGTGATTGACACGTGATTCCCACATGATTCCCACGTGATACCCACGTGATTGACAGGTGATTCCCACGTGATTCCCACGTGATTGACACGTGATTAACACGTGAAACCACGTGATTCCCACGTGATACCCACGTGATTGACACTTGATTCCCACGTGATTCACACGTGATTAACACGTGATTCCCACGTGATTCCCTCCTGATTCCCACGTGATTGACACGTAATTCCCACGTGATTCCCACGTGATTCCCACGTGTTTCCCACGAGATTGACACGTGATTCCCACGTGATTCCCACGTGATTGACAGGTGATTCCCACGTGATTCCCACGTGATTGACACGTTATTCCCAAGTGATTCCCACGTGATTCACTCGTGATTGACACGTGACTTCCACATGATTCCCACGTGATGGACACGTGATTCCCACGTGATTCCCACGTGATTTCCACGTGATTGACACGTGATTCCCACGTGATTCCCAAGTGACTCCCACGTGATTCCCACGTGATTGACACGTGATTCCCACGTGATTCCCACGTGATTGACGCATGATTCCCACGTGATTCCCACGTGATTCCCACATGATTGACACGTGACTCCCACGTGATTCCCACGTGATTGACACGTGATTCCCACGTGATTCCCACGTGATTTCCACGTGATTGACACGTGATTCCCACGTGATGCCCACGTGATTGACACGTGATTCCCACGTGAATGATACGTAGTTCCCACGGGATTCCCACGTGATTCCCACGTGATTCCCACGTGATTGACACGTGATTCCCACGTGATTCCCACGTGATTGACACGTGATTCCCACGTGATTTCCACGTGATTCCAACGTGATTGACACGTGATTCCCAAATGATTCCCACGTGATTTCCACGTGATTCACTCGTGATTGACACGTGATTCCCACATGATTCCCACGTGATTGACACGTGATTCCCCGGAGATTCCCACGTGATTGACACGTGATTCTCACGTGATTCCCACGTGATTGACAAGTGATTGACACGTGATTCCCACGTGAATCTCACGTGATTCCCACGTGATTTCCACATGAATGACACGTGATTCCCATGTGATTCCCACGTGATACCCACGTGATTGACACGTGACTCCCAGGTGATTCCAACGTGATTCCCTCGTGATCCCCACGTGATGCGCACGTGATGCCCACGTGATTGATACGTGATTCCCACGTGATTGACACGTGATTCCCAAGTGATTCCCACGTGATTGACACGTGATTCCCTCGTGATTCCCAAGTGATTGACACGTGATTCCCTCGTGATTTCCACATGAATGACACGTGATTACCACGTGATTCCCACGTGATTCCCACGTGATACCCACGTGACTGACACGTGACTCCCACGTGATTCCAACGTGATTCCCTCGTGATCCCCACGTGATTGACACCTGGTTCCCACGTTACTCCCCCGTGATTCCCACGTGATTGACAGGTGATTCCCTCGTGAGTCTCATGTTATTGACACGTGATTCGCTCGTGATTCCAACGTGACTCCCTCGTGATTCCCACGTTATTGACACGTGATTCTCACGTTATTCCCACGTGATTCCCTCGTGATTGACACCTTATTCCCAAGTGATTCCCACGTGATTCACTCGTGATTGACACGTGACTTCCACATGATTCCAACGTGATGGACACGTGGTTTCCAAGTGATTATCACGTGATTAACATGTGATTCCCACGTGATTCCCACGTGACTCCCACGTGATTCCCACGTGATTGACACGTGATTCCCACGTGATTCCCACGTGATTGACGCATGATTCCCACGTGATTCCCACGTGATTGACACGTGATTCCCACGTGATTACCACGTGACTCCCACATGATTCCCACGTGATTGACACGTGATTCCCACGTGATTCCCACATTATTGACACGTGACTCCCACGTGATTCCCACGTGATTGACACGTGATTCCCACGTGATTCCCACGTGATTGACACGTGATTCTCACGTGAATGATACGTAGTTCCCACGGGATTCCCACGTGATTCCCACGTGATTCCCACGTGATTGACACGTGATTCCCATGTGATTCCCACGTGATTGACACGTGATTACCACGTGATTTCCACGTGATTCCAACGTGATTGACACGTGATTCCCAAATGATTCCCACGTGATTCCCACGTGATTCACTCGTGATTGACACGTGATTCCCACATGATTCCCACGTGATTGACACGTGATTCCCCGGTGATTCCCACGTGATTGACACCTGATTCCCACGTGATTCCCACGTGATTGACACGTGATTGACACGTGATTCCCACGTGAATCTCACGTGATTCCCACGTGATACCCACGTGAGTCCCACGTGATTGACACGTGATTCCCACGTGATTGACACGTGATTCCCTCCTGATTCCCAAGTGATTGACACGTGATTCCTTCGTGATTTCCACATGAATGACACGTGATTCCCACGTGATTCCCACGTGATTGACACGTGATTCCCACGTGATACCCACGTGATTGACACGTGATTCCCACGTGAGTCCCACGTGATTCCTACGTGATTCCCACGTGATTGACACGTGATTCCCAAGTGATTCCCATGTGATTCCCACGTGATTGACACGTGATTCCCAAGGGATTCCCATGTGATTCCCACATGATTGACACATCATTCCCAAGTGATTCCCATGTGATTCCCACGTAATTGACACGTGATTACCACGTGATTCCCATGCGATTCCCACGTGATTGACACGTGATTCCCACGTGATTCCCACGTGATTGATACGTGATTCCCACGTTATTCCCACGTGATGAACAAGTGATTCTTACGTGATTCCCACGTGATTCCCACGTGATTGACACGTGATACCCACATGATTCCAATGTGATTCCCACGTGATTGACACGTGATTCCCACGTGATTCCCACGTGATACCCACGTGATTGACAGGTGATTCCCACGTGATTCCCACGTGATTCCCACGTGATTGACACGTGATTACCACGTGAAACCACGTGATTCCCACGTGATACCCACGTGATTGACACGTGATTCCCACGTGATTCACACGTGATTGACACGTGATTCCCACGTGATTCCCTCGTGATTCCCACGTGATTGACACGTAATTCCCACGTGATTCCCACGTGATTCCCACGTGTTTCCCACGAGATTGACACGTGATTCCCACGTGATTCCCACGTGATTGACAGGTGATTCCCACATGATTCCCACGTGATTGACACGTTATTCCCAAGTGATTCCCACGTGATTCACTCGTGATTGACACGTGACTTCCACATGATTCCCACGTGATGGACATGTGATTCCCAAGTGATTATCACGTGATTAACATGTGATTCCCACGTGATTCCCAAGTGACTCCCACGTGATTCCCACGTGATTGACACGTGATTCCCACGTGATTCCCACGTGATTGACACGTGATTCCCCGGAGATTCCCACGTGATTGACACGTGATTCCCACGTGATTCCCACGTGATTGACAAGTGATTGACACGTGATTCCCACGTGAATCTCACGTGATTCCCACGTGATTTCCACATGAATGACACGTGAATCCCATGTGATTCCCACGTGATACCCACGTGATTGACACGTGACTCCCAGGTGATTCCCACGTGATACCCACGTGATTGACACGTGATTCCCACGTGAGTCCCACGTGATTCCTACGTGATTCCCACGTGATTGACACGTGATTCCCAAGTGATTCCCATGTGATTCCCACGTGATTGACACGTGTTTCCCAAGTGATTCCCATGTGATTCCCACATGATTGACACATCATTCCCAAGTGATTCCCATGTGATTCCCACGTAATTGACACGTGATTACCACGTGATTCCCATGCGATTCCCACGTGATTGACACGTGATTCCCACGTGATTCCCACGTGATTGATACGTGATTCCCACGTTATTCCCACGTGATGAACAAGTGATTCTTACGTGATTCCCACGTGATTCCCACGTGATTGACACGTGATACCCACATGATTCCAATGTGATTCCCACGTGATTGACACGTGATTCCCACGTGATTCCCACGTGATACCCACGTGATTGACAGGTGATTCCCACGTGATTCCCACGTGATTCCCACGTGATTGACACGTGATTACCACGTGAAACCACGTGATTCCCACGTGATACCCACGTGATTGACACGTGATTCCCACGTGATTCACACGTGATTGACACGTGATTCCCACGTGATTCCCTCGTGATTCCCACGTGATTGACACGTAATTCCCACGTGATTCCAACGTGATTCTCACGTGTTTCCCACGAGATAGACACGTGATTCCCACGTGATTCCCACGTGATTGACAGGTGATTCCCACGTGATTCCCACGTGATTGACACGTTATTCCCAAGTGATTCCCACGTGATTCACTCGTGACTGACACGTGACTTCCACATGATTCCCACGTGATGGACATGTGATTCCCAAGTGATTATCACGTGATTAACATGTGATTCCCACGTGATTCCCAAGTGACTCCCACGTGATTCCCACGTGATTGACACGTGATTCCCACGTGATTCCCACGTGATTGACACGTGATTCCCCGGAGATTCCCACGTGATTGACACGTGATTCCCACGTGATTCCCACGTGATTGACAAGTGATTGACACGTGATTCCCACGTGAATCTCACGTGATTCCCACGTGATTTCCACATGAATGACACATGATTCCCATGTGATTCCCACGTGATACCCACGTGATTGACACGTGACTCCCAGGTGATTCCAACGTGATTCCCTCGTGATCCCCACGTGATGCGCACGTGATGCCCACGTGATTGATACGTGATTCCCACGTGATTGACACGTGATTCCCACGTGATTCCCACGTGATTGACACGTTATTCCCAAGTGATTCCCACGTGATTCACTCGTGATTGACACGTGACTTCCACATGATTCCAACGTGATGGACACGTGATTTCCAAGTGATTATCACGTGATTAACATGTGATTCCCACGTGATTCCCACGTGACTCCCACGTGATTCCCACGTGATTGACACGTGATTCCCACGTGATTCCCACGTGATTGATGCATGATTCCCATGTGATTCCCACGTGATTGACACGTGATTCCCACGTGATTACCACGTGACTCCCACATGATTCCCACGTGATTGACACGTGATTCCCACGTGATTCCCACATTATTGACACGTGACTCCCACGTGATTCCCACGTGATTGACACGTGATTCCCACGTGATTCCCACGTGATTGACACGTGATTCACACGTGAATGATACGTAGTTCCCACGGGATTCCCACGTGATTCCCACGTGATTCCCACGTGATTGACACGTGATTCCCATGTGATTCCCACGTGATTGACACGTGATTCCCACGTGATTTCCACGTGATTCCAACGTGATTGACACGTGATTCCCAAATGATTCCCACGTGATTCCGACGTGATTCACTCGTGATTGACACGTGATTCCCACATGATTCCCACGTGATTGACACGTGATTCCCCGGTGATTCCCACGTGATTGACACCTGATTCCCACGTGATTCCCACGTGATTGACACGTGATTGACACGTGATTCCCACGTGAATCTCACGTGATTCCCACGTGATACCCACGTGAGTCCCAGGTGATTGACACGTGATTCCCACGTGATTGACACGTGATTCCCTCGTGATTCCCAAGTGATTGACACGTGATTCCCTCGTGATTTCCACATGAATGACACGTGATTCCCACGTGATTCCCACGTGATTGACACGTGATTCCCACGTGATACCCACGTGATTGACACGTGATTCCCACGTGAGTCCCACGTGTTTCCTACGTGATTCCCACGTGATTGACACGTGATTCCCAAGTGATTCCCATGTGATTCCCACGTGATTGACACGTGATTCCCAAGTGATTCCCATGTGCTTCCCACATGATTGACACATCATTCCCAAGTGATTCCCATGTGATTCCCACGTAATTGACACGTGATTACCACGTGATTCCCATGCGATTCCCACGTGATTGACACGTGATTCCCACGTGATTCCCACGTGATTGATACGTGATTCCCACGTTATTCCCACGTGATGAACAAGTGATTCTTACGTGATTCCCACGTGATTCCCACGTGATTGACACTTGATACCCACATGATTCCATTGTGATTCCCACGTGATTGACACGTGATTCCCACGTGATTCCCACGTGATACCCACGTGATTGACAGGTGATTCCCACGTGATTCCCACGTGATTGACACGTTATTCCCAAGTGATTCCCACGTGATTCACTCGTGATTGACACGTGACTTCCACATGATTCCCACGTGATGGACATGTGATTCCCAAGTGATTATCACGTGATTAACATGTGATTCCCACGTGATTCCCAAGTGACTCCCACGTGATTCCCACGTGATTGACACGTGATTCCCACGTGATTCCCACGTGATTGACGCATGATTCCCACGTGATTCCCACGTGATTCCCACAGGATTGACACGTGACTCCAACGTGATTCCCACGTGATTGACACGTGATTCCCACGTGATTCCCACGTGATTTCCACGTGATTGACACGTGATTCCCACGTGATGCCCACGTGATTGACACGTGATTCCCACGTGAATGATACGTAGTTCCCACGGGATTCCCACGTGATTCCCACGTGATCCCACGTGATTGATACGTGATTCCCACGTGATTCCCACGTGATTTCCACGTGATTGACACGTGATTCCCACGTGATGCCCACGTGATTGACACGTGATTCCCACGTGAATGATACGTAGTTCCCACGGGATTCCCACGTGATTCCCACGTATTCCCACGTGATTGATACGTGATTCCCACGTGATTCCCACGTGATTTCCACGTGATTGACACGTGATTCCCACGTGATGCCCACGTGATTGACACGTGATTCCCACGTGAATGATACGTAGTTCCCACGGGATTCCCACGTGATTCCCACGTGATCCCACGTGATTGATACGTGATTCCCACGTGATTCCCACGTGATTTCCACGTGATTCCAACGTGATTGACACGTGATTCCCAAATGATTCCCACGTGATTTCAACGTGATTCACTCGTGATTGACACGTGATTCCCACATGATTCCCACGTGACTGACACGTGACTCCCACGTGATTCCAACGTGATTCCCTCGTGATCCCCACGTGATGCGCACGTGATGCCCATGGGATTGACACGTGATTCCCACGTGATTCCCACGTGATTCCAACGGATTGACACGTGATTCCCAAGTGATTCCCATGTGATTCCCACGTGATTGATACGTGATTCCCACGTGATTCCCACGTGATACCCACGTGATTGACACGTGATTCCCACGTGATTGACACGTGATTCCCACGTGATTCCCACGTGATATCCAAGTGATTGACACGTGATTCCCATGCGATTCCCCCGAGATTCCCACGTGATTGACACGTGATTCCTACGTGATTCCCACGTGACTGTCACGTGATTCCCACGTGATTCCCACATGATTGACACGTGATTCCCTCGTGATTTCCACGTGATTGACACGTGGTTCCCACGTTACTCCCCCGTGATTCCCACGTGATTGACAGGTGATTCCCTCGTGAGTCTCATGTTATTGACACGTGATTCGCTCGTGATTCCAACGTGACTCCCTCGTGATTCCCACGTTATTGACACGTGATTCCCACGTAGTTCCCACGTGATTCCCACGTGATACCCACGTGATTGACACGTGATTCCCACGTGATTGACATGTGATTCCAACGTGATTGACACGTGATTCCCACGTGACTGACACGTGATTCCCACGTGATTCCCAGGTGATTCCCACGTGATTACCACGTGATTGACAGGTGATTCCCAAGTGATTCCCGTGTGATTCCCACGTGATTGACACGTGATTCCCACTTGATTCTCACGTGATTGACACGTGATTCCCACGTGATTCCACGTGATTGACATGTGATTACCAAGTGATTCCCACGTGATTCCCACGTGATTCCCACGTGATTCTCACATGATTTCCACGTGATTGACACCTGATTCCCACGTGATTTCCACGTGATTGACACGTGATTCCCACGTGAATGGTACGTAGTTCCCACGGGATTCCCACGTGATTCCCACGTGATTCCCACGTGATTGACACGTGATTCCCATGTGATTCCCACGTGATTGACACGTGATTCCCACGTGATTTCCACGTGATTCCAACGTGATTGACACGTGATTCCGAAATGATTCCCACCTGATTCCCACGTGATTCACTCATGATTGACACGTGATTCCCACATGATTCCCACGTGATTGACACGTGATTCCCCGGTGATTCCCACGTGATTGACACGTGATTCCCACGTGATTCCCACGTGATTCCCACGTGATTCCCACATGATTGACACGTTACTCCCACGTGATTCCCACGTGATTGACATGTGATTCCCAAGTGATTCCCGTGTGATTCCCACGTGATTGACACGTGATTCCCGTGTGATTCCCACGTGATTGACACGTGATTCCCACTTGATTCTCACGTGATTGACACGTGATTCCCACGTGATTCCACGTGATTGACACGTGATTCTCATGTGATTCCCACGTGATTCCCACGTGATTCCCACGTGATTGACCCGTGATTCCCACTTGATTCTCACGTGATTGACACGTGATTCCAAAGTGATTCCCACGTGATACCCACGTGATTGACACGTGATTAGCACGTGATTTCAACGTGTTTCCAACGTGATCCCCACGTGGTGCGCACGTGATTCCCACGTGATTGACAGGTGATTCCCATGTGATTCCCACGTGATTCCAACGTGATTCACACGTGATTCCCAAGTCATTCCAACGTGATACCCACGTGATTGACACGTGATTCCCACGTGATTCCCACGTGATATCCACGTGATTGACACGTGATTCCCAGGCGATTCCCACGTGATTCCCACGTGATTGACACATGATTCCTATGTGATTCCCACGTGATTGCCACGTGATTGACACGTGATTCCCACGTGATTCCCACGTGATATCCACGTGATTGACACGTGATTCCCAGGCGATTCCCACGTGATTCCCACGTGATTGACACATGATTCCTATGTGATTCCCACGTGATTGCCACGTGATTCCCACGTTATTCTCACATGATGGACAAGTGATTCCGACGTGATTCCCACGTGATTCCCACGTGATTGACACGTGATACCCACATGATTCCAATGTGATTCCATCGTGATTGACACGTGATTCCCACATGATACCCACGTGATTCCCACGTGTTTGACACGTGATTACCACGTGAAACCACGTGATTCCCACGTGATACCCACGTGATTGACACGTGATTCCCACGTGATTCACACGTGATTGACACGTGATTCCCAAGTGATTCCCTCGTGATTCCCACGTGATTGACACGTAATTCCCACGTGATTCCCACGTGATTCCCACGTGTTTCCCACGAGATTGACACGTAATTCCCACGTGATTCCCACGTGATTGACACGTTATTCCCAAGTGATTCCCACGTGATTCACTCGTGATTGACACGTGACTTCCACATGATTCCAACGTGATGGACACGTGATTTCCAAGTGATTATCACGTGATTAACATGTGATTCCCACGTGATTCCCACGTGACTCCCACGTGATTCCCACGTGATTGACACGTGATTCCCACGTGATTGACGCATGATTCCCACGTGATTCCCACGTGATTGACACGTGATTCCCACATGATTCCCACGTGACTCCCACATGATTCCCACGTGATTGACACGTGATTCCCACGTGATTCCCACATTATTGACACGTGACTCCCACGTGATTCCCACGTGATTGACACGTGATTCCCACGTGATTCCCACGTGATTGACAGGTGATTGACACGTGATTCCCACGTGAATGATACGTAGTTCTCACGGGATTTCCACGTGATTCCCACGTGATTCCCACGTGATTGACACGTGATTCCCATGTGATTCCCACGTGATTGACACGTGATTGACACGTGATTCCCACGTGAATGATACGTAGTTCTCACGGGATTTCCACGTGATTCCCACGTGATTCCCACGTGATTGACACGTGATTCCCATGTGATTCCCACGTGATTGACACGTGATTCCCACGTGATTTCCACGTGATTCCAACGTGATTGACACGTGATTCCCAAATGATTCCCACGTGATTCCCACGTATTCACTCGTGATTGACACGTGATTCCCACATGATTCCCACGTGATTGACACGTGATTCCCCGGTGATTCCCACGTGATTGACACGTGATTCCCACGTGATTCCCACGTGAGTGACACGTGATTGACACGTGATTCCCACGTGAATATCACATGATTCCCACGTGATACCCACGTGAGTCCCACGTGATTGACACGTGATTCCCACGTGATTGACACGTGATTCCCTCGTGATTCCCAAGTGATTGACACGTGATTCCCTCGTGATTTCCACATGAATGACACGTGATTACCACGTGATTCCCACGTGATTCCCACGTGATTCCCACGTGATACCCACGTGATTGGCACATGACTCCCACGTGATTCCAACGTGACTCCCTCGTGATCCCCAAGTGATGCGCACGTGATGCCCACATGATTGACACGTGATTGACACTTGTTTCCCAAGTGATTCCCATGTGATTCCCACGTGATTGACACGTGATTCCCACGTGATTCCCACGTGATACTCACGTGACTGACACGTGATTCCCACGTGATTGACACGTGATTCCCAAGTGATTCCCATGTGATTTCCACTTGATTGACGCGTGATACCCACGTGATTCCCACGTGATACCCACGTGATTGACACGTGATTCCCACGTGATTGACACGTGACTCCCACGTGTTTCTCACGTGATATCCAAGTGATTGACACGTGATTCCCATGCGATTCCCCCGATATTCCCACGTGATTGACACGTGATTCCTACGTGATTCCCACGTGATTGACGCATGATTCCCACGTGATTCCCATGTGATTCGCACGTGATTGACAGGTGATTCCCTCGTGAGTCTCATGTGATTGACACGTGATTCGCTCGTGATTCCAACGTGACTCCCTCGTGATTCCCACATTATTTACACGTGATTCCCACGTTATTCCCACGTGATTCCCACGTGATTCCCACATGATTGACACGTGACTCCCACGTGATTCCCACGTGATTGACACGTGATTCCCACGTGATTGCCACGTGATTTCCACATGATTGACACGTGATTCCCACATGATTCCCACGTGATTGACACGTGATTCCGACGTGAATGATACGTAGTTCCCACGGGATTCCCACGTGATTCCCACGTGATTCCCACGTGATTGACACGTGATTCCCATGTGATTCCCACGTGATTGACACGTGATTCCCACGTGATTTCCACGTGATTCCAACGTGATTGACACGTGATTCCCAAATGATTCCCACGTGATTCCCACATGATTCCCACGTGATTGACACGTGATTCCCCGGTGATTCCCACGTGATTTACACGTGATTCCCACGTGATTCCCACGTGATTGTCACGAGATTGACACGTGATTCCCACGTGAATCTCACGTGATTCCCACGTGATACCCACCTGAGTCCCACGTAATTGACACGTGGTTCGCACGTTACTCCCTCGTGATTCCCAAGTGATTGACACGTGATTCCCTCGTGATTTCCACATGAATGACACGTGATTCCCACGTGATTCCCACGTGATTCCCACATGATACCCATGTGATTGACACGTGACTCCCACGTGATTCCAACGTGACTCCCTCGTGATCCCCACGTGATGCGCACGTGATGCCCACGTGATTGACACGTGATTGACACGTGATTCCCACATGATTCCCACGTGATGGACACGTGATTCCCAAGTGATTCCCATGTGATTCCCACGTGATTGACACGTGATTGACATGTGATTCCCACGTGATACCCACGTGATCGACACGTGATTCCCACGTGATTGACACGTGATTCCCAAGTGATTCCCATGTGATTCCCACGTGATTGACACGTGATTCCCACGTGATTCCCACGTGATTCCCACGTGATACCCACGTGATCGACACGTGATTCCCACGTGATTGACACGTGATTCCCAAGTGATTCCCATGTGATTCCCACGTGATTGACACGTGATTCCCACGTGATTCTCACGTGATACCCAGGTGATACCCACGTGATTGACACGTGATTCCCTCGTGATTGACACGTGATTCCCACGTGATTCCCTCGTGATTCCCAAGTGATTGACACGTGATTCCCTCGTGATTTGCACATGAATGACACGTGATTACAACGTGATTCCCATGTGATTCCCACGTTATTCACATGTGATTCCCTCGTGATTCCCACGCGATTCCACGTGATTGACACGTGATTCCCACGTGATTCCCACGTGATTGACACGTGATTCTCACGTGATTGACACGTGATTCCCACGTGAGTCCCACGTGATTCCTACGTGATTCCCACGTGATTGACACGTGATTCCCAAGTGATTCCCATTTGATTCCCAGGTGATTGACACGTGATTCCCAAGTGATTCCCATGTGATTCCCACATGATTGACACGTCATTCCCAAGTGATTCCCATGTGATTCCCACGTAATTGACACGTGATTCCCACGTGATTCCCACGTGATTCCCACGTGATTGACACGTGATTCCCACGTGATTGACACGTGACTGACACGTGATTCTCACGTGATTGACACGTGATTCCCACGTGAGTCCCACGTGATTCCTATGTGATTCCCACGTGATAGACACGTGGTTCCCACGTTATTCCCCCGTGATCCCACGTGATTGACACGTGATTCCCTCCTGAGTCTCATGTGATTGACACGTGATTCGCTCGTGGTTCCAACGTGACTCCCTCGTGATTCCCACGTTATTGACACGTGATTCCCACGTGCTTCCCACGTGATTCCCACGTCATACCCACGTGATTGACACGTGATTCCCACGTGATTGACATGTGATACCCACGTGACTGACACGTGATTCCCACGTGATTGACAGGTGAGTCCCACGTGATTCCCAGGTGATTCCCACGTGATTCCCCCGTGATCGACACGTGATTCCCACTTGATTCTCACGTGATTGACACGTGATTCCCACGTGATTCCCACGTGATTCCCAAGTGATTCCAACGTGATTGACACGTGATTCCCAAGTGATTCCCATGTGATTCCCACGTGATTGAAACGTGATTCCCACGTGATTCCCACGTGATACCCACGTGATTGACACGTGATTCCCACGTGATTGACACGTGATTCCCACGTGATTCCCACGTGATATCCAAGTGATTGACACGTGATTCCCATGCGATTCCCCCGAGATTCCCACGTGATTGACACATGATTCCTACGTTCTTCCCACGTGATTGACGCATGATTCCCATGTGATTCCCGTGTGATTCGCACGTTTTTCCCACGTTATTGACATGTGATTACCTCGTGATTCCCACTCGATTCCCACGTGATTGACACGTGATTCCCACCTGATTCCCAGTTACTGACACGTGATTCTCACGTGATTGACACGTGATTCCCACGTGAGTCCCACGTGATTCCCTCGTGATTTCCACGTGGTTGACACGTGGTTCCCACGTTATTCCCCCGTGATTCCCACGTGATTGACACGTGATTCCCTCGTGAGACTCATGTGATTGACACGTTATTCGCTCGTGATTTCAACGTGTCTCCCTCGTGTTTCCCACGTTATTGACACGTGATTCCCACGTTATTCCCACGTGATTCCCACGTGATACCCACGTGATTGACACGTGATTCCCACGTGATTGACATGTGATTCCCACGTGATTGACACGTGATTCCCACGTGATTTACACGTGAGTCCCACGTGATTCCCAGGTGATTCCCACGTGATTCCCACGTGATTGACATGTGATTCCCAAGTGATTCCCGTGTGATTCCCACGTGATTGACACGTGATTCCCACTTGATTCTCACGTGATTGACACGTGATTCCCATGTGATTCCACGTGATTGACACGTGATTCCCACGTGATTCCCAAGTGATTCTCACGTGATTCCCAAGTGATTCCCACATGATACCCACGTGATTGACACGTGATTACCACGTGATTCCAACGTGTTTCCCACGTGATCCACACGTGATGCGCACGTGATTCCCACGTGATTGACACGTGATTCCCATGTGATTCCCACGTGACTCCAACGTGATTCACACGTGATTCCCAAGTGATTCCCACGTGATTCCCACGTGATACCTAGGTGATTGACACGTGATTCCCACGTGATTCCCACGTGATTGACAGGTGATTCCCACGTGATTCCCACGTGATTCCCACGTGATTGACACGTGATTACCACGTGAAACCACGTGATTCCCACGTGATACCCACGTGATTGACACGTGATTCCCACGTGATTCACACGTGATTGACACGTGATTCCCACGTGATTCCCTCGTGATTCCCACGTGATTGACACGTGATTCCCACGTGATTCCCTCGTGATTCCCACGTGATTGACAAGTGATTCCCACGTGATTCCCACGTGATTCCCACGTGTTTCCCACGAGATTGACACGTGATTCCCACGTGATTCCCACGTGATTGACAGGTGATTCCCACGTGATTCCCACGTGATTGACACGTTATTCCCAAGTGATTCCCACGTGATTCCCACATGATTGACACGTGACTCCCACGTGATTCCCACGTGGTTGACACGTGATTCCCACGTGATTCCCACGTGATTTCCACGTGATTGACACGTGATTCCCACGTGATGCCCACGTGATTGACACGTGATTCCCACGTGATTCCCACGTGATTGACACGTGATTCCCACGTGATTTCCACGTGATTCCAACGTGATTGACACGTGATTCCCAAATGATTCCCACGTGATTCCCACGTGATTCACTCGTGATTGACACGTGATTCCCACATGATTCCCACGTGATTGACACGTGATTCCCTGGTGTTTCCCACGTGATTGACACGTGATTCCCACGTGATTCCCACGTGATTGACAAGTGATTGACACGTGATTCCCACGTGAATCTCACGTGATTCCCACGTGATTTCCACATGAACGACACGTGATTCCCATGTGATTCCCACGTGATACCCACGTGATTAACACGTGACTCCAACGTGATTCCCACGTGATTCCCTCGTGATCCCCACGTGATGCGCACGTGATGCCCACGTGATTGATACGTGATTCCCACGTGATTGACACGTGATTCCCAAGTGATTCCCACGTGATTGACACGTGATTCCCTCGTGATTCCCAAGTGATTGACACGTGATTCCCTCGTGATTTCCACATGAATGACACGTGATTACCACGTGATTCCCACGTGATTCCCACGTGATTCCCACGTGATACCCACGTGACTGACACGTGACTCCCACGTGATTCCAACGTGATTCCCTCGTGATCCCCACGTGATGCGCACTTGATGCCCACGGGATTGACACGTGATTCCCACGTGATTCCCACGTGATTCCAACGGATTGACACGTGATTCCCAAGTGATTCCCATGTGATTCCCACGTGATTGATACGTGATTCCCACGTGATTCCCACGTGATAATCACGTGATTGACACGTGATTCCCACGTGATTGACACGTGATTCCCACGTGATTCCCACGTGATATCCAAGTGATTGACACGTGATTCCCATGCGATTCCCCCGAGATTACCACGTGATTGACACGTGATTCCTACGTGATTCCCACGTGATTGTCACGTGATTCCCACGTGATTCCCACGTGATTGACAGGTGATTCCCTCGTGAGTCTCATGTTATTGACACGTGATTCGCTCGTGATTCCAACGTGACTCCCTCGTGATTCCCACGTTATTGACACGTGATTCCCACGTTATTCCCACGTGATTCCCACGTGATACCCACGTGATTGACACGTGATTCCCACGTGATTGACACGTGATTCCCACGTGACTGACACGTGAGTCCCACGTGATTCCCAGGTGATTCCCACGTGATTACCACGTGATTGACAGGTGATTTCCAAGTGATTCCCGTGTGATTCCCATGTGATTGACACGTGATTCCCACTTGATTCTCACGTGATTGACACGTGATTCCCACGTGATTCCACGTGATTGACACGTGATTCCCAAGTGATTCCCACGTGATTCCCACGTGATTCCCACGTGATTCTCACATGATTTCCACGTGATTGACACCTGATTCTCACGTGATTTCCACGTGATTGACACGTGATTCCCACGTGAATGATACATAGTTCCCACGGGATTCCCACGTGATTCCCACGTGATTCCCACATGATTGCCACGTGATTCCCATGTGATTTTCACGTGATTGACACGTGATTCCCACGTGATTTCCACGTGATTCCAACGTGATTGACACGTGATTCCCAAATGATTCCCACGTGATTCCCACGTGATTCACTCGTGATTGACACGTGATTCCCACATGATTCCCACGTGATTGACACGTGATTCCCCGGTGATTCCCACGTGATTGACACGTGATTCCCACGTGATTCCCACGTGATTCCCACGTGATTCCCACATGATTGACACGTTACTCCCACGTGATTCCCACGTGATTGACACGTGATTCCCACGTGATTCCCACGTGATTGACACGTGATTCCCACTTGATTCTCACGTGATTGACACGTGATTCCCACGTGATTCCACGTGATTGACACGTGATTCTCATGTGATTCCCACGTGATTCCCACTTGATTCCCAAGTGATTCTCACGTGATTCCCACGTGATTGACACGTGATTCCAAAGTGATTCCCACGTGATACCCACGATATTGACACGTGATTATCACGTGATTTCAACGTGTTTCCCACGTGATCCCCACGTGATGCGCACGTGATTCCCACGTGATTGACAGGTGATTCCCATGTGATTCCCACGTGATTACAATGTGATTCACACGTGATTCCCAAGTCATTCCAACGTGATACCCACGTGATTGACACGTGATTCCCACGTGATTCCCACGTGATTGACACGTGATTCCCACGTGATTCCCACGTGATATCCACGTATTGACACGTGATTCCCAGGCGATTCCCACGTGATTCCCACGTGATTGACACATGATTCCTATGTGATTCCCACGTGATTGCCACGTGATTCCAACGTGATTCCCACGTGAATTACAGGTGATTCCCATGTGATTCCCATGTGATTCCCACGTGATTGACACGTGATTCCCACGTAATTCCCACGTGATTCCCACGTGATACCCACGTGATTGACACGTGATTCCCACGTGATTGACATGTGATTCCCACGTGACTGACACGTGATTCCCACGTGATTGACACGTGAGTCCCACGTGATTCCCAGGTGATTCCCACGTGATTGACACGTGATTCCCACGTGATTCCCACGTGATCGACACGTGATTCCCACTTGATTCTCACGTGATTGACACGTGATTCCCACGTGATTCCCACGTGATTCCCACGTGATTCCAACGTGATTGACACGTGATTCCCAAGTGATTCCCATGTGATTCCCACGTGATTGACACGTGATTCCCACGTGATTCCCACGTGATACCCACGTGATTGACACGTGATTCCCACGTGATTGACACGTGATTCCCACGTGATTCCCACGTGATATCCAAGTGATTGACACGTGATTCCCATGCGATTCCCCCGAGATTCCCACGTGATTGACACATGATTCCTACGTTCTTCCCACGTGATTGACGCATGACTCCCATGTGATTCCCATGTGATTCGCACGTGATTCCCACGTTATTGACATGTGATTCCCTCGTGATTCCCACTCGATTCCCATGTGATTGACACGTGATTCCCACCTGATTCCCAGTGACTGACACGTGATTCTCACGTGATTGACACGTGATTCCCACGTGAGTCCCACGTGATTCCCTCGTGATTTCCACGTGATTGACACGTGGTTCCCACGTTATTCCCCCGTGATTCCCACGTGATTGACACGTGATTCCCTCGTGAGACTCATGTGATTGACACGTGATTCGCTCGTGATTCCAACGTGACTCCCTCGTGATTCCCACGTTATTGACACGTGATTCCCACGTTATTCCCACGTGATTCCCACGTGATACCCACGTGATTGACATGTGATTCCCATGTGATTTCCACGTGATTCCAACGTGATTGACACGTGATTCCCAAATGATTCCCACGTGATTCCCACGTGATTCACTCGTGATTGTCACGTGATTCCCACATGATTCCCACGTGATTGACACGTGATTCCCTGGTGTTTCCCACGTGATTGACACGTGATTCCCACGTGATTCCCACGTGATTGACAAGTGATTGACACGTGATTCCCACGTGAATCTCACGTGATTCCCACGTGATTTCCACATGAACGACACGTGATTCCCATGTGATTCCCACGTGATACCCACGTGATTAACACGTGACTCCCACGTGATTCCAACGTGATTCCCTCGTGATCCCCACGTGATGCGCACGTGATGCCCACGTGATTGATACGTGATTCCCACGTGATTGACACGTGATTCCCAAGTGATTCCCACGTGATTGACACGTGATTCCCTCGTGATTCCCAAGTGATTGACACGTGATTCCCTCGTGATTTCCACATGAATGACACGTGATTACCACGTGATTCCCACGTGATTCCCACGTGATTCCCACGTGATACCCACGTGACTGACACGTGACTCCCACGTGATTCCAACGTGATTCCCTCGTGATCCCCACTTGATTCGCACTTGATGCCCACGGGATTGACACGTGATTCCCACGTGATTCCCACGTGATTCCAACGGATTGACACGTGATTCCCAAGTGATTCCCATGTGATTCCCACGTGATTGATACGTGATTCCCACGTGATTCCCACGTGATACCCACGTGATTGACACGTGATTCCCACGTGATTGACACGTGGTTCCCACGTGATTCCCACGTGATATCCAAGTGATTGACACGTGATTCCCATGCGATTCCCCCGAGATTCCCACGTGATTGACACGTGATTCCTACGTGATTCCCACGTGATTGTCACGTGATTCCCACGTGATTCCCACATGATTGACACGTGATTCCCTCGTGATTTCCACGTGATTGACACGTGGTTCCCACGTTACTCCCCCGTGATTCCCACGTGATTGACAGGTGATTCCCTCGTGAGTCTCATGTTATTGACACGTGATTCGCTCGTGATTCCAACGTGACTCCCTCGTGATTCCCACGTTATTGACACGTGATTCCCACGTTATTCCCACGTGATTCCCACGTGATACCCACGTGATTGACACGTGATTCCCACGTGATTGACATGTGATTCCAACGTGATTGACACGTGATTCCCACGTGACTGACACGTGAGTCCCACGTGATTCCCAGGTGATTCCCACGTGATTACCACGTGATTGACAGGTGATTTCCAAGTGATTCCCGTGTGATTCCCATGTGATTGACACGTGATTCCCACTTGATTCTCACGTGATTGACACGTGATTCCCACGTGATTCCACGTGATTGACACGTGATTCCCAAGTGATTCCCACGTGATTCCCACGTGATTCCCACGTGATTCTCACATGATTTCCACGTGATTGACACCTGATTCCCACGTGATTTCCACGTGATTGACACGTGATTCCCACGTGAATGATACGTAGTTCCCACGGGATTCCCACGTCATTCCCACGTGATTCCCACATGATTGCCACGTGATTCCCATGTGATTCCCACGTGATTGACACGTGATTCCCACGTGATTTCCACGTGATTCCAACGTGATTGACACGTGATTCCCACATGATTCCCACGTGATTGACACGTGATTCCCTCGTGAGACTCATGTGATTGACACGTGATTCGCTCGTGATTCCAACGTGACTCCCTCGTGATTCCCACGTTATTGACACGTGATTCCCACGTTATTCCCACGTGATTCCCACGTGATACCCACGTGATTGACATGTGATTCCCATGTGATTTCCACGTGATTCCAACGTGATTGACACGTGATTCCCAAATGATTCCCACGTGATTCCCACGTGATTCACTCGTGATTGTCACGTGATTCCCACATGATTCCCACGTGATTGACACGTGATTCCCTGGTGTTTCCCACGTGATTGACACGTGATTCCCACGTGATTCCCACGTGATTGACAAGTGATTGACACGTGATTCCCACGTGAATCTCACGTGATTCCCACGTGATTTCCACATGAACGACACGTGATTCCCATGTGATTCCCACGTGATACCCACGTGATTAACACGTGACTCCCACGTGATTCCAACGTGATTCCCTCGTGATCCCCACGTGATGCGCACGTGATGCCCACGTGATTGATACGTGATTCCCACGTGATTGACACGTGATTCCCAAGTGATTCCCACGTGATTGACACGTGATTCCCTCGTGATTCCCAAGTGATTGACACGTGATTCCCTCGTGATTTCCACATGAATGACACGTGATTACCACGTGATTCCCACGTGATTCCCACGTGATTCCCACGTGATACCCACGTGACTGACACGTGACTCCCACGTGATTCCAACGTGATTCCCTCGTGATCCCCACGTGATGCGCACTTGATGCCCACGGGATTGACACGTGATTCCCACGTGATTCCCACGTGATTCCATCGGATTGACACGTGATTCCCAAGTGATTCCCATGTGATTCCCACGTGATTGATACGTGATTCCCACGTGATTCCCACGTGATACCCACGTGATTGACACGTGATTCCCACGTGATTGACACGTGGTTCCCACGTGATTCCCACGTGATATCCAAGTGATTGACACGTGATTCCCATGCGATTCCCCCGAGATTCCCACGTGATTGACACGTGATTCCTACGTGATTCCCACGTGATTGTCACGTGATTCCCACGTGATTCCCACATGATTGACACGTGATTCCCTCGTGATTTCCACGTGATTGACACGTGGTTCCCACGTTACTCCCCCGTGATTCCCACGTGATTGACAGGTGATTCCCTCGTGAGTCTCATGTTATTGACACGTGATTCGCTCGTGATTCCAACGTGACTCCCTCGTGATTCCCACGTTATTGACACGTGATTCCCACGTTATTCCCACGTGATTCCCACGTGATACCCACGTGATTGACACGTGATTCCCACGTGATTGACATGTGATTCCAACGTGATTGACACGTGATTCCCACGTGACTGACACGTGAGTCCCACGTGATTCCCAGGTGATTCCCACGTGATTACCACGTGATTGACAGGTGATTTCCAAGTGATTCCCGTGTGATTCCCATGTGATTGACACGTGATTCCCACTTGATTCTCACGTGATTGACACGTGATTCCCACGTGATTCCACGTGATTGACACGTGATTCCCAAGTGATTCCCACGTGATTCCCACGTGATTCCCACGTGATTCTCACATGATTTCCACGTGATTGACACCTGATTCCCACGTGATTTCCACGTGATTGACACGTGATTCCCACGTGAATGATACGTAGTTCCCACGGGATTCCCACGTCATTCCCACGTGATTCCCACATGATTGCCACGTGATTCCCATGTGATTCCCACGTGATTGACACGTGATTCCCACGTGATTTCCACGTGATTCCAACGTGATTGACACGTGATTCCCAAATGATTCCCACGTGATTCCCACGTGATTCACTCGTGATTGACACGTGATTCCCACATGATTCCCACGTGATTGACACGTGATTCCCCGGTGATTCCCACGTGATTGACACGTGATTCCCACGTGATTCCCACGTGATTCCCACATGATTGACACGTTACTCCCACGTGATTCCCACGTGATTGACACGTGATTCCCACGTGATTCCCACATGATTGACACGTTACTCCCACGTGATTCCCACGTGATTGACACGTGATTCTCATGTGATTCCCACGTGATTCCCACTTGATTCCCAAGTGATTCTCACGTGATTCCCACGTGATTCCCTCGTGATTCCCAAGTGATTGACACGTGATTCCCTCGTGATTTCCACATGAATGACACGTGATTACAACGTGATTCCCATGTGATTCCCACGTTATTCACATGTGATTCCCTCGTGATTCCCACGCGATTCCACGTGATTGACACGTGATTCCCACGTGATTCCCACGTGATTGACACGTGATTCTCACGTGATTGACACGTGATTCCCACGTGAGTCCCACGTGATTCCTACGTGATTCCCACGTGATTGACACGTGATTCCCAAGTGATTCCCATTTGATTCCCAGGTGATTGACACGTGATTCCCAAGTGATTCCCATGTGATTCCCACATGATTGACACGTCATTCCCAAGTGATTCCCATGTGATTCCCACGTAATTGACACGTGATTCCCACGTGATTCCCACGTGATTGACACGTGATTCCCACGTGATTGACACGTGACTGACACGTGATTCTCACGTGATTGACACGTGATTCCCACGTGAGTCCCACGTGATTCCTACGTGATTCCCACGTGATAGACACGTGGTTCCCACGTTATTCCCCCGTGATCCCACGTGATTGACACGTGATTCCCTCCTGAGTCTCATGTGATTGACACGTGATTCGCTCGTGGTTCCAACGTGACTCCCTCGTGATTCCCACGTTATTGACACGTGATTCCCACGTGCTTCCCACGTGATTCCCACGTGATACCCACGTGATTGACACGTGATTCCCACGTGATTGACATGTGATACCAACGTGACTGACACGTGATTCCCACGTGATTGACAGGTGAGTCCCACGTGATTCCCAGGTGATTCCCACGTGATTCCCCCGTGATCGACACGTGATTTCCACTTGATTCTCACGTGATTGACACGTGATTCCCACGTGATTCCCACGTGATTCCCAAGTGATTCCAACGTGATTGACACGTGATTCCCAAGTGATTCCCATGTGATTCCCACGTGATTGAAACGTGATTCCCACGTGATTCCCACGTGATACCCACGTGATTGACACGTGATTCCCACGTGATTGACACGTGATTCCCACGTGATTCCCACGTGATATCCAAGTGATTGACACGTGATTCCCATGCGATTCCCCCGAGATTCCCACGTGATTGACACATGATTCCTACGTTTTTCCCACGTGATTGACGCATGATTCCCATGTGATTCCCGTGTGATTCGCACGTGATTCCCACGTTATTGACATGTGATTACCTCGTGATTCCCACTCGATTCCCACGTGATTGACACGTGATTCCCACCTGATTCCCAGTGACTGACACGTGATTCCCACGTGATTGACACGTGATTCCCACGTGAGTCCCACGTGATTCCCTCGTGATTTCCACGTGGTTGACACGTGGTTCCCACGTTATTCCCCCGTGATTCCCACGTGATTGACACGTGATTCCCTCGTGAGACTCATGTGATTGACACGTTATTCGCTCGTGATTTCAACGTGACTCCCTCGTGATTCCCACGTTATTGACACGTGATTCCCACGTTATTTCCACGTGATTCCCACGTGATACCCACGTGATTGACACGTGATTCCCACGTGATTGACATGTGATTCCCACGTGATTGACACGTGATTCCCACGTGATTTACACGTGAGTCCCACGTGATTCCCAGGTGATTCCCACGTGATTCCCACGTGATTGACATGTGATTCCCAAGTGATTCCCGTGTGATTCCCACGTGATTGACACGTGATTCCCACTTGATTCTCACGTGATTGACACGTGATTCCCACGTGATTCCCTCGTGATTCCCACGTGATTGACACGTGATTCCCACGTGATTCCCACGTGATTCCCACGTGTTTCCCACGAGATTGACACGTGATTCCCACGTGATTCCCACGTGATTGACAGGTGATTCCCACGTGATTCCCACGTGATTGACACGTTATTCCCAAGTGATTCCCACGTGATTCACTCGTGATTGACACGTGACTTCCACATGATTCCCACGTGATGGACACGTGATTCCCAAGTGATTATCACGTGATTAACATGTGATTCCCACGAGATTCCCAAGTGACTCCCACGTGATTCCCACGTGATTGACACGTGATTCCCACGTGATACCCACGTGATTGACACGTGATTCCCACGTGATTGACACGTGATTCCCACGTGACTGACACGTGAGTCCCACGTGATTCCCAGGTGATTCCCACGTGATTACCACGTGATTGACAGGTGATTTCCAAGTGATTCCCGTGTGATTCCCATGTGATTGACACGTGATTCCCAATTGATTCTCACGTGATTGACACGTGATTCCCACGTGATTCCACGTGATTGACACGTGATTCCCAAGTGATTCCCACGTGATTCCCACGTGATTCCCACGTGATTCTCACATGATTTCCACGTGATTGACACCTGATTCTCACGTGATTTCCACGTGATTGACACGTGATTCCCACGTGAATGATACATAGTTCCCACGGGATTCCCACGTGATTCCCACGTGATTCCCACATGATTGCCACGTGATTCCCATGTGATTTTCACGTGATTGACACGTGATTCCCACGTGATTTCCACGTGATTCCAACGTGATTGACACGTGATTCCCAAATGATTCCCACGTGATTCCCACGTGATTCACTCGTGATTGACACGTGATTCCCACATGATTCCCACGTGATTGACACGTGATTCCCCGGTGATTCCCACGTGATTGACACGTGATTCCCACGTGATTCCCACGTGATTCCCACGTGATTCCCACATGATTGACACGTTACTCCCACGTGATTCCCACGTGATTGACACGTGATTCCCACGTGATTCCCACGTGATTGACACGTGATTCCCACTTGATTCTCACGTGATTGACACGTGATTCCCACGTGATTCCACGTGATTGACACGTGATTCTCATGTGATTCCCACGTGATTCCCACTTGATTCCCAAGTGATTCTCACGTGATTCCCACGTGATTGACACGTGATTCCAAAGTGATTCCCACGTGATACCCACGATATTGACACGTGATTATCACGTGATTTCAACGTGTTTCCCACGTGATCCCCACGTGATGCGCACGTGATTCCCACGTGATTGACAGGTGATTCCCATGTGATTCCCACGTGATTACAATGTGATTCACACGTGATTCCCAAGTCATTTCAACGTGATACCCACGTGAATGACACGTGATTCCCACGTGATTCCCACGTGATTGACACGTGATTCCCACGTGATTCCCACGTGATATCCACGTATTGACACGTGATTCCCAGGCGATTCCCACGTGATTCCCACGTGATTGACACATGATTCCTATGTGATTCCCACGTGATTGCCACGTGATTCCAACGTGATTCCCACGTGAATTACAGGTGATTCCCATGTGATTCCCATGTGATTCCCACGTGATTGACACGTGATTCCCACGTAATTCCCACGTGATTCCCACGTGATACCCACGTGATTGACACGTGATTCCCACGTGATTGACATGTGATTCCGACGTGACTGACACGTGATTCCCACGTGATTGACACGTGAGTCCCACGTGATTCCCAGGTGATTCCCACGTGATTAACACGTGATTCCCACGTGATTCCCACGTGATCGACACGTGATTCCCACTTGATTCCAACGTGATTGACACGTGATTCCCAAGTGATTCCCATGTGATTCCCACGTGATTGACACGTGATTCCCACGTGATTCCCACGTGATACCCACGTGATTGACACGTGATTCCCACGTGATTGACACGTGATTCCCACGTGATTCCCACGTGATATCCAAGTGATTGACACGTGATTCCCATGCGATTCCCCCGAGATTCCCACGTGATTGACACATGATTCCTACGTTCTTCCCACGTGATTGACGCATGACTCCCATGTGATTCCCATGTGATTCGCACGTGATTCCCACGTTATTGACATGTGATTCCCTCGTGATTCCCACTCGATTCCCATGTGATTGACACGTGATTCCCACCTGATTCCCAGTGACTGACACGTGATTCTCACGTGATTGACACGTGATTCCCACGTGAGTCCCACGTGATTCCCTCGTGATTTCCACGTGATTGACACGTGGTTCCCACGTTATTCCCCCGTGATTCCCACGTGATTGACACGTGATTCCCTCGTGAGACTCATGTGATTGACACGTGATTCGCTCGTGATTCCAACGTGACTCCCTCGTGATTCCCACGTTATTGACACGTGATTCCCACGTTATTCCCACGTGATTCCCACGTGATACCCACGTGATTGACATGTGATTCCCATGTGATTTCCACGTGATTCCAACGTGATTGACACGTGATTCCCAAATGATTCCCACGTGATTCCCACGTGATTCACTCGTGATTGTCACGTGATTCCCACATGATTCCCACGTGATTGACACGTGATTCCCTGGTGTTTCCCACGTGATTGACACGTGATTCCCACGTGATTCCCACGTGATTGACAAGTGATTGACACGTGATTCCCACGTGAATCTCACGTGATTCCCACGTGATTTCCACATGAACGACACGTGATTCCCATGTGATTCCCACGTGATACCCACGTGATTAACACGTGACTCCCACGTGATTCCAACGTGATTCCCTCGTGATCCCCACGTGATGCGCACGTGATGCCCACGTGATTGATACGTGATTCCCACGTGATTGACACGTGATTCCCAAGTGATTCCCACGTGATTGACACGTGATTCCCTCGTGATTCCCAAGTGATTGACACGTGATTCCCTCGTGATTTCCACATGAATGACACGTGATTACCACGTGATTCCCACGTGATTCCCACGTGATTCCCACGTGATACCCACGTGACTGACACGTGACTCCCACGTGATTCCAACGTGATTCCCTCGTGATCCCCACGTGATGCGCACTTGATGCCCACGGGATTGACACGTGATTCCCACGTGATTCCCACGTGATTCCAACGGATTGACACGTGATTCCCAAGTGATTCCCATGTGATTCCCACGTGATTGATACGTGATTCCCACGTGATTCCCACGTGATACCCACGTGATTGACACGTGATTCCCACGTGATTGACACGTGGTTCCCACGTGATTCCCACGTGATATCCAAGTGATTGACACGTGATTCCCATGCGATTCCCCCGAGATTCCCACGTGATTGACATGTGATTCCTACGTGATTCCCACGTGATTGTCACGTGATTCCCACGTGATTCCCACATGATTGACACGTGATTCCCTCGTGATTTCCACGTGATTGACACGTGGTTCCCACGTTACTCCCCCGTGATTCCCACGTGATTGACAGGTGATTCCCTCGTGAGTCTCATGTTATTGACACGTGATTCGCTCGTGATTCCAACGTGACTCCCTCGTGATTCCCACGTTATTGACACGTGATTCCCACGTTATTCCCACGTGATTCCCACGTGATACCCACGTGATTGACACGTGATTCCCACGTGATTGACATGTGATTCCAACGTGATTGACACGTGATTCCCACGTGACTGACACGTGAGTCCCACGTGATTCCCAGGTGATTCCCACGTGATTACCACGTGATTGACAGGTGATTTCCAAGCGATTCCCGTGTGATTCCCATGTGATTGACACGTGATTCCCACTTGATTCTCACGTGATTGACACGTGATTCCCACGTGATTCCACGTGATTGACACGTGATTCCCAAGTGATTCCCACGTGATTCCCACGTGATTCCCACGTGATTCTCACATGATTTCCACGTGATTGACACCTGATTCCCACGTGATTTCCACGTGATTGACACGTGATTCCCACGTGAATGATACGTAGTTCCCACGGGATTCCCACGTCATTCCCACGTGATTCCCACATGATTGCCACGTGATTCCCATGTGATTCCCACGTGATTGACACGTGATTCCCACGTGATTTCCACGTGATTCCAACGTGATTGACACGTGATTCCCAAATGATTCCCACGTGATTCCCACGTGATTCACTCGTGATTGACACGTGATTCCCACATGATTCCCACGTGATTGACACGTGATTCCCCGGTGATTCCCACGTGATTGACACGTGATTCCCACGTGATTCCCACGTGATTCCCACATGATTGACACGTTACTCCCACGTCATTCCCACGTGATTGACACGTGATTCCCACGTGATTCCCACGTGATTGACACGTGATTCCCACTTGATTCTCACGTGATTGACACGTGATTCCCACGTGATTCCACGTGATTGACACGTGATTCTCATGTGATTCCCACGTGATTCCCACTTGATTCCCAAGTGATTCTCACGTGATTCCCACGTGATTCCCTCGTGATTCCCAAGTGATTGACACGTGATTCCCTCGTGATTTCCACATGAATGACACGTGATTACAACGTGATTCCCATGTGATTCCCACGTTATTCACATGTGATTCCCTCGTGATTCCCACGCGATTCCACGTGATTGACACGTGATTCCCACGTGATTCCCACGTGATTGACACGTGATTCTCACGTGATTGACACGTGATTCCCACGTGAGTCCCACGTGATTCCTACGTGATTCCCACGTGATTGACACGTGATTCCCAAGTGATTCCCATTTGATTCCCAGGTGATTGACACGTGATTCCCAAGTGATTCCCATGTGATTCCCACATGATTGACACGTCATTCCCAAGTGATTCCCATGTGATTCCCACGTAATTGACACGTGATTCCCACGTGATTCCCACGTGATTCCCACGTGATTGACACGTGATTCCCACGTGATTGACACGTGACTGGCACGTGATTCTCACGTGATTGACACGTGATTCCCACGTGAGTCCCACGTGATTCCTACGTGATTCCCACGTGATAGACACGTGGTTCCCACGTTATTCCCCCGTGATCCCACGTGATTGACACGTGATTCCCTCCTGAGTCTCATGTGATTGACACGTGATTCGCTCGTGGTTCCAACGTGACTCCCTCGTGATTCCCACGTTATTGACACGTGATTCCCACGTGCTTCCCACGTGATTCCCACGTGATACCCACGTGATTGACACGTGATTCCCACGTGATTGACATGTGATACCCACGTGACTGACACGTGATTCCCACGTGATTGACAGGTGAGTCCCACGTGATTCCCAGGTGATTCCCACGTGATTCCCCCGTGATCGACACGTGATTCCCACTTGATTCTCACGTGATTGACACGTGATTCCCACGTGATTCCCACGTGATTCCCAAGTGATTCCAACGTGATTGACACGTGATTCCCAAGTGATTCCCATGTGATTCCCACGTGATTGAAACGTGATTCCCACGTGATTCCCACGTGATACCCACGTGATTGACACGTGATTCCCACGTGATTGACACATGATTCCCACGTGATTCCCACGTGATATCCAAGTGATTGACACGTGATTCCCATGCGATTCCCCCGAGATTCCCACGTGATTGACACATGATTCCTACGTTTTTCCCACGTGATTGACGCATGATTCCCATGTGATTCCCGTGTGATTCGCACGTGATTCCCACGTTATTGACATGTGATTACCTCGTGATTCCCACTCGATTCCCACGTGATTGACACGTGATTCCCACCTGATTCCCAGTGACTGACACGTGATTCCCACGTGATTGACACGTGATTCCCACGTGAGTCCCACGTGATTCCCTCGTGATTTCCACGTGGTTGACACGTGGTTCCCACGTTATTCCCCCGTGATTCCCACGTGATTGACACGTGATTCCCTCGTGAGACTCATGTGATTGACACGTTATTCGCTCGTGATTTCAACGTGACTCCCTCGTGATTCCCACGTTATTCCCACGTGATTCCCACGTGATACCCACGTGATTGACACGTGATTCCCACGTGATTGACACGTGATTCCCACGTGATTGACACGTGAGTCCCACGTGATTTACACGTGAGTCCCACGTGATTCCCAGGTGATTCCCACGTGATTCCCACGTGATTGACATGTGATTCCCAAGTGATTCCCGTGTGATTCCCACGTTATTGACACGTGATTCCCACTTGATTCTCACGTGATTGACACGTGATTCCCACGTGATTCCCTCGTGATTCCCACGTGATTGACACGTGATTCCCACGTGATTCCCACGTGATTCCCACGTGTTTCCCACGAGATTGACACGTGATTCCCACGTGATTCCCACGTGATTGACAGGTGATTCCCACGTGATTCCCACGTGATTGACACGTTATTCCCAAGTGATTCCCACGTGATTCACTCGTGATTGACACGTGACTTCCACATGATTCCCACGTGATGGACACGTGATTCCCAAGTGATTATCACGTGATTAACATGTGATTCCCACGAGATTCCCAAGTGACTCCCACGTGATTCCCACGTGATTGACACGTGATTCCCACGTGATTCCCACGTGATTGACGCATGATTCCCAAGTGATTCCCACGTGATTCCCACATGATTGACACGTGACTCCCACGTGATTCCCACGTGATTGACACGTGATTCCCACGTGATTCCCACGTGATTTCCACGTGATTGACACGTGATTCCCACGTGATGCCCACGTGATTGACACGTGATTCCCACGTGATTCCCACGTGATTGACACGTGATTCCCACGTGATTTCCACGTGATTCCAACGTGATTGACACGTGATTCCCAAATGATTCCCACGTGATTCCCACGTGATTCACTCGTGATTGACACGTGATTCCCACATGATTCCCACGTGATTGACACGTGATTCCCTGGTGTTTCCCACGTGATTGACACGTGATTCCCACGTGATTGACAAGTGATTGACACGTGATTCCCACGTGAATCTCACGTGATTCCCACGTGATTTCCACATGAACGACACGTGATTCCCATGTGATTCCCACGTGATACCCACGTGATTAACACGTGACTCCCACGTGATTCCAACGTGATTCCCTCGTGATCCCCACGTGATGCGCACGTGATGCCCACGTGATTGATACGTGATTCCCACGTGATTGACACGTGATTCCCAAGTGATTCCCACGTGATTGACACGTGATTCCCTCGTGATTCCCAAGTGATTGACACGTGATTCCCTCGTGATTTCCACATGAATGACACGTGATTACCACGTGATTCCCACGTGATTCCCACGTGATACCCACGTGACTGACACGTGACTCCCACGTGATTCCAACGTGATTCCCTCGTGATCCCCACGTGATGCGCACTTGATGCCCACGGGATTGACACGTGATTCCCACGTGATTCCCACGTGATTCCAACGGATTGACACGTGATTCCCAAGTGATTCCCATGTGATTCCCACGTGATTGATACGTGATTCCCACGTGATTCCCACGTGATAATCACGTGATTGACACGTGATTCCCACGTGATTGTCACGTGATTCCCACGTGATTCCCACGTGATATCCAAGTGATTGACACGTGATTCCCATGCGATTCCCCCGAGATTCCCACGTGATTGACACGTGATTCCTACGTGATTCCCACGTGATTGTCACGTGATTCCCACGTGATTCCCACGTGATTGACAGGTGATTCCCTCGTGAGTCTCATGTTATTGACACGTGATTCGCTCGTGATTCCAACGTGACTCCCTCGTGATTCCCACGTTATTGACACGTGATTCCCACGTTATTCCCACGTGATTCCCACGTGATACCCACGTGATTGACACGTGAATCCCACGTGATTGACATGTGATTCCAACGTGATTGACACGTGATTCCCACGTGACTGACACGTGAGTCCCACGTGATTCCCAGGTGATTCCCACGTGATTACCACGTGATTGACAGGTGATTTCCAAGTGATTCCCGTGTGATTCCCATGTGATTGACACGTGATTCCCAAGTGATTCCCACGTGATTCCCACGTGATTCCCACGTGATTCTCACATGATTTCCACGTGATTGACACCTGATTCCCACATGATTTCCACGTGATTGACACGTGATTCCCACGTGAATGATACATAGTTCCCACGGGATTCCCACGTGATTCCCACGTGATTCCCACATGATTGCCACGTGATTCCCATGTGATTCCCACGTGATTGACACGTGATTCCCACGTGATTTCCACGTGATTCCAACGTGATTGACACGTGATTCCCAAATGATTCCCACGTGATTCCCACGTGATTCACTCGTGATTGACACGTGATTCCCACATGATTCCCACGTGATTGACACGTGATTCCCCGGTGATTCCCACGTGATTGACACGTGATTCCCACGTGATTCCCACGTGATTCCCACGTGATTCCCACATGATTGACACGTTACTCCCACGTGATTCCCACGTGATTGACACGTGATTCCCACGTGATTCCCACGTGATTGACACGTGATTCCCACTTGATTCTCACGTGATTGACACGTGATTCCCACGTGATTCCACGTGATTGACACGTGATTCTCATGTGATTCCCACGTGATTCCCACTTGATTCCCAAGTGATTCTCACGTGATTCCCACGTGATTGACACGTGATTCCAAAGTGATTCCCACGTGATACCCACGATATTGACACGTGATTATCACGTGATTTCAACGTGTTTCCCACGTGATCCCCACGTGATGCGCACGTGATTCCCACGTGATTGACAGGTGATTCCCATGTGATTCCCACGTGATTACAATGTGATTCACACGTGATTCCCAAGTCATTCCAACGTGATACCCACGTGATTGACACGTGATTCCCACGTGATTCCCACGTGATTGACACGTGATTCCCACGTGATTCCCACGTGATATCCACGTATTGACACGTGATTCCCAGGCGATTCCCACGTGATTCCCACGTGATTGACACATGATTCCTATGTGATTCCCACGTGATTGCCACGTGATTCCAACGTGATTCCCACGTGAATTACAGGTGATTCCCATGTGATTCCCATGTGATTCCCACGTGATTGACACGTGATTCCCACGTAATTCCCACGTGATTCCCACGTGATACCCACGTGATTGACACGTGATTCCCACGTGATTGACATGTGATTCCCACGTGACTGACACGTGATTCCCACGTGATTGACACGTGAGTCCCACGTGATTCCCAGGTGATTCCCAGGTGATTGACACGTGATTCCCACGTGATTCCCACGTGATCGACACGTGATTCCCACTTGATTCTCACGTGATTGACACGTGATTCCCACGTGATTCCCACGTGATTCCCACGTGATTCCAACGTGATTGACACGTGATTCCCAAGTGATTCCCATGTGATTCCCACGTGATTGACACGTGATTCGCACGTGATTCCCACGTGATACCCACGTGATTGACACGTGATTCCCACGTGATTGACACGTGATTCCCACGTGATTCCCACGTGATATCCAAGTGATTGACACGTGATTCCCATGCGATTCCCCCGAGATTCCCACGTGATTGACACATGATTCCTACGTTCTTACCACGTGATTCCCACGTTATTGACATGTGATTCCCTCGTGATTCCCACTCGATTCCCACGTGACTGACACGTGATTCCCACCTGATTCCCAGTGACTGACACGTGATTCTCACGTGATTGACACGTGATTCCCACATGAGTCCCACGTGATTCCCTCGTGATTTCCACGTGATTGACACGTGGTTCCCACGTTATTCCCCCGTGATTCCCACGTGATTGACACGTGATTCCCTCGTGAGACTCATGTGATTGACACGTGATTCGCTCGTGATTCCAACGTGACTCCCTCGTGATTCCCACGTTATTGACACGTGATTCCCACGTTATTCCCACGTGATTCCCACGTGATACCCACGTGATTGACATGTGATTCCCACGTGATTGACACGTGATTCCCACGTGATTGACACGTGAGTCACTCGTGATTCCCAGGTGATTCCCACGTGATTCCCACGTGATTGACATGTGATTCCCAAGTGATTCCCGTGTGATTCCCACGTGATTGACACGTGATTCCCACTTGATTCTCATGTGATTGACACGTGATACCCACGTGATTGACACGTGATTCCCACGTGATTCTCACGTGATTCCCACGTGATTGACACGTGATTCCAAAGTGATTCCCACGTGATACCCAGGTGATTGACACGTGAATCCCACGTGATTCCCACGTGATTGACACGTGATTCCCACGTGATACCCAGGTGATTGACACGTGATTCCCACGTGATTCCCACATGATTGACACGTGATTCCCACGTGATTCCCACGTGATATCCACGTGATTGACACGTGATTCCCAGGCGATTCCCACGTGATTCCCACGTGATTGACACGTGATTCCTACGTGATTCCCACTTGATTGACATGTGATTCCCACGTGATTCCCACGTGAATTACAGGTGATTCCAACATCATTCCCATGTGATTCCCACGTGATTGACACGTGATTTCCACGTGATTCCCACGTGATTGATACGTGATTCCCACGTTATGCCCACGTGATGGACAAGTGATTCCCACGTCATTCCCACGTGATTCCCACGTGATTTACACGTGACTCCTACGTGATTCCCATGTGATTGACGCATGTTTCCCACGTGATTCCCATGTGATTCCCACGTGATTCCCTCGTGATACACACGTGATTGACCCGTGAATCGCACGTGATTCCCACGTTATTCACATGTGATTCCCTCGTGATTCTCACGCTATTCCCACGTGATTGACACGTGATTCCCACGTGATTGACACGTGATTCCCACGTGATTCCCACGTGATTCCCACGTGATTGACACGTGATTCCCACGTGATACCCACGTGATTGACACGTGACTCCCACGTGATTCCAACGTGACTCCCTCGTGATCCCCACGTGATGCGCACGTGATGCCCACGTGATTGACACGTGATTGACACGTGATTCCCACATGATTCCCACGTGATGGACACGTGATTCCCAAGTGATTCCCATGTGATTCCCACGTGATTGACACGTGATTCCCACGTGATTCCCACGTGATACCCACGTGATCGACACGTGATTCCCACGTGATTGACACGTAATTCCCAAGTGATTCCCATGTGATTCCCACGTGATTGACACGTGATTCCCACGTGATTCTCACGTGATACCCACGTGATACCCACGTGATTGACACGTGATTCCCTCGTGATTGACACGTGATTCCCACGTGATTCCCTCGTGATTCCCAAGTGATTGACACGTGATTCCCTCGTGATTTCCACATGAATGACACGTGATTACAACGTGATTCTCATGTGATTCCCACGTTATTCACATGTGATTCCCTCGTGCTTCCCACGCGATTCCCACGTGATTGACACGTGATTCCCACGTGATTCCCACGTTATTGACACGTGATTCTCACGTGATTGACACGTGATTCCCACGTGAGTCCCACGTGATTCCTACGTGATTCCCACGTGATTGACACGTGATTCCCAAGTGATTCCCATTTGATTCCCAGGTGATTGACACGTGATTCCCAAGTGATTCCCATGTGATTCCCACATGATTGACACGTCATTCCCAAGTGATTCCCATGTGATTCCCACGTAATTGACACGTGATTCCCACGTGATTCCCACGTGATTCCCACGTGATTGACACGTGATTCCCACGTGATTGACACGTGACTGACACCGGATTCTCACGTGATTGACACGTTATTCCCACGTGAGTGCCACGTGATTCCTACGTGATTCCCACATGATAGACACGTGGTTCCCACGTTATTCCCCCGTGATTCCCACGTGATTGACACGTGATTCCCTCGTGAGTCTCACGTGATTGACACGTGATTCGCTCGTGGTTCCAACGGGACTCCCTCGTGATTCCCACGTTATTGACACGTGATTCCCACGTGATTCCCACGTGATTCCCACGTGATACCCACGTGATTGACACGTGATTCCCACGTGATTGACATGTGATTCCCACGTGACTGACACGTGATTCCCACGTGATTGACACGTGAGTCCCACGTGATTCCCAGGTGATTCCCACGTGATTCCCACGTGATTGACACGTGATTCCCACGTGATTCCCACGTGATCGACACGTGATTCCCACTTGATTCTCACGTGATTGACACGTGATTCCCACGTGATTCCCACGTGATTGACACGTGATTCCCACGTGATTCCCAAGTGATTCCCATGTGATTCCCACGTGATTGACCCGTGATTCCCACGTGATACCCACGTGATTGACACGTGATTCCCACGTGATTGACACGTGATTCCCACGTGATTCCCACGTGATATCCAAGTGATTGACACGTGATTCCCATGCGATTCCCCCGAGATTCCCACGTGATTGACACATGATTCCTACGTTCTTCCCACGTGATTGACGCATGATTCCCATGTGATTCCCATGTGATTCGCACGTGATTCCCACGTTATTGACATGTGATTCCCTCATGATTCCCACTCGATTCCCACGTGATTGACACGTGATTCCCACCTGATTCCCAGTGACTGACACGTGATTCTCACGTGATTGACACGTGATTCCCACGTGAGTCCCACGTGATTCCCTCGTGATTTCCACGTGATTGACACGTGGTTCCCACGTTATTCCCCCGTGATTCCCACGTGATTGACACGTGATTCCCTCGTGAGACTCATGTGATTGACACGTGATTCGCTCGTGATTCCAACGTGACTCCCTCGTGATTCCCACGTTATTGACACGTGATTCCCACGTTATTCCCACGTGATTCCCACGTGATACCCACGTGATTGACACGTGATTCCCACGTGATTGACATGTGATTCCCACGTGATTGACACGTGATTCCCCCGTGATTGACACGTGAGTCCCACGTGATTCCCAGGTGATTCCCACGTGATTCCCACGTGATTGACATGTGATTCCCAAGTGATTCCCGTGTGATTCCCACGTGATTGACACGTGATTCCCACTTGATTCTCACGTGTTTGACACGTGATTCCCACGTGATTCCACGTGATTGACACGTGATTCCCACGTGATTCCCACGTGATTCTCACGTGATTCCCACGTGATTCCCACGTGATTCCCAAGTGATTCCAACGTGTTTCCCACGTGATCCCCACGTGATGCGCACGTGATTCCCACGTGATTGACACGTGATTCCCATGTGAATCCCACGTGATTCCAACGTGATTCACACGTGATTCCCAAGTGATTCCCACGTGATTCCCACGTGATACCCAGGTGATTGAAACGTGATTCCCACGTGATTCCCACGTGATTGACACGTGATTCCCACGTGATTGACACGTGATTCCCACGTGATACCCACGTGATTGACACGTGATTCCCACGTGAGTCCCACGTGATTCCTACGTGATTCCCACGTGATTGACACGTGATTCCCAAGTGATTCCCGTGTGATTCCCACGTGATTGACACGTGATTCCCAAGTGATTCCCATGTGATTCCCACATGATTGACACATCATTCCCAAGTGATTCCCATGTGATTCCCACGTAATTGACACGTGATTACCACGTGATTCCCATGCGATTCCCACGTGATTGACACGTGATTCCCACGTGATTCCCACGTGATTCCCACGTGATTGATACGTGATTCCCACGTTATTCCCACGTGATGAACAAGTGATTCTTACGTGATTCCCACGTGATTCCCACGTGATTGACACGTGATTCCCACGTTATTCCCACGTGATTCCCACGTGATACCCACGTGATTGACACGTGATTCCCACGTGATTGACATGTGATTCCCACGTGATTGACACGTGATTCCCCCGTGATTGACACGTGAGTCCCACGTGATTCCCAGGTGATTCCCACGTGATTCCCACGTGATTGACATGTGATTCCCAAGTGATTCCCGTGTGATTCCCACGTGATTGACACGTGATTCCCACTTGATTCTCACGTGTTTGACACGTGATTCCCACGTGATTCCACGTGATTGACACGTGATTCCCACGTGATTCCCACGTGATTCTCACGTGATTCCCACGTGATTGACACGTGATTCCCAAGTGATTCCCACGTGATACCCACGTGATTGACACGTGATTACCACGTGATTCCAACGTGTTTCCCACGTGATCCCCACGTGATGCGCACGTGATTCCCACGTGATTGACACGTGATTCCCATGTGAATCCCACGTGATTCCAACGTGATTCACACGTGATTCCCAAGTGATTCCCACGTGATTCCCACGTGATACCCAGGTGATTGAAACGTGATTCCCACGTGATTCCCACGTGATTGACACGTGATTCCCACGTGATTGACACGTGATTCCCACGTGATACCCACGTGATTGACACGTGATTCCCACGTGAGTCCCACGTGATTCCTACGTGATTCCCACGTGATTGACACGTGATTCCCAAGTGATTCCCGTGTGATTCCCACGTGATTGACACGTGATTCCCAAGTGATTCCCATGTGATTCCCACATGATTGACACATCATTCCCAAGTGATTCCCATGTGATTCCCACGTAATTGACACGTGATTACCACGTGATTCCCATGCGATTCCCACGTGATTGACACGTGATTCCCACGTGATTCCCACGTGATTCCCACGTGATTGATACGTGATTCCCACGTTATTCCCACGTGATGAACAAGTGATTCTTACGTGATTCCCACGTGATTCCCACGTGATTGACACGTGATACCCACATGATTCCAATGTGATTCCCTCGTGATTGACACGTGATTCCCACGTGATTCCCACGTGATACCCACGTGATTGACAGGTGATTCCCACGTGATTCCCACGTGATTCACACGTGATTGACACGTGATTACCACGTGAAACCACGTGATTCCCACGTGATACCCACGTGATTGACACGTGATTCCCACGTGATTCACACGTGATTGACACGTGATTCCCACGTGATTCCCTCGTGATTCCCACGTGATTGACACGTAATTCCCACGTGATTCCCACGTGATTCCCACGTGTTTCCCACGAGATTGACACGTGATTCCCACATGATTCCCACGTGATTGACAGGTGATTCCCACGTGATTCCCACGTGATTGACACGTTATTCCCAAGTGATTCCCACGTGATTCACTCGTGATTGACACGTGACTTCCACATGATTCCCACGTGATGGACACGTGATTCCCAAGTGATTATCACGTGATTAACATGTGATTCCCACGTGATTCCCAAGTGACTCCCACGTGATTCCCACGTGATTGACACGTGATTCCCACGTGATTCCCACGTGATTGACGCATGATTCCCACGTGATTCCCACGTGATTCCCACATGATTGACACGTGACTCCCACGTGATTCCCACGTGATAGACACGTGATTCCCACGTGATTCCCACGTGATTTCCACGTGATTGACACGTGATTCCCACGTGATGCCCACGTGATTGACACGTGATTCCCACGTGAATGGTACGTAGTTCCCACGGGATTCCCACGTGATTCCCACGTGATTCCCACGTGATTGACACGTGATTCCCACGTGATTCCCACGTGATTGACACGTGATTCCCACGTGATTTCCACGTGATTCCAACGTGATTGACACGTGATTCCCAAATGATTCCCACGTGATTTCCACGTGATTCACTCGTGATTGACACGTGATTCCCACATGATTCCCACGTGATTGACACGTGATTCCCCGGTGATTCCCACGTGATTGACACGTGATTCCCACGTGATTCCCACGTGATTGACACGTGATTCCCACGTGAATCTCACGTGATTCCCACGTGACTCCCACGTGATTCCAACGTGATTCCCTCGTGATCCCCACGTGATGCGCACGTGATGCCCACGTGATTGATACGTGATTCCCACGTGATTGACACGTGATTCCCAAGTGATTCCCACGTGATTGACACGTGATTCCCTCGTGATTCCCAAGTGATTGACACGTGATTCCCTCGTGATTTCCACATGAATGACACGTGATTACCACGTGATTCCCACGTGATTCCCACGTGATACCCACGTGACTGACACGTGACTCCCACGTGATTCCAACGTGATTCCCTCGTGATCCCCACGTGATGCGCACTTGATGCCCACGGGATTGACACGTGATTCCCACGTGATTCCCACGTGATTCCAACGGATTGACACGTGATTCCCAAGTGATTCCCATGTGATTCCCACGTGATTGATACGTGATTCCCACGTGATTCCCACGTGATAATCACGTGATTGACACGTGATTCCCACGTGATTGTCACGTGATTCCCACGTGATTCCCACGTGATATCCAAGTGATTGACACGTGATTCCCATGCGATTCCCCCGAGATTCCCACGTGATTGACACGTGATTCCTACGTGATTCCCACGTGATTGTCACGTGATTCCCACGTGATTCCCACGTGATTGACAGGTGATTCCCTCGTGAGTCTCATGTTATTGACACGTGATTCGCTCGTGATTCCAACGTGACTCCCTCGTGATTCCCACGTTATTGACACGTGATTCCCACGTTATTCCCACGTGATTCCCACGTGATACCCACGTGATTGACACGTGAATCCCACGTGATTGACATGTGATTCCAACGTGATTGACACGTGATTCCCACGTGACTGACACGTGAGTCCCACGTGATTCCCAGGTGATTCCCACGTGATTACCACGTGATTGACAGGTGATTTCCAAGTGATTCCCGTGTGATTCCCATGTGATTGACACGTGATTCCCAAGTGATTCCCACGTGATTCCCACGTGATTCCCACGTGATTCTCACATGATTTCCACGTGATTGACACCTGATTCCCACATGATTTCCACGTGATTGACACGTGATTCCCACGTGAATGATACATAGTTCCCACGGGATTCCCACGTGATTCCCACGTGATTCCCACATGATTGCCACGTGATTCCCATGTGATTCCCACGTGATTGACACGTGATTCCCACGTGATTTCCACGTGATTCCAACGTGATTGACACGTGATTCCCAAATGATTCCCACGTGATTCCCACGTGATTCACTCGTGATTGACACGTGATTCCCACATGATTCCCACGTGATTGACACGTGATTCCCCGGTGATTCCCACGTGATTGACACGTGATTCCCACGTGATTCCCACGTGATTCCCACGTGATTCCCACATGATTGACACGTTACTCCCACGTGATTCCCACGTGATTGACACGTGATTCCCACGTGATTCCCACGTGATTGACACGTGATTCCCACTTGATTCTCACGTGATTGACACGTGATTCCCACGTGATTCCACGTGATTGACACGTGATTCTCATGTGATTCCCACGTGATTCCCACTTGATTCCCAAGTGATTCTCACGTGATTCCCACGTGATTGACACGTGATTCCAAAGTGATTCCCACGTGATACCCACGATATTGACACGTGATTATCACGTGATTTCAACGTGTTTCCCACGTGATCCCCACGTGATGCGCACGTGATTCCCACGTGATTGACAGGTGATTCCCATGTGATTCCCACGTGATTACAATGTGATTCACACGTGATTCCCAAGTCATTCCAACGTGATACCCACGTGATTGACACGTGATTCCCACGTGATTCCCACGTGATTGACACGTGATTCCCACGTGATTCCCACGTGATATCCACGTATTGACACGTGATTCCCAGGCGATTCCCACGTGATTCCCACGTGATTGACACATGATTCCTATGTGATTCCCACGTGATTGCCACGTGATTCCAACGTGATTCCCACGTGAATTACAGGTGATTCCCATGTGATTCCCATGTGATTCCCACGTGATTGACACGTGATTCCCACGTAATTCCCACGTGATTCCCACGTGATACCCACGTGATTGACACGTGATTCCCACGTGATTGACATGTGATTCCCACGTGACTGACACGTGATTCCCACGTGATTGACACGTGAGTCCCACGTGATTCCCAGGTGATTCCCAGGTGATTGACACGTGATTCCCACGTGATTCCCACGTGATCGACACGTGATTCCCACTTGATTCTCACGTGATTGACACGTGATTCCCACGTGATTCCCACGTGATTCCCACGTGATTCCAACGTGATTGACACGTGATTCCCAAGTGATTCCCATGTGATTCCCACGTGATTGACACGTGATTCGCACGTGATTCCCACGTGATACCCACGTGATTGACACGTGATTCCCACGTGATTGACACGTGATTCCCACGTGATTCCCACGTGATATCCAAGTGATTGACACGTGATTCCCATGCGATTCCCCCGAGATTCCCACGTGATTGACACATGATTCCTACGTTCTTCCCACGTGATTCCCACGTTATTGACATGTGATTCCCTCGTGATTCCCACTCGATTCCCACGTGACTGACACGTGATTCCCACCTGATTCCCAGTGACTGACACGTGATTCTCACGTGATTGACACGTGATTCCCACATGAGTCCCACGTGATTCCCTCGTGATTTCCACGTGATTGACACGTGGTTCCCACGTTATTCCCCCGTGATTCCCACGTGATTGACACGTGATTCCCTCGTGAGACTCATGTGATTGACACGTGATTCGCTCGTGATTCCAACGTGACTCCCTCGTGATTCCCACGTTATTGACACGTGATTCCCACGTTATTCCCACGTGATTCCCACGTGATACCCACGTGATTGACATGTGATTCCCACGTGATTGACACGTGATTCCCACGTGATTGACACGTGAGTCACTCGTGATTCCCAGGTGATTCCCACGTGATTCCCACGTGATTGACATGTGATTCCCAAGTGATTCCCGTGTGATTCCCACGTGATTGACACGTGATTCCCACTTGATTCTCATGTGATTGACACGTGATACCCACGTGATTGACACGTGATTCCCACGTGATTCTCACGTGATTCCCACGTGATTGACACGTGATTCCAAAGTGATTCCCACGTGATACCCAGGTGATTGACACGTGAATCCCACGTGATTCCCACGTGATTGACACGTGATTCCCACGTGATACCCAGGTGATTGACACGTGATTCCCACGTGATTCCCACATGATTGACACGTGATTCCCACGTGATTCCCACGTGATATCCACGTGATTGACACGTGATTCCCAGGCGATTCCCACGTGATTCCCACGTGATTGACACGTGATTCCTACGTGATTCCCACTTGATTGACATGTGATTCCCACGTGATTCCCACGTGAATTACAGGTGATTCCAACATCATTCCCATGTGATTCCCACGTGATTGACACGTGATTTCCACGTGATTCCCACGTGATTGATACGTGATTCCCACGTTATGCCCACGTGATGGACAAGTGATTCCCACGTCATTCCCACGTGATTCCCACGTGATTTACACGTGACTCCTACGTGATTCCCATGTGATTGACGCATGTTTCCCACGTGATTCCCATGTGATTCCCACGTGATTCCCTCGTGATACACACGTGATTGACCCGTGAATCGCACGTGATTCCCACGTTATTCACATGTGATTCCCTCGTGATTCTCACGCGATTCCCACGTGATTGACACGTGATTCCCACGTGATTGACACGTGATTCCCACGTGATTCCCACGTGATTCCCACGTGATTGACACGTGATTCCCACGTGATACCCACGTGATTGACACGTGACTCCCACGTGATTCCAACGTGACTCCCTCGTGATCCCCACGTGATGCGCACGTGATGCCCACGTGATTGACACGTGATTGACACGTGATTCCCACATGATTCCCACGTGATGGACACGTGATTCCCAAGTGATTCCCATGTGATTCCCACGTGATTGACACGTGATTCCCACGTGATTCCCACGTGATACCCACGTGATCGACACGTGATTCCCACGTGATTGACACGTAATTCCCAAGTGATTCCCATGTGATTCCCACGTGATTGACACGTGATTCCCACGTGATTCTCACGTGATACCCACGTGATACCCACGTGATTGACACGTGATTCCCTCGTGATTGACACGTGATTCCCACGTGATTCCATCGTGATTCCCAAGTGATTGACACGTGATTCCCTCGTGATTTCCACATGAATGACACGTGATTACAACGTGATTCTCATGTGATTCCCACGTTATTCACATGTGATTCCCTCGTGCTTCCCACGCGATTCCCACGTGATTGACACGTGATTCCCACGTGATTCCCACGTTATTGACACGTGATTCTCACGTGATTGACACGTGATTCCCACGTGAGTCCCACGTGATTCCTACGTGATTCCCACGTGATTGACACGTGATTCCCAAGTGATTCCCATTTGATTCCCAGGTGATTGACACGTGATTCCCAAGTGATTCCCATGTGATTCCCACATGATTGACACGTCATTCCCAAGTGATTCCCATGTGATTCCCACGTAATTGACACGTGATTCCCACGTGATTCCCACGTGATTCCCACGTGATTGACACGTGATTCCCACGTGATTGACACGTGACTGACACCGGATTCTCACGTGATTGACACGTGATTCCCACGTGAGTGCCACGTGATTCCTACGTGATTCCCACATGATAGACACGTGGTTCCCACGTTATTCCCCCGTGATTCCCACGTGATTGACACGTGATTCCCTCGTGAGTCTCACGTGATTGACACGTGATTCGCTCGTGGTTCCAACGGGACTCCCTCGTGATTCCCACGTTATTGACACGTGATTCCCACGTGATTCCCACGTGATTCCCACGTGATACCCACGTGATTGACACGTGATTCCCACGTGATTGACATGTGATTCCCACGTGACTGACACGTGATTCCCACGTGATTGACACGTGAGTCCCACGTGATTCCCAGGTGATTCCCACGTGATTCCCACGTGATTGACACGTGATTCCCACGTGATTCCCACGTGATCGACACGTGATTCCCACTTGATTCTCACGTGATTGACACGTGATTCCCACGTGATTCCCACGTGATTGACACGTGATTCCCACGTGATTCCCAAGTGATTCCCATGTGATTCCCACGTGATTGACCCGTGATTCCCACGTGATACCCACGTGATTGACACGTGATTCCCACGTGATTGACACGTGATTCCCACGTGATTCCCACGTGATATCCAAGTGATTGACACGTGATTCCCATGCGATTCCCCCGAGATTCCCACGTGATTGACACATGATTCCTACGTTCTTCCCACGTGATTGACGCATGATTCCCATGTGATTCCCATGTGATTCGCACGTGATTCCCACGTTATTGACATGTGATTCCCTCATGATTCCCACTCGATTCCCACGTGATTGACACGTGATTCCCACCTGATTCCCAGTGACTGACACGTGATTCTCACGTGATTGACACGTGATTCCCACGTGAGTCCCACGTGATTCCCTCGTGATTTCCACGTGATTGACACGTGGTTCCCACGTTATTCCCCCGTGATTCCCACGTGATTGACACGTGATTCCCTCGTGAGACTCATGTGATTGACACGTGATTCGCTCGTGATTCCAACGTGACTCCCTCGTGATTCCCACGTTATTGACACGTGATTCCCACGTTATTCCCACGTGATTCCCACGTGATACCCACATGATTGACACGTGATTCCCACGTGATTGACATGTGATTCCCACGTGATTGACACGTGATTCCCCCGTGATTGACACGTGAGTCCCACGTGATTCCCAGGTGATTCCCACGTGATTCCCACGTGATTGACATGTGATTCCCAAGTGATTCCCGTGTGATTCCCACGTGATTGACACGTGATTCCCACTTGATTCTCACGTGTTTGACACGTGATTCCCACGTGATTCCACGTGATTGACACGTGATTCCCACGTGATTCCCACGTGATTCTCACGTGATTCCCACGTGATTGACACGTGATTCCCAAGTGATTCCCACGTGATACCCACGTGATTGACACGTGATTACCACGTGATTCCAACGTGTTTCCCACGTGATCCCCACGTGATGCGCACGTGATTCCCACGTGATTGACACGTGATTCCCATGTGAATCCCACGTGATTCCAACGTGATTCACACGTGATTCCCAAGTGATTCCCACGTGATTCCCACGTGATACCCAGGTGATTGAAACGTGATTCCCACGTGATTCCCACGTGATTGACACGTGATTCCCACGTGATTGACACGTGATTCCCACGTGATACCCACGTGATTGACACGTGATTCCCACGTGAGTCCCACGTGATTCCTACGTGATTCCCACGTGATTGACACGTGATTCCCAAGTGATTCCCGTGTGATTCCCACGTGATTGACACGTGATTCCCAAGTGATTCCCATGTGATTCCCACATGATTGACACATCATTCCCAAGTGATTCCCATGTGATTCCCACGTAATTGACACGTGATTACCACGTGATTCCCATGCGATTCCCACGTGATTGACACGTGATTCCCACGTGATTCCCACGTGATTCCCACGTGATTGATACGTGATTCCCACGTTATTCCCACGTGATGAACAAGTGATTCTTACGTGATTCCCACGTGATTCCCACGTGATTGACACGTGATTCCCACGTTATTCCCACGTGATTCCCACGTGATACCCACGTGATTGACACGTGATTCCCACGTGATTGACATGTGATTCCCACGTGATTGACACGTGATTCCCCCGTGATTGACACGTGAGTCCCACGTGATTCCCAGGTGATTCCCACGTGATTCCCACGTGATTGACATGTGATTCCCAAGTGATTCCCGTGTGATTCCCACGTGATTGACACGTGATTCCCACTTGATTCTCACGTGTTTGACACGTGATTCCCACGTGATTCCACGTGATTGACACGTGATTCCCACGTGATTCCCACGTGATTCTCACGTGATTCCCACGTGATTGACACGTGATTCCCAAGTGATTCCCACGTGATACCCACGTGATTGACACGTGATTACCACGTGATTCCAACGTGTTTCCCACGTGATCCCCACGTGATGCGCACGTGATTCCCACGTGATTGACACGTGATTCCCATGTGAATCCCACGTGATTCCAACGTGATTCACACGTGATTCCCAAGTGATTCCCACGTGATTCCCACGTGATACCCAGGTGATTGAAACGTGATTCCCACGTGATTCCCACGTGATTGACACGTGATTCCCACGTGATTGACACGTGATTCCCACGTGATACCCACGTGATTGACACGTGATTCCCACGTGAGTCCCACGTGATTCCTACGTGATTCCCACGTGATTGACACGTGATTCCCAAGTGATTCCCGTGTGATTCCCACGTGATTGACACGTGATTCCCAAGTGATTCCCATGTGATTCCCACATGATTGACACATCATTCCCAAGTGATTCCCATGTGATTCCCACGTAATTGACACGTGATTACCACGTGATTCCCATGCGATTCCCACGTGATTGACACGTGATTCCCACGTGATTCCCACGTGATTCCCACGTGATTGATACGTGATTCCCACGTTATTCCCACGTGATGAACAAGTGATTCTTACGTGATTCCCACGTGATTCCCACGTGATTGACACGTGATACCCACATGATTCCAATGTGATTCCCTCGTGATTGACACGTGATTCCCACGTGATTCCCACGTGATACCCACGTGATTGACAGGTGATTCCCACGTGATTCCCACGTGATTCACACGTGATTGACACGTGATTACCACGTGAAACCACGTGATTCCCACGTGATACCCACGTGATTGACACGTGATTCCCACGTGATTCACACGTGATTGACACGTGATTCCCACGTGATTCCCTCGTGATTCCCACGTGATTGACACGTAATTCCCACGTGATTCCCACGTGATTCCCACGTGTTTCCCACGAGATTGACACGTGATTCCCACATGATTCCCACGTGATTGACAGGTGATTCCCACGTGATTCCCACGTGATTGACACGTTATTCCCAAGTGATTCCCACGTGATTCACTCGTGATTGACACGTGACTTCCACATGATTCCCACGTGATGGACACGTGATTCCCAAGTGATTATCACGTGATTAACATGTGATTCCCACGTGATTCCCAAGTGACTCCCACGTGATTCCCACGTGATTGACACGTGATTCCCACGTGATTCCCACGTGATTGACGCATGATTCCCACGTGATTCCCACGTGATTCCCACATGATTGACACGTGACTCCCACGTGATTCCCACGTGATTGACACGTGATTCCCACGTGATTCCCACGTGATTTCCACGTGATTGACACGTGATTCCCACGTGATGCCCACGTGATTGACACGTGATTCCCACGTGAATGGTACGTAGTTCCCACGGGATTCCCACGTGATTCCCACGTGATTCCCACGTGATTGACACGTGATTCCCACGTGATTCCCACGTGATTGACACGTGATTCCCACGTGATTTCCACGTGATTCCAACGTGATTGACACGTGATTCCCAAATGATTCCCACGTGATTTCCACGTGATTCACTCGTGATTGACACGTGATTCCCACATGATTCCCACGTGATTGACACGTGATTCCCCGGTGATTCCCACGTGATTGACACGTGATTCCCACGTGATTCCCACGTGATTGACACGTGATTCCCACGTGAATCTCACGTGATTCCCACGTGATTTCCACATGAATGACACGTGATTCCCATGTGATTCCCACGTGATACCCATGTGATTGACACGTGACTCCCAGGTGATTCCAACGTGATTCCCTCGTGATCCCCACGTGATGCGCACGTGATGCCCACGTGATTGATACGTGATTCCCACGTGATTGACACGTGATTCCCAAGTGATTCCCACGTGATTGACACGTGATTCCCTCGTGATTCCCAAGTGATTGACACGTGATTCCCTCGTGATTTCCACATGAATGATACGTGATTACCACGTGATTCCCACGTGATTCCCACGTGATTCCCACGTGATACCCACGTGACTGACACGTGACTCCCACGTGATTCCAACGTGATTCCCTCGTGATCCCCACGTGATTGACACGTGGTTCCCAAGTTACTCCCCCGTGATTCCCACGTGATTGACAGGTGATTCCCTCGTGAGTCTCATGTTATTGACACGTGATTCGCTCGTGATTCCAACGTGACACCCTCGTGATTCCCACGCTATTGACACGTGATTCCCACGTTATTCCCACGTGATTCCCACGTGATACCCACGTGATTGACACGTGATTCCCACGTGATTGACATGTGATTCCAATGTGATTGACACGTGATTCCCACGTGACTGACACGTGAGTCCCACGTGATTCCCAGGTGATTCCCACGTGATTACCACGTGATTGACAGGTGATTCCCAAGTGATTCCCGTGTGATTCCCACGTGATTGACACGTGATTCCCACTTGATTCTCACGTGATTGACACGTGATTCCCACGTGATTCCACGTGATTGACACGTGATTTCCAAGTGATTCCCACGTGATTGCCACGTGATTCCCACGTGATTCTCACATGATTTCCACGTGATTGACACCTGATTCCCACGTGATTTCCACGTGATTGACACGTGATTCCCACGTGAATGATACGTAGTTCCCACGGGATTCCCACGTGATTCCCACGTGATTTCCACGTGATTGACACGTGATTCCCACGTGAATGATACGTTGTTCCCACGGGATTCCCACGTGATTCCCACGTGATTCACTCGTGATTGACACGTGATTCCCACATGATTCCCACGTGATTGACACGTGATTCCCCGGTGATTCCCACGTGATTGACACGTGATTCCCACGTGATTCCCACGTGATTCCCACGTGATTCTCACATGATTGACACTTTGCTCCCACGTGATTCCCACGTGATTGACATGTGATTCCCAAGTGATTCCCGTGTGATTCCCACGTGATTGACACGTGATTCCCACGTGATTCCCACGTGATTGACACGTAATTCCCACTTGATTCTCACGTGATTGACACGTGATTCCCACGTGATTCCACGTGATTGACACGTGATTCTCATGTGATTCCCACGTGATTCCCACTTGATTCCCACGTGATTCTCACGTGATTCCCAGGTGATTGACATGTGATTCCAAAGTGATTCCCACGTGATACCCACGTGATTGACACGTGATTTCAACGTGATTGACACGTGATTCCCACGTGATTCCCACGTGATATCCACGTGATTGACACGTGATTCCCAGGCGATTCCCACGTGATTCCCACGTGATTGACACATGATTCCTATGTGATTCCCACGTGATTCCCACGTGAATTACAGGTGATTCCCATGTGATTCCCATGTGATTCCCACGTGATTGACACGTGATTTCCACGTGATTCCCACGTGATTGATACGTGATTCCCACGTTATTCTCACATGATGGACAAGTGATTCCCACGTGATTCCCATGTGATTCCCACGTGATTCCCTCGTGATACACACGTGATTGACCCGTGAATCGCACGTGATTCCCACGTTATTCACATGTGATTCCCTCGTGATTCCCACGCGATTCCCACGTGATTGACACGTGATTCCCACGTGATTGACACGTGATTCCCACGTGATTCCCACGTGATTCCCACGTGATTGACACGTGATTCCCACGTGATACCCACGTGATTGACACGTGATTCCCACGTGAGTCCCACGTGATTCCTACGTGATTCCCACGTGATTGACACGTGATTCCCAAGTGATTCCCATGTGATTCCCACGTGATTGACACGTGATTCCCAAGTGATTCCCATGTGATTCCCACATGATTGACACATCATTCCCAAGTGATTCCCATGTGATTCCCACGTAATTGACACGTGATTACCACGTGATTCCCATGCGATTCCCACGTGATTGACACGTGATTCCCACGTGATTCCCACGTGATTGATACGTGATTCCCACGTTATTCCCACGTGATGAACAAGTGATTCTTACGTGATTCCTACGTGATTCCCACGTGATTGACACGTGATTCCCAAGTGATTCCCATGTGATTCCCACGTGATTGACACGTGATTCCCAAGTGATTCCCATGTGATTCCCACATGATTGACACATCATTCCCAAGTGATTCCCATGTGATTCCCACGTAATTGACACGTGATTACCACGTGATTCCCATGCGATTCCCACGTGATTGACACGTGATTCCCACGTGATTCCCACGTAATTGATACGTGATTCCCACGTTATTCCCACGTGATGAACAAGTGATTCTTACGTGATTCCCACGTGATTCCCACGTGATTGACACGTGATACCCACATGATTCCAATGTGATTCCCACGTGATTGACCCGTGATTCCCACGTGATACCCACGTGATTGACAGGTGATTCCCACGTGATTCCCACGTGATTGACACGTGATTCCCACGTGATTCCCTCGTGATTCCCACGTGATTGACACGTAATTCCCACGTGATTCCCACGTGATTCCCACGTGTATCCCACGAGATTGACACGTGATTCCCACGTGATTCCCACGTGATTGACACGTTATTCCCAAGTGATTCCCACGTGATTCACTCGTGATTGACACGTGACTTCCACATGATTCACACGTGATGGACACCTGATTCCCAAGTGATTATCACGTGATTAACATGTGATTCCCACGTGATTCCCACTTGATTGACACGTGATTCCCACGTGATTCCCACGTGATTGACGCATGATTCCCACGTGATTCCCACGTGATTCCCACATGATTGACACGTGACTCCCACGTGATTCCCACGTGATTGACACGTGATTCCCACGTGATTCCCACGTGATTTCCACGTGATTGACACGTGATTCCCACGTGATGCCCACGTGATTGACACGTGATTCCCACGTGAATGGTACGTAGTTCCCACGGGATTCCCACGTGATTCCCACGTGATTCCCACGTGATTGACACGTGATTCCCACGTGATTCCCACGTGATTGACACGTGATTCCCACGTGATTTCCACGTGATTCACATGTGATTCCCTCGTGATTCCCACGCGATTCCCACGTGATTGACACGTGATTCCCACGTGAATGACACGTGATTCCCACGTGATTCCCACGTGATTCCCACGTGATTGACACGTGATTCCCACGTGATACCCACGTGATTGACACGTGACTCCCACGTGATTCCAACGTGACTCCCTCGTGATCCCCACGTGATGCGCACGTGATGCCCACGTGATTGACACGTGATTGATACGTGATTCCCACATGATTCCCACGTGATGGACTCGTGATTCCCAAGTGATTCCCATGTGATTCCCACGTGATTGACACGTGATTCCCACGTGATTCCCACGTGATTTCCACGTGATTGACACGTGATTCCCACGTGATGCCCACGTGATTGACACGTGATTCCCACGTGAATGATACGTAGTTCCCACGGGATTCCCACGTGATTCCCACGTGATTCCCACGTGATTGACACGTGATTCCCACGTGATTCCCACGTGATTGACACGTGATTCCCACGTGATTTCCACGTGATTCCAACGTGATTGACACGTGATTCACAAATGATTCCCACGTGATTTCCACGTGATTCACTCGTGATTGACACGTGATTCCCACATGATTCCCACGTGATTGACACGTGATTCCCCGGTGATTCCCACGTGATTGACACGTGATTCCCACGTGATTCCCACGTGATTGACAAGTGATTGACACGTGATTCCCACGTGAATCTCACGTGATTCCCACGTGATTTCCACATGAATGACACGTGATTCCCATGTGATTCCCACGTGATACCCACGTGATTGACACGTGACTCCCAGGTGATTCCAACGTGATTCCCTCGTGATCCCCACGTGATGCGCACGTGATGCCCACGTGATTGATACGTGATTCCCACGTGATTGACACGTGATTCCCAAGTGATTCCCACGTGATTGACACGTGATTCCCTCGTGATTCCCAAGTGATTGACACGTGATTCCCTCGTGATTTCCACATGAATGACACGTGATTACCACGTGATTCCCACGTGATTCCCACGTGATTCCCACGTGATACCCACGTGACTGACACGTGACTCCCACATGATTCCAACGTGATTCCCTCGTGATCCCCACGTGATTGACACGTGGTTCCCACGTTACTCCCCCGTGATTCCCACGTGATTGACAGGTGATTCCCTCGTGAGTCTCATGTTATTGACACGTGATTCGCTCGTGATTCCAACGTGACTCCCTCGTGATTCCCACGTTGTTGACACGTGATTCCGACGTTATTCCCACGTGATTCCCACGTGATACCCACGTGATTGACACGTCATTCCCACGTGATTGACATGTGATTTCAACGTGATTGACACGTGATTCCCACGTGACTGACACGTGAGTCCCACGTGATTCCCAGGTGATTCCCACGTGATTACCACGTGATTGCCAGGTGATTCCCAAGTGATTCCCGTGTGATTCCCACGTGATTGACACGTGATTCCCACTTGATTCTCACGTGATTGACACGTGATTCCCACGTGATTCCACGTGATTGACACGTGATTCCCAAGTGATTCCCACGTGATTGCCACGTGATTCCCACCTGATTCTCACATGATTTCCACGTGATTGACACCTGATTCCCACGTGATTTCCACGTGATTGACACATGATTCCCACGTGAATGATACGTAGTTCCCACGGGATTCCCACGTGATTCCCACGTGATTCCCACGTGATTGACACGTGATTCCCATGTGATTCCCACGTGATTGACACGTGACTCCCACGTGATTTCCACGTGATTCCAACGTGATTGACACGTGATTCCCAAATGATTCCCACGTGATTCCCACGTGATTCACTCGTGATTGACACGTGATTCCCACATGATTGACACGTGATTCCCCGGTGATTCCCACGTGATTGACACGTGATTCCCACGTGATTCCCACGTGATTCCCACGTGATTCTCACATGATTGACACGTTACTCCCTCGTGATTCCCACGTTTTTGACATGTGATTCCCAAGTGATTCCCACGTGATTGACACGTGATTCCCTCGTGATTCCCAAGTGATTGACACGTGATTCCCTCGTGATTTCCACATGAATGACACGTGATTCCCACGTGATTCCCACGTGATTCCCACGTGATTCCCACGTGATACCCCCGTGACTGACACGTGACTCCCACGTGATTCCAACGTGATTCCCTCGTGATCCCCACGTGATTGACACGTGGTTCCCACGTTACTCCACCGTGATTCCCACGTGATTGACATGTGATTCCAACGTGATTGACACGTGATTCCCACGTGACTGACACGTGAGTCCCACGTGACTCCCAGGTGATTCCCACGTGATTACCACGTGATTGACAGGTGATTCCCAAGTGATTCCCGTGTGATTCCCACGTGATTGACACGTGATTCCCACTTGATTCTCACGTGATTGACACGTGATTCCCACGTGATTCCACGTGATTGACACGTGATTCCCAAGTGATTCCCACGTGATTCCCACGTGATTCTCACATGATTTCCACGTGATTGACACCTGATTCCCACGTGATTCCCACGTGAATGATACGTAGTTCCCACGGGATTCCCACGTGATTCCCACGTGATTCCCACGTGATTGACACGTGATTCCCATGTGATTCCCACGTGACTCCCACGTGATTCACTCGTGATTGACACGTGATTCCCACATGATTCCAACGTGATTGACACGTGATTCCCAAATGATTCCCACGTGATTCCCACGTGATTCACTCGTGATTGACACGTGATTCCCACATGATTCACACGTGATTGACACGTGATTCCCCGGTGATTCCCACGTGATTGACAAGTGATTCCCACGTGATTCCCACGTGATTCCCACGTGATTCTCACATGATTGACACGTTACTCCCACGTGATTCCCACGTGATTGACATGTGATTCCCAAGTGATTCCCGTGTGATTCCCACGTGATTGACACGTGATTCCCACATGATTCCCACGTGATTGACACGTAATTCCCACTTGATTCTCACGTGATTGACACGTGATTCCCACGTGATTCCACGTGATTGACACGTGATTCTCATGTGATTCACACGTGATTCCCACTTGATTCCCACGTGATTCTCACGTGATTCCCACGTGATTGACACGTGATTCCAAAGTGATTCCCACGTGATACCCACGTGATTGACACGTGATTAGCACGTGATTTCAACGTGTTTCCCACGTGATCCCCACGTGATGCGCACGTGATTCCCACGTGATTGACACGTGATTCCCACGTGATTCCCACGTGATTGACACGTGATTCCCACGTGATTCCCACGTGATATCCACGTGATTGACACGTGATTCCCAGGCGATTCCCACGTGATTCCCACGTGATTGACACATGATTCCTATGTGATTCCCACGTGATTGCCATGTGATTCCCACGTGATTCCCACGTGAATTACAGGTGATTCCCATGTGATTCCCATGTGATTCCCACGTGATTGACACGTGATTTCCACGTGATTCCCACGTGATTGATACGTGATTCCCACGTTATTCTCACATGATGGACAAGTGATTCCCACGTGATTCCCATGTGATTCCCACGTGATTCCCTCGTGATACACACGTGATTGACCCGTGAATCGCACGTGATTCCCATGTTATTCACATGTGATTCCCTCGTGATTCCCACGCGATTCCCACGTGATTGACACGTGATTCCCACGTGATTGACACGTGATTCCCACGTGATTCCCACGTGATTCCCACGTGATTGACACGTGATTCCCACGTGATACCCACGTGATTGACAAGTGATTCCCACGTGAGTCCCACGTGATTCCTACGTGATTCCCACGTGATTGACACGTGATTCCCAAGTGATTCCCATGTGATTCCCACGTGATTGACACGTGATTCCCAAGTGATTCCCATGTGATTCCCACATGATTGACACATCATTCCCAAGTGATTCCCATGTGATTCCCACGTAATTGACACGTGATTACCACGTGATTCCCATGCGATTCCCACGTGATTGACACGTGATTCCCACATGATTCCCACGGGATTGATACGTGATTCCCACGTTATTCCCACGTGATGAACAAGTGATTCTTACGTGATTCCCACGTGATTCCCACGTGATTGACACGTGATACCCACATGATTCCAATGTGATTCCCACGTGATTGACACGTGATTCCCACATGATTCCCACGTGATACCCACTTGATTGACAGGTGATTCCCACGTGATTCCCACGTGATTCCCACGTGATTGACACGTGATTACCACGTGAAACCACGTGATTCCCACGTGATACCCACGTGATTGACACGTGATTCCCACGTAATTCACACGTGATTGACACGTGATTCCCACGTGATTCCCTCGTGATTCCCACGTGATTGACACGTAATTCCCACGTGATTCCCACGTGATTCCCACGTGTTTCCCACGAGATTGACACGTGATTCCCACGTGATTCCCACGTGATTGACAGGTGATTCCCACGTGATTCCCACGTGATTGACACGTTATTCCCAAGTGATTCCCACGTGATTCACTCGTGATTGACACGTGACTTCCACATGATTCACACGTGATGGACACGTGATTCCCAAGTGATTATCACGTGATTAACATGTTATTCCCACGTGATTCCCAAGTGACTCCCACGTGATTCCCACGTGATTGACGCATGATTCCCACGTGATTCCCACGTGATTCCCACATGATTGACACGTGACTCCCACGTGATTCCCACGTGATTGTCACGTGATTCCCACGTGATTCCCACGTGATTTCCACGTGATTGACACGTGATTCCCACGTGATGCCCACGTGATTGACACGTGATTCCCACGTGAATGATACGTAGTTCCCACGGGATTCCCACGTGATTCCCACGTGATTCCCACGAGATTGACACGTGATTCCCACGTGATTCCCACGTGATTGACACGTGATTCCCACGTGATTTCCACGTGATTCCAACGTGATTGACACGTGATTCCCAAATGATTCCCACGTGATTTCCACGTGATTCACTCGTGATTGACACGTGATTCCCACATGATTCCCACGTGATTGACACGTGATTCCCCGGAGATTCCCACGTGATTGACACGTGATTCCCACGTGATTCCCACGTGATTGACAAGTGATTGACACGTGATTCCCACGTGAATCTCACGTGATTCCCACGTGATTTCCACATGAATGACACGTGATTCCCATGTGATTCCCACGTGATACCCACGTGATTGACACGTGATTCCCAGGTGATTCCAACGTGATTCCCTCGTGATCCCCACGTGATGCGCACGTGATGCCCACGTGATTGATACGTGATTCCCACGTGATTGACTCGTGATTCCCACGTGATACCCAGGTGATTGACACGTGATTCCCACGTGATTCCCACGTGATTGACACGTGATTCCCACGTGATTCCCAAATGACTGTCACGTGATTCCCACGTGATTTCCACGAGATTGACACGTGATTCCCACGTGATTTTCACGTGATTCACACTTGATTCCCACGTGATTCCCACGGGATTCCCACGTGATTGACAAGTCATTCCAACGTGATTCCCAAGTGATTCCCACGTGATTGACAAGTGATTCCCAGATGATTCCCACGTGATGCCTACGTGATCTCCACGTGATTGACACGTGATTCCCACATGATTTTCACGTGATTCACACTTGATTCCCACGTGATTCCCACGTGATTCCCACGGGATTCCCACGTGATTGACATGTCATTCCAACGTGATTCCGACATGATTCCAACGTGATTGACACGAGATTACCAGATGATTCCCACGAAATGTCTACGTGATTTCCCCGTGATTGACACCTGATTCCCACGTGATTCTCACGTGATTCCCACGTGATTGACACGTGATTCCCACATGATTCCAACGTGATTGACACCTGATTCCCACATGATTTTCACGTGATTCACACTTGATTCCCACGTGATTCCTACGTGATTCCCACGGGATTCCCACGTGATTGACAAGTCATTCCAACGTGATTCCGACGTGATTCCAACGTGACTCCCATGTGATTCCCACGTGATTGACACGTGATTACCACGTGATAGACCCGTGATTCCCACGTGATTCCCACGTGATTCCCTCGTGATTGACACGTGATTCCCACGTGATTCCCACGTGATTCTCTCGTGATTCCCACGTGATTGACACGTGATTCCCACGTGATTGACACGTGATTCCCACGTGATAGACACGTGATTTCCACATGATTCCCCCTTGATTCCCTCGTGATTGACATGTGATTCCCACATGAATCCCACGTGATTGACACGTGATTCCCACGTGATTCCCACGTGTTTAACACGTGATTCCCACGTGACGCCCACGTGTTTCCAATGTGATTGACGCATGTTTCCCATGTGATTCCCACGTGATTCCCACGTGATTCCCACGTGACTCCCACGTGATTCCCACATGATTGCCGCATGATTCCCATGTGATTCCTACGTGATTCCCACGTGATTGACACGTGATTTCCACGTGATTCCCACATGATTCCCCCGTGATTCTTACGTGATTGACACGTGATTCCCACGTGATTCCCAAATGCTTGTCACGTCATTCCCACGTATGCCCACGTGATTCCCACGTGATTGACACCTGATTCCCACGTGATTCCCACGTGATTCCAACGTGATTGACACGTGATTCCCAGATGATTTCCACGTGATGCCTACGTGATTTCCACGTGATTGACACGTGATTCCCACATGATTTTCACGTGATTCTCACTTGATTCCCACGTGATTCCCACGGGATTCCCACGGGATTCCCACGTGATTGACAAGTCATATCAACGTGATTCCCACGTGATTCCAACGTGATTGACACGTGATTCCCAGATGATTCCCACGTAATGCCTACGTGATTACCACGTGATTGACACTTGATTCCCACGTGATTCTCACGTGATTCCCAGGTGATTCCCACGAGATTGACACGTGATTCCCACGTGGTTCCCACGTGATTGACACGTGATTCCCACGTGATTCCCACATGACACCCTCGTGATTCCCACGTGATTGACACGTGAGTCCCACGTGATTCCCACGTGATACCCACTTGATTGACACATGATTCCCACGTGATTCTCAGGTGATTCCCAGTTGATTCCCCCAAGATTGACACATGATTCCCACGTGATTACCACGTGAATGACACGTGATTCCCACGTGATTCCCACGTGATTTCCACGTGATTGATACGTAATTCCCAAGTGAATGTCACGTGATTCCCACGTGATTCCCACGTGATTGACACGTGAATTCCACGTGATTGACACGTGATTACCACCTGATTCCCACGAGATTCCCACGTGACTCCCACGTGAATGACACGTGATTCCCTTGTGATTCCAACGTGATTGACACGTGATTTCCACGTGATTCCCACGTGATAGACTCGTGATTCTCACGTGATTCCCACGTGATTGATACCTGATTCCCATGAGATTCCCAAGTGATTCCCACGTGATTGACACGTGAATTCCACTTGATTGACACGTGATTACCACCTGATTCCCACGAGATTCCCACGTGACTCCCACGTGATTGACACGTGATTCCCTTGTGATTCCAACGTGATTGACACGTGATTTCCACGTGATTCCCACGTGATTGACTCGTGATTCTCACGTGATTCCCACGTGATTGATACCTGATTCCCATGAGATTCCCAAGTGATTCCCACGTGATTGACATGTGATTCCCACGTGATTCCCACGTGAATGACACGTGATTGACGCTTGATTCCCACGTGATTCCCACGTGATTGACACGTGATTCCCATGTGATTCGCCCGTGATTGCCACGTTATTCCCACGTGATTCCCACTTGATTCCCACGAGATTGACATGTGATTCCCACGTGATTCCCTCGTGATTCCCACGTGATTGACACGTGATTCAAACATGATGCCCTCATAATTCACACGTGATTCCATCGTGATTCCAACGAGATTGACATGTGATTTCCACATGATTCCCACGTGATTCCCACATGATTGACACGTGATTTCCATGTGATTCGGACGTAATTGACACCTGATTCCCACATGATTTTCACGTGATTCACAATTGATTCCCACGTGATTCCCACGGGATTCCCACGTGATTGACAAGTCATTCAAACGTGATTCCCACGTGATTCCAACGTGATTGACACGTGATTCCCAGATGATTCCCACGAAATGCCTACGTGATTTCCACGTGATTGACACGTGATTCCCACGTGATTGACACGTGATTCCAATGTGTTTCCCATGTGATTGACACGTGATTCCCACGTGATTCCCACGTGACTGACACGTGATTCCCACGTGAATCCCACTTGATTCTCACGTGATTCCCACGTGAATTCCACGTGATTGACACGTGATTCCAATGTGTTTCCCATGTGATTGACACGTGATTCCCACGTGATACCCACTTGATTGACACATGATTCCCACGTGATTCCCACGTGATTCCCACGTGATTCCCACGTAAATTCCATGTGATTGATACGTGATTCCCACCTGATTCCCACGAGATTCCCACGTGACTCCCACGTGATTGACACGTGTTTCCCTCGTGATTCCAACGTGATTGACACGTGATTTCCAGGTGATTCCCGCGTGATTGACACGTGATTCCCACGTGATTCCCATGTGATTGACCCCTGATTCCCATGAGATTCCCAAGTGATTACCATGTGATTGACACGTGATTCCCACGTGATTCCCACGTGATTGACACGTGATTCCCACGTGAATGACACGTGATTGATGCATGATTCCCACGTGATTCCCACGTGAATTCCACGTGATTCCCACGTGATTCCCACGGGATTCCCACGTGATTCACAAGTCATTCCAACGTGATTCCCACGTGATTCCCACGTGATTGACACGTGATTCCCAGATGATTCCCACGTGATGCCTACGTGATTTCCACGTGATTGACACGTGATTCCCACATGATTTTCACGTGATTCACACTTGATTCCCACGTGATTCCCACGTGATTACCACGGGATTCCCACGTGATTGACAAGTCATTCCAACGTGATTCCAACGTGATTGACACGTGATTCCCAGATGATTCCCACGAAATGTCTACGTGATTTCCACGTGATTGACACGTGATTCCCACGTGATTGACACGTGATTCCAATGTGTTTCCCATGTGATTGAAACGTGATTCCCACGTGATTCCCACGTGACTGACACGTGATTCCCACGTGAATCCCACGTGATTCTCACGTGATTCACACGTGATTGACACGTGATTCCCACGTGGTTCCCACGTGATACCCACTTGATTGACACATAATTCCCACGTGATTCCCACGTGATTACCACGTGATTGACACGTGATTCCCAGATGATTCCCACGTGATGCCTACGTGATTTCCACGTGATTGACACGTGATTCCCACATGATTTTCACGTGATTCACACTTGATTCCCACGTGATTCCCACGTGATTCCCACGGGATTCCCACGTGATTGACAAGTCATTCCAACGTGATTCCGACGTGATTCCAACGTGATTGACACGTGATTCCCAGATGATTCCCACGAAATGCCTACGTGATTTCCACGTGATTGACACGTGATTCCCACGTGATTGACACGTGATTCCAATGTGTTTCCCATGTGATTGACACGTGATTCCCACGTGATTCCCACGTGACTGACACGTGATTCCCACGTGAATCCCACGTGATTCTCACGTGATTCACACGTGATTGACACGTGATTCCCACGTGATTCCCACGTGATTGACACGTGATTCCCACATGATTTTCACGTGATTCACACTTGATTCCCACGTGATTCCCACGTGATTCCCACGGGATTCCCACGTGATTGACAAGTCATTCCAACGTGATTCCGACGTGATTCCAACGTGACTCCCATGTGATTCCCACGTGATTGACACGTGATTACCACGTGATAGACACGTGATTCCCACGTGATTCCCACGTGATTCCCTCGTGATTGACACGTGATTCCCACGTGATTCCCACGTGATTCTCACGTGATTCCCACGTGATTGACACGTGATTCCCACGTGATTAACACTTGATTCCCACGTGATTCCCACGTGAATGACACGTGATTCCCACGTGATTGACACGTGATTCCCTCGTGATAAACACTTGATTCCCACGTGATTCCCACGTGATAGACACGTGATTCCCACGTGATTCCCACGTGATTCTCACGTGATTCCCACGTGATTGACACGTGATTCCCACGTGATTTCCACGTGATTCCCACTTGATTCCCTCGTGATTGACACGTGATTCCCACATGAATCCCACGTGATTGACACGTGATTCCCACGTGATTCCAACGTGTTTAACACGTGATTCCCACGTGACGCCCACGTGATTCCAACGTGATTGACGCATGTTTCCCATGTGATTCCCACGTGATTCCCATGTGATTCCCACGTGACTCCCACGTGATTCCCACGTGATTTCCACGTGATTGACACGTGATTTCCACGTGATTCCCACATGATTCCCCCGTGATTCTCACGTGATTGACACGTGATTCCCACTTGATTCCCAAATGCTTGTCACGTCATTCCCACGTATGCCCACGTGATTCCCACGTGATTGACACCTGATTCCCACGTGATTCCCACGTGATTCCAACGTGATTGACACGTGATTCCCAGATGATTACCACGTGATGCCTACTTGATTTCCACGTGATTGACACGTGATTCCCACATGATTTTCACGTGATTCACACTTGATTCCCACGTGATTGCCACGGGATTCCCACGGGATTCCCACGTGATTGACACGTCATATCAACGTGATTCCCAAGTGATTCCAACGTGATTGACACGTGATTCCCAGATGATTCCCACGAAATGCCTACGTGATTTCCACGTGATTGACACGTGATTCCCACGTGATTGACACGTGATTCCAACGTGTTTCCCACGTGATTGACACGTGATTCCCACGTGATTCTCACGTGATTCCCAGGTGATTCCCACGTGATTGACACGTGATTCCCACGTGATTCTCACGTGATTCCCAGGTGATTCCCACGAGATTGACACGTGATTCCCACGTGATTCCCACATGACACCCTCGTGATTCCCACGTGATTGACACGTGATTCCCACGTGATTCCCACGTGATACCCACTTGATTGACACATGATTCCCACGTGATTCTCACGTGATTCCCAGTTGATTCCCCTGAGATTGACACGTGATTCCCACGTGATTACCACGTGAATGACACGTGATTCCCACGTGATTCCCACGAGATTTCCACGTGATTGATACGTGATTCCCAAGTGAATGTCACGTGATTCCCACGTGATTCCCACGTGATTCCCACGTGATTGACACGTGATTTCCACGTGATTCCCACGTGAATTCCACGTGATTGACACGTGATTACCCCCTGATTCCCACGAGATTCCCACGTGACTCCCACGTGAATGACACGTGATTCCCTTGTGATTCCAACGTGATTGACACGTGATTTCCACGTGATTCCCACGTGATTGACACGTGATTCCCACGTGATTCCCACGTGATTGACACGTGATTCCCACGTGATTCCCACGTGAATGACACGTGATTGACGCATGATTCCCACGTGATTCCCACGTGATTGACACGTGATTCCCATGTGATTCGCACGTGATTGCCACGTTATTCCCACGTGATTCCCACTTGATTCCCACGAGATTGACATGTGATTCCCACGTGATTCCCACGTGATTCTCACGTGATTCCCACGTGATTGACACGTGATTCCCACGTGATTAACACTTGATTCCCACGTGATTCCCACGTGAATGACACGTGATTCCCACGTGATTGACACGTGATTCCCACGTGATAAACACTTGATTCCCACGTGATTCCCACGTGATAGACACGTGATTCCCACGTGATTCCCACGTGATTCTCACGTGATTCCCACGTGATTGACACGTGATTCCCACGTGATAGACACGTGATTTCCACGTGATTCCCACTTGATTCCCTCGTGATTGACACGTGATTCCCACATGAATCCCACGTGATTGACACGTGATTCCCACGTGATTCCAACGTGTTTAACACGTGATTCACACGTGACGCCCACGTGATTCCAACGTGATTGACGCATGTTTCCCATGTGATTCCCACGTGATTCCCATGTGATTCCCACGTGACTCCCACGTGATTCCCACGTGATTTCCACGTGATTGACACGTGATTTCCACGTGATTCCCACATGATTCCCCCGTGATTCTCACGTGATTGACACGTGATTCCCACTTGATTCCCAAATGCTTGTCACGTCATTCCCACGTATGCCCACGTGTTTCCCACGTGATTCCCACGAGATTCCCACGTGATTGACAAGTCATTCCAACGTGATTCCCACGTGATTCCAACGTGATTGACACGTGAATGCCAGATGATTCCCACGTGATGCCTACGTGATTTCCACGTGATTGACACGTGATTCCCACATGATTTTCACGTGATTCACACTTGATTCCCACGTGATTCCCACGTGATTCCCACGGGATTCCCACGTGATTGACAAGTCATTCCAACGTGATTCCGACGTGATTCCAACGAGATTGACATGTGATTCCCAGATGATTCCCACGAAATGCCTACGTGATTTCCACGTGATTGACACGTGATTCCCACGTGATTGACACGTGATTCCAATGTGTTTCCCATGTGATTGACACGTGATTCCCACGTGAATCCCAAGTGATTCTCACGTGATTGACACCTGATTCCCACCTGATTCCCACGAGATTCCCACGTGATTCACACTTGATTCCCACGTGATTCACACGTAATTCCAAAGTGATTCCACGTGATTGACTCGTGATTCCCACGTGATTCCAATGTGATTGACACATGATTCCCAAATGGTTCCCATGTGATGTCCACGTGATTCCTACGTGATTGACACGTGGTTCCCACGTGATTCCCACGTGATTGCCACGTGATTCCCACGTTATTGACACGTGATTCCCACGTGATTGAAACGTGATTCCCACGTTATTCCCACGTGATTCCCACGTGATTGACACGTGATTCCCACGTCATGCCCACGTGATTGACACATGATTCCCACGTGATTTCCACGTGATTGTCACGTGATTCCCACGTGAATCCCACGTGATTCTCACGTGATTGACACCTGATTCCCACCTGATTCCCATGATATTCCCAAGTGATTCCCACGGGATTGACACGTGATTCCACGTGATTCCCACTGGATTCCAACGTGAATTTCACGTGATTGACACGTGATTCCCACGTGATTCCCACGCGATTGACATGTGATTCCCACGTGATTCCCACGAGATTCCCACGTGATTTTCACATGATTCACACTTGATTTCCACGTGACTCCCACGTGATTCCCAGGTGATTGATGCAAGATTCCCATGTGATTCCCACGTGATTGCAACGTTATTCCCACGTGATTTCCACGTGATTGACACGTGATTCCCACGTGATTCCCACGTGATTTCCAAGAGATTGACATGTGATTCCCACGGAATTCCCACGTGATTCCCACGTGACTTACACGTGAATCAAACGTGATTCCCTCGTGTCTCCCACGTGACTCCCACGTGACTCCCACGTGATCTCCAAATGATTTTCACGTCATTCCCACGGGATGCCCACCTGATTCCCACATGATTGACACGTGATTCCCACGTGATTCCCTCGTGATTCCCACGTGACTGACAAGTGATTCCCAGGTGATTCCCACGTGATTGACACGAGATTCCCACGTTATTCCCACGTGATTGACACGTGATTCCCACGATATTCCCAAGTTATTCCCACGTGATTGACACGTGATTCCACGTGATTCCCACTTGATTCCAACGTGAATTTCACGTGATTGACACGTGACTCCCACGTGATTGACACGTGATTGACACATGATTCCCTCGTGATTGACACGTGACTCCCACGTGATTCCCAGGTGATTCCCTCGTGATTGACACGTGATTCCCACGAGATTGACATGTTATTCCCACTGGATTCCCACGTGATTCCCACGTGATTGACACGTGATTCAAACGTGATTCCCACGTGTTTACCACGTGATTCCCAAATGATTGTCACGTCATTCCCACAGGATGCCCACGTGATTCCCAAGTGATTGACACGTGATTCCCACGTGATTCCCTAGTGATTACTACATGATTGACATGTGATTACCAGGAGATTCCCACGTGATTCGCACGTGATTCCCACGCGATTGACACGTGATTCCCACGTGATTTTCACGTGATTCACACTTGATTCCTACGTGATTCCCACGTGATTCCCACGTGATTCCCACGTGATTGACACTTGATTCCCACGTGATTCTCACGTGATTCCCAGGTGATACCCACGTGATTGAAACGTGATTCCCACCTGATACCCACGTGATTGACATGTGATTCCCACGTGATGCCCAGGAGATTCCCTCGTGATTGACATGTGATTCCCACGTGATTCCTACGTGATTGACACCTGATTCCCACGTGATTGCCAAGTGATTCCCAAGTGATTGACACGTGATTTCTATGTGATTCCCACGTGAGTCCCACGTGATTGCCACGTTATTCCCACGTGATTCCCACGTGATTCCCACGAGATTGACATGTGATTCTCACTGGATTCCCACGTGATACCCACGTGATTGACACGTGATTCAAACGAGATTCCCACGTGATTCCCACGTGATTGACACGAAATTCCCACGTGACTCCCACGTGACTCCCACGTGGTTCCCAAATGATTGTCACGTCATTCCCACGGGATGCCCACGTGATTCCCACGTGATTGACATGTGATTCCCACGTGATTCCCTAGTGATTACCACGTGATTGACATGTGATTCCCAGGAGATTCCCACGTGATTCCCATGTGATTTTCACGTGATTCACACTTGATTCCCACGTGATTCCCACGTGATTCCCACGTGATTGACACTTGATTCCCACGTGATTCCCACGTGAATCCAACGTGATTGACACGTGATTCCCAAATGATTCCCACGTGATTCCCACGTGATTGAGATGTGATTCCCACGTGATTCCCACGTGATTTCCAGGTGATTTTCACGTGATTTACACTTGATTCCCACGTGATTCCCACGTGATAACCACCTGAATGACACATGATTCCCACGTGATTCTCACGTGATTCCCAGGTGATTCCCACGTGATTGAAACGTGATTGCCACGTGATTCCCACGTGAATGACATGTGATTCCCACGTGATTCCCACGTGATTCCCACGTGATTGACACGTGATTCCCACGAGATTCCCAAGTGATTCCCACGTGATTGACAAGTGATCCCACGTGATTCCCACGTGAATTCCACGTGATTGACACGTGATTCCCACGTGATTCTCACGTGATACCCACGTCAATGACACGTGATTCCCACGTGATTCCCACGTGATTTCCACGTGATTTACAAGTGAATTCCACGTGATTGACACGTGATTCCCACGTGATTCCCACGTGATTCCCACGTGATTTCCACGTGATTGAGACGTGAATCCCACGTGATTGACACGTGATTCGCACGTGATTACCACGTGATTCCCTCGTGATGCCCACGTGATGCCCACGTGATTGACACGTGATTCCCTCGAGATAGACACGTGATTCCCACGTGATTGACATGTGATTCCCACGTGACTCCCAAGTGACTCCCACGTGATTCCCAAATTATTGTCACGTCATTCCCACGGGATGCCCACCTGATTCCCACATGATTGACACGTGATTCCCACGTGATTCCCTCGTGATTCCCACGTGACTGACACGTGATTCCCAGGTGATTCCCACGTGATTCCCACGAGATTCCCACGTTATTCCCACGTGATTGACACGTGATTCCCACGATATTCCCAAGTGATTCCCATGTGATTGACACGTGATTGACACGTGCTTCCCTCGTGATTGACACGTGATTCCCACGTGATTCCCAAGTGATTGACACGTGATTTCTACGTGATTCCCACGTGAGTCCCACGTGATTGCCACGTTATTCCCATGTGATTCCCACGTGATTGACACGTGATTCCCACGTGACTCCCAAGTGAATGTCACGTGATTCCCACGTGATTTTCACGTGATTGACACGTGATTTAAATGTGATTCCCACGTGATTCCCACGTTATTCCCATGTGATTCACACTTGATTCCCACGTGTTTCCCACGTGATTCTCACGTGATTCCCACGTGATTCCCAAATGATTGTCACGTCATTCCCACGAGATTCCCAAGTGATTCCCACGTGATTGACACGTGATTCCCAGGTGATTCCCACGTGATTCCCATGTGATTGACATGTGATTTTCTCGTGATTGACACGTGATTCCCAGGTGATTCCCAAGTGATTCCCATGTGATTGACACGTGATGCCCACGTGATTGACACGTGATTCCCAGGTGATTCCCACGTGATTCCCATGTGATTGACACGTGATTCCAACGTGATTTACACATGATTCACAGGTGATTCCCACGTGATTGACACGTGATTCCCACGTGATTCCCACGTGATTGCCACGTGATTTCCACGTGATTGACACATGATTCCCACTTGAATCTCACGTGATTCCCACGTGATTGACACGTGATTGACACGTGATTCCCACGTGATTGACATGTGATTCCCACGGGATTCCCACGTGAATGACACGTGATTCCCACGAGATTCCCACGTGATTCCCACGTGATTCTCACCTGATTGACACGTCATTCCCACGTGATTCCCACGTGAATGGCACATGATTCCCATGAGATTCCCACGTGATTCCCACGTGATTCTCACCTGATTGACACGTGATTCCCACGTGATTCCCTCGTGATTCCACGTGAATGACACGTGATTCCCACGTGATTCTCATGTGATTCCCACGTGATTCCCACGTGATTGACGCGTGATACCCACGTGATTAACGCATGATTCCCACGTGATTCCCACGTGATTGACACTTGATTCCCACGTGATTCCCCCGTGATTCCCACGTGATTGACACGTGATTCCCACCTGAATTACACGTGATTCCCACGTGATTGACGCATGATTCCCACGTGAATCCCATGTGATTGACACGTGATTCCCACGTGATTCCCACGTGATTGACACGTGATTTCCACCTGAATTACACGTGATTCCCACGTGATTGATGCATGATTCCCACGTGATTCCCACGTGATTGACACGTGATTCCCACGTGATTCCCACGTGATTCCCACGTGATTGACACGTGATTCCCACCTGAATTACATGTGTTTCCCACGTGATTGATGCATGATTCCCACGTGATTCCCACGTGATTCCCACGTGATTGACACGTGATTCCCACGTGATTCCCATGTGATTCCCACGTGATTGACACGTGATTCCCACCTGAATTACGCGTGATTCCCACGTGATTGACGCATTATTCCCACGTGATTCCCACGTGATTCCCATGTGATTCCCACGTGATTGACGCGTGATACCCACGTGATTCCCACGTATTTCCCACGTGATTCCTACGTGATTCTCACGTGATTCCACGTGATTGACTCGTGATTCCCACCTGATTCCCACGAGATTCCCACGGAATTGCCACGATATTCCCACGTGATTCCCACATGATTGACATGATTTTCTCCTGTGATTCACATGTGAATGACACGTGATTCCCATGTGATTTTCACGTGATTGACACGTGATTTAAATGTGATTCCCACGTGATTCCCACGTTATTCCCATGTGATTCACACTTCATTCCCACGTGTTACCCACGTGATTCTCTCGTGATTCCCACGTGATTCCCAAATGATTGTCACGTCATTCCCACGGGATGCCCACGTGATTCCCACGTAATTCCCACGTTATTGACACGAGATTCCCTAGTGATTCCAACGTGATTGATACGTGATAATCACGTGATTCCCACGTGATTCCCAGGTGATTCTCACGTGATTCCCACGTGATTGACACGTGATTCCCACGTGATTCCCACGTGATTCCCACGTGATTCCCACGTGACTCCCATGTGATTCCCACGTGATTGACGCATGATTCCCACGTGATTGACACGTGATTACCACGTGATTAACACGTGATTCCCACGTGATTGCCACCTGAAAGACACGTGATTCCCACGTGATTCCCACGTAATTGCCACGTGATTCCCCCTTGATTGACACGTGATTGCCACGTGATACCCACGTGATTGACACGTGATTCCCAGGTGATTCCCACGTGATTCCCATGTGATTGACACGTGATTTCCTCGTGATTGACACGTGATTCCCAGGTGATTCCCACGTGATTCCCATGTGATTGACACGTGATTCCCACGTGATTGACACGTGATTCCCAGGTGATTCCCACGTGATTGCCACGTGATTCCCACGTGATTGACACGTGATTTCCACGTAAATCTCACGTGATTCCCACGTGATTGACACGTGATTGACACGTGATTCCCACGTGATTGACATGTGATTCCCACGTGATACCCACGTGAATGACACGTGATTACCACGAGATTCCCACGTGATTCCCACGTGATTGACACGTGATTCCCACGTGATTCCCATGTGATACCCACGTGATTCCCACGTGATGTCCACGTGATTCGCACATGGTTGATACGTGATTCCCACGTGATTCCCACCTGAATTACACGTGATTCCCACGCGATTGACACGTGATTCCCAAGTGATTCCCACGTGATTCCCAGGCGATTGACACGTGATTCCCACGTGATTCCCACGTGATTCCCACGTGATTCCCACGTGATTGTCACGTGATTCCCACGTGATTCCCACGTGTTTCCCACGTGATTCTCACATGATTCCCACGTGATTCCCAAATGATTGTCACGTCATTCCCACGGGATGCCCACGTGATTCCAACGTAATTCCCACGTTATTGACACGTGATTCCCTAGTGATTCCCATGTGATTGTTAAGTGATTCCCACGTGATTCTCACGTGATTCCCAGGTGATTGTCACGTGATTCACACTTGATTCCCACGTGTTTACCACGTGAATCTCACGTGATTCCCACGTGATTGACACGTGATTCCCACGTGATTCCCACGTGATTACCACGTGATTCCCACGTGATTCCCACGTGACTCCCACGTGATTCCGACGTGATTGACGCATGATTCCCATGTGATTCCTACGTGATTCCCACGTGATTGACATGTGATTTCCACGTGATTCCCATGTGATTCCCACGTGATTGACACGTGATTTGCAAGTGCTTTCCACGTGATTCCCACGTGACTGACACGTGATTCCCACGTGATTGACACTTGATCCCCACGTGATTCCCACGTGATTCCCACTTGATTGACACGTGATTCCCACGTGATTCTCACGTGATTCACACAATATTGACACGTGATTCCCACGTGATTCCCACGTGACTGACACGTGATTCCCACGTGATTGACACGTGATCCCCACTTGATTCTCACGTGATTCCCACGTGATTGTCACGTGATTCCCACGTGATTCCACGTGATTCCCACGTGATTCCACGTGATTCCCACGTGATTGACACGTGATTCCCACGTGATACCAACGTGATTGACACGTGATTCCCACGTATTTCTCACTTGATTCCCACGTGATTCCCACGTGATTGACACCTTATTCCCACACGATTCCCATGTGATTCCCACGTGATTGACACGTGAATCCCACGTGATTCCAACGTGATTGATACGTGATTACCACGTGATTCCCACGTGATTACCACGTGATTCCCACGTGAATGTCACATGATTCCCACGTGATTCCCAAGTGATTCCCACGTGATTGACACGTAATTCCCACGTGAATGACATGTGATTCCCACGTGAATGACACGTGATTCCCTCGTGAATGACACGTGATTCCCACGTGTTTCCCATGTGCTTCCCACGTGATTGACACGTGATTCCCACATGATTCCCACGTGAATGACACGTGATTCCCACGTGATTGACACGTGATTCCCACGTGATAAACACTTGATTCCCACGTGATTCCCACGTGATAGACACGTGATTCCCACGTGATAGACACGTGATTTCCACGTGATTCCCACTTGATTTCCTCGTGATTGACACGTGATTCCCACATTAATCCCACGTGATTGACACGTGATTCCCACGTGATTCCCACGTGTTTAACACGTGATTCCCACGTGACGCGCACGTGATTCCAACGTGATTGACGCATCTTTCCCATGTGATTCCCACGTGATTCCCACGTGATTCCCACGTGACTCCCACGTGATTCCCACGTGATTGCCGCATGATTCCCATGTGATTCCTACGTGATTCCCACGTGATTGACACGTGATTTCCACGTGATTCCCACATGATTCCCCCGTGATTCTCACGTCATTGACACGTGATTCCCACGTGATTCCCAAATGCTTGTCACGTCATTCCCACGTATGCCCACGTGATTCCCACGTGATTGACACCTGATTCCCACGTGATTCCCACGTGATTGCAACGTGATTGACACGTGATTCCCAGATGATTTCCACGTGATGCCTACGTGATTTCCACGTGATTGACACGTGATTCCCACATGATTTTCACGTGATTCACACTTGATTCCCACGTGATTCCCACTGGATTTCCACGGGATTCCCACGTGATTGACAAGTCATACCAACGTGATTCCCACGTGATTCCAACGTGATTGACACGTGATTCCCAGATGATTCCCACATAATGCCTACGTGATTTCCACGTGATTGACACGTGATTCCCACGTGATTGACACGTGATTCCAACGTGTTTCCCACGTGATTGACACGTGATTCCCACGTGATTCTCACGTGATTCCCAGGTGATTCCCACGAGATTGACACTTGATTCCCACGTGGTTCCCACGTGATTGACACGTGATTCCCACGTGATTCCCACATGACACCCTCGTGATTCCCACGTGATTGACACGTGATTCCCACGTGATTCCCACGTGATACCCACTTGATTGACACATGATTCCCACGTGATTCCCACGTGATTCCCACGTGATTGACACGTGATTCCCACGTGATTCCCACGTGATTGATACCTGATTCCCATGAGTTTCCCAAGTGATTCCCACGTGATTGACACGTGATTCCCACGTGATTCCCACGTGAATGACACGTGATTGACGCATGATTCCCCCGTGATTCCCACGTGATTGACACGTGATTCCCATGTGATTCGCACGTGATTGCCACGTTATTCCCACGTGATTCCCACTTGATTCCCACTAGATTGACATGTGATTCCCACGTGATTCCCTCGTGATTCCCACGTGATTGACACGTGATTCAAACATGATGCCCTCGTAATTCCCACGTGATTCCATCGTGATTCCCACGTGAATGACACGTGATTCACAAGTGATTTCCACATGATTCCCACGTGATTCCCACATGATTGACACGTGATTTCCATGTGATTCGGACGTGATTGACACGTGATTCAAACATGATTCCCTCGTAATTCCCACGTGATTCCCACGTGAATTCCACGTGATTGATACGTGATTCCCACCTGATTCCCACGAGATTCCCAGGTGACTCCCACGTGATTGACACGTGATTTCCAGGTGATTCCCGCGTGATTGACACGTGATTCCCACGTGATTCCCATGTGATTGACACCTGATTCCCATGAGATTCCCAAGTGATTACCATGTGATTGACACGTGATTCCCACGTGGTTCCCACGTGATTGACACGTGATTCCCTCGTGATTCCCACGTGAATGACACGTGATTCCCAATTGATTCCCACGTGTTTAGCACGTGATTCCCACGTGACGCCAACGTGATTCCCACGTGACTGACGCATGATTCCCATGTGATTCCTACGTGATTCCCACGTGATTGACACGTGATTTCCACGTGATTCCCACATGATTCCCCCGTGATTCTCACGTGATTGACACGTGATTCTTACGTGATTCCCAAATGCTTGTCTCGTCATTCCCACGTATGCCCACGTGATTCCCATGTGATTGACACCTGATTTCCACGTGATTCCCACGTGATTCCAACGTGATTGACACGTGATTCCCAGATGATTACCACGTGATGCCTACGTGATTTCCACGTGATTGACACGTGATTCCCACATGATTTTCACGTGATTCACACTTGATTCCCACGTGATTGCCACGGGATTCCCACGGGATTCCCACGTGATTGACAAGTCATATCAACGTGATTCCCACGTGATGCCAACGTGATTGACACGTGATTCCCAGATGATTCACACGAAATGCCTACGTGATTTCCACGTGATTGACACGTGATTCCCACGTGCTTGACACGTGATTCCAACGTGTTTCCCACGTGATTGACACGTGATTCCCACGTGATTCTCACGTGATTCCCAGGTGATTCCCCCGAGATTGACACGTGATTCCCACGTGATTACCACGTGAATGACACGTGATTCCCACGTGATTCCCACGTGATTTCCACGTGATTGATACGTGATTCCCAAGTGAATGTCACGTGATTCCCACGTGATTCCCACGTGATTGACACGTGAATTCCACGTGATTGACACGTGATTACCACCTGATTCCCACGAGATTCCCAAGTGATTCCCACGTGATGGACACGTGATTCCCACGTGATTCCCACGTGAATGACACGTGATTGACGCATGATTCCCACGTGATTCCCACGTGATTGACACGTGATTCCCATGTGATTCGCAAGTGATTGCCACGTTATTCCCACGTGATTCCCACTTGATTCCCACGAGATTGACATGTGATTCCCACGTGATTCCCTCGTGATTCCCACGTGATTGACACGTGATTCAAACATGATGCCCTCGTAATTCCCACGTGTTTCCATCGTGATTCCCACGTGAATGACACGTGATTCACAAGTGATTTCCACATGATTCCCACGTGATTCCCACATGATTGACACGTGATTTCCATGTGATTCGGACGTGATTGACACGTGATTCAAACATGATTCCCTCGTAATTCCCACGTGATTCCCACGTGATTGACACCTGATTCCCACATGATTTTCACGTGATTCACACTTGTTTCCCACGTGATTCCCACGGGATTCCCACGTGATTGACAAGTCATTCAAACGTGATTCCCACGTGATTCCAACGTGATTGACACGTGATTCCCAGATGATTCCCACGAAATGCCTACGTGATTAACACGTGATTGACACGTGATTCCCACGTGATTGACACGTGATTCCAACGTGTTTCCCACGTGATTGACAAGGGATTCCCACGTGATTCCCACGTGACTGACACGTGATTCCCACGTGAATCCCACGTGATTCTCACGTGATTCCCACGTGATTGACACGTGATTCCCACGTGGTTCCCACGTGATTGACACGTGATTCCCTCGTGATTCCCACGTGAATGACACGTGATTCCCAATTGATTCCGACGTGTTTAACACGTGATTCCCACGTGACGCCCACGTGATTCCCACGTGATTGACGCATGATTCCCATGTGATTCCTACGTGATTCCCACGTGATTGACACGTGATTTCCACGTGATTCCTACGTGATTCCCCCGTGATTCCCACGTGATTGACACGTGATTTCCACGTGATTCCCACGTGATTCCCCCGTGATTCCCACGTGATTGACACGTGATTCCCACGTGATTCCCAAATGCTTGTCACGTCATTCCCACGTGATGCCTACGTGATTCCCACGTGATTGACACCTGATTCCCACGTGATTCCCACGTGATTCCCATGTGATTGACACGTGGTTCCCAGGTGATTGACAAGTGATGCCTACGTGATTCCCAAATGCTTGTCACGTCATTCCCACGTGATGCCCACGTGATTCCCACGTGATTGACACCTGATTCCCACGTGATTCTCACGTGATTCCCACGTGATTGACACGTGATTCCCACATGATTCCAACGTGATTGACACGTGATTCCCAAATGATTCCCACGTGATGCTCAAGTGATTCCCAAGTGATTCCCACGTGATTCCCACTTAATTGACACGTGATTCCCACGTGATTCTCACGTGATTCCCACGTGATTGACACGTGATTCCCACATGATTCCCACGTGATGCTCAAGTGATTCCCACGTGATGCCCACGTGATTCCCACTTAATTGACACGTGATTCCCACGTGATTCCCACATGATTCCAACGTGATTGACACGTGATTCCCAAATGATTCCCACGTGATGCTCAAGTGATTCCCACGTGATTCCCACGTGATTCCCACTTAATTGACACGTGATTCCCACGTGATTCCCACATGATTCCAACGTGATTGACACGTGATTCCCAAATGATTCCCACGTGATGCTCAAGTGATTCCCACGTGATGCCCACGTGATTCCCACGTGATTGACACCTGATTCCCACGTGATTCTCACGTGATTCCCACGTGATTGACACGTGATTCCCACATGATTCCAACGTGATTGACACGTGATTCCCAAATGATTCCCACGTGATGCTCAAGTGATTCCCACGTGATTCCCACGTGATTCCCACTTAATTGACACGTGATTCCCACGTTATTCCCACGTGATTCCCACGTAACTACCACGTGATTCCCAGGTGATTGATGCATGATTCCCACGTGATTTCAACGTGATTGCCACGTTATTCACACGTGATTCCCACGTGATTCCCACTTAATTGACACGTGATTCCCACGTTATTCCCACGTGATTCCCACGTAACTACCACGTGATTCCCAGGTGATTGATGCATGATTCCCACGTGATTTCAACGTGATTGCCACGTTATTCACACGTGATTCCCACGTGATTCCCACGTGATTCCCCCGTGATTCCCACGTGATTGACAAGTCATTCCAACGTGATTCCCACGTGATTCCCACGTGATTGACACGTGATTCCCAGATGATTCCCACGTGATGCCTACGTGATTTCCACGTGATTGACACGTGATTCCCACATGATTTTCACGTGATTCACACTTGATTCCCACGTGATTCCCACGTGATTCCCACGGGATTCCCACATGATTGACAAGTCATTCCAACGTGATTCCGACGTGATTCCAACGTGATTGACACGTGATTCCCAGATGATTCCCACGAAATGCCTACGTGATTTCCACGTGATTGACACGTGATTCCCACGTGATTCCCACGTGACTGACACGTGATTCCCACGTGAATCCCACGTGATTCTCACGTGATTCCCACGTGAATTCCACGTGATTGACACGTGATTCCCTCATGATTCCAACGTGATTGACACGTGATTCCCAAGTGATTACCATGTGATTGACACGTGATTCCCACGTGATTCCCACGTGATTGACACGTGATTCCCACGTGAATGACACGTGATTGATGCATGATTCCCACGTGATTCCCACGTGATTCCCACGTGATTACCACGTAATTCTCACGAGATTCCCATGTGACTCCCACATGATTCCCAGGTGATGGATGCATGATTCCCATGTGATTCGCACGTGATTGCCACGTTACTCCCAGGTGATTCCCACTTGATTCCCACGAGATTGACATGTGATTCCCAAGTAATTCCCACGTGATTCCCATGTGATTGACACGTGATTCAAACGTGATTCCCTCGTGATTCCCACGTGATTCCCACGTGATTGACACGTGATTCACAAGTGATTTCCACATGATTCCCACGTGATTCCCACTTGATTGACACGTGATTTCCTCGTGATTCCCACGTGATTGACACGTGATTCGCACGTGATTGACACGTGATTCACAAGTGATCTCCACATGATTCCCAGGTGATTCCCACTTGATTGACACGTGATTTCCACGTGATTCCCACGTGAGTTCCACGAGATTCCCACGTGATTGACATGTGATTCACAAGTGATTTCCACATGATTCCCACGTGATTCCCACGTGAATGACACGTGATTCCCACGTGATTCCCACGTGATAAACACTTGATTCCCACGTGATTCCCACGTGATAGACACGTGATTACCACGTGATTCCCTCGTGATTGATACGTGATTCCCACGTGATTCCCCCTTGATTGACACGTGATTCCCACGTGATTCCCACGTGATTGACACGTGATTCCCACGTGATTCCCAAGTGAATGTCACGTGATTCCCACGTGATTCCCACGTGATTCCCACGTGATTCCCACGTGAATTCCACGTGATTGACACGTGATTCCCACGTGTTTCCCTCGTGATTCCCACGTGATTCCCACGTGATTGACAAGTCATTCCTACGTGATTCCCACGTGATTCCAACGTGATTGACACGTGATTCCCAGATGATTCCCACGTGATGCCTACGTGATTTCCACGTGATTGACACGTGATTCCCACATGATTTTCACGTGATTCACACTTGATTCCCACGTGATTCCCACGTGATTCCCACGGGATTCCCACGTGATTGACAAGTCATTCCAACGTGATTCCGACGTGATTCCAACGAGATTGACATGTGATTCCCAGATGATTCCCACGAAATGCCTACGTGATTTCCACGTGATTGACACGTGATTCCCACGTGATTGACACGTGATTCCAATGTGTTTCCCATGTGATTGACACGTGATTCCCACGTGATACCCACGTGACTGACACGTGATTCCCACGTGAATCCCAAGTGATTCTCACGTGATTGACACCTGATTCCCACCTGATTCCCACGAGATTCCCACGTGATTCACACTTGATTCCCACGTGATTCACACGTAATTCCAAAGTGATTCCACGTGATTGACTCGTGATTCCCACGTGATTCCCACGTGATTACAATGTGATTGACACATGATTCCCAAATGGTTCCCATGTGATGTCCACGTGATTCCCACGTGATTGACACGTGGTTCCCACGTGATTCCCACGTGATTGCCACGTGATTCCCACGTTATTGACACGTGATTCCCACGTGATTGAAACGTGATTCCCACGTTATTCCCACGTGATTCCCACGTGATTGACACGTGATTCCCACGTCATGCCCACGTGATTGACACATGATTCCCACGTGATTTCCACGTGAATGTCACGTGATTCCCACGTGAATCCCACGTGATTCTCACGTGATTGACACCTGATTCCCACCTGATTCCCATGATATTCCCAAGTGATTCCCATGGGATTGACACGTGATTCCACGTGATTCCCACTTGATTCCAACGTGAATTTCACGTGATTGACACGTGATTCCCACGTGATTCCCACGCGATTGACACGTGATTCCCACGTGATTCCCACGAGATTCCCACGTAATTTTCACATGATTCACACTTGATTTCCACATGACTCCCACGTGATTCCCAGGTGATTGATGCAAGATTCCCATGTGATTCCCACGTGATTGCAACGTTATTCCCACGTGATTTCCACGTGATTGACACGTGATTCCCACGTGATTCCCACGTGATTTCCAAGAGATTGACATGTGATTCCCACGGAATTCCCACGTGATTCCCACGTGACTTACACGTGATTCAAACGTGATTCCCTCGTGTCTCCCACGTGACTCCCACGTGACTCCCACGTGATCTCCAAATGATTTTCACGTCATTCCCACGGGATGCCCACCTGATTCCCACATGATTGACACGTGATTCCCACGTGATTCCCTCGTGATTCCCACGTGACTGACAAGTGATTCCCAGGTGATTCCCACGTGATTGACACGAGATTCCCACGTTATTCCCACGTGATTGACACGTGATTCCACGTGATTCCCACTTGATTCCAACGTGAATTTCACGTGATTGACACGTGACTCCCACGTGATTGACACGTGATTGACACATGATTCCCTCGTGATTGACACGTGACTCCCACGTGATTCCCCGGTGATTCCCTCGTGATTGACACGTGATTCCCACGAGATTGACATGTTATTCCCACTGGATTCCCACGTGATTCCCACGTGATTGACACGTGATTCAAACGTGATTCCCACGTGTTTCCCACGTGATTCCCAAATGATTGTCACGTCATTCCCACAGGATGCCCACGTGATTCCCAAGTGATTGACACGTGATTCCCACGTGATTCCCACGTAACTACCACGTGATTCCCAGGTGATTGATGCATGATTCCCACGTGATTTCAACGTGATTGCCACGTTATTCACACGTGATTCCCACGTGATTCCCACGTGATTCCCCCGTGATTCCCACGTGATGGACACGAGATTCCCACGTGATTCCCACGTGATTCCCAAATGACTGTCACGTGATTCCCACGTGATTCCCACGAGATTGACACGTGATTCCCACGTGATTTTCACGTGATTCACACTTGATTCCCACGTGATTCCCACGTGATTCCCACGGGATTCCCACGTGATTGACAAGTCATTCCAACGTGATTCCCACGTGATTCCCACGTGATTGACACGTGATTCCCAGATGATTCCCACGTGATGCCTACGTGATTCCCACGTGATTCCCAAATGACTGTCACGTGATTCCCACGTGATTCCCACGAGATTGACACGTGATTCCCACGTGATTTTCACGTGATTCACACTTGATTCCCACGTGATTCCCACGTGATTCCCACGGGATTCCCACGTGATTGACAAGTCATTCCAACGTGATTCCCACGTGATTCCCACGTGATTGACACGTGATTCCCACATGATTTTCACGTGATTCAAACGTGATTCCCTCGTGTCTCCCACGTGACTCCCACGTGACTCCCACGTGATCTCCAAATGATTTTCACGTCATTCCCACGGGATGCCCACCTGATTCCCACATGATTGACACGTGATTCCCACGTGATTCCCTCGTGATTCCCACGTGACTGACAAGTGATTCCCAGGTGATTCCCACGTGATTGACACGAGATTCCCACGTTATTCCCACGTGATTGACACGTGATTCCACGTGATTCCCACTTGATTCCAACGTGAATTTCACGTGATTGACACGTGACTCCCACGTGATTGACACGTGATTGACACATGATTCCCTCGTGATTGACACGTGACTCCCACGTGATTCCCAGGTGATTCCCTCGTGATTGACACGTGATTCCCACGAGATTGACATGTTATTCCCACTGGATTCCCACGTGATTCCCACGTGATTGACACGTGATTCAAACGTGATTCCCACGTGTTTCCCACGTGATTCCCAAATGATTGTCACGTCATTCCCACAGGATGCCCACGTGATTCCCAAGTGATTGACACGTGATTCCCACGTGATTCCCACGTGATTCCCACGTAACTACCACGTGATTCCCAGGTGATTGATGCATGATTCCCACGTGATTTCAACGTGATTGCCACGTTATTCACACGTGATTCCCACGTGATTCCCACGTGATTCCCCCGTGATTCCCACGTGATGGACACGAGATTCCCACGTGATTCCCACGTGATTCCCAAATGACTGTCACGTGATTCCCACGTGATTCCCACGAGATTGACACGTGATTCCCACGTGATTTTCACGTGATTCACACTTGATTCCCACGTGATTCCCACGTGATTCCCACGGGATTCCCACGTGATTGACAAGTCATTCCAACGTGATTCCCACGTGATTCCCACGTGATTGACACGTGATTCCCAGATGATTCCCACGTGATGCCTACGTGATTCCCACGTGATTCCCAAATGACTGTCACGTGATTCCCACGTGATTCCCACGAGATTGACACGTGATTCCCACGTGATTTTCACGTGATTCACACTTGATTCCCACGTGATTCCCACGTGATTACCACGGGATTCCCACGTGATTGACAAGTCATTCCAACGTGATTCCCACGTGATTCCCACGTGATTGACACGTGATTCCCACATGATTTTCACGTGATTCACACTTGATTCCCACGTGATTCCCACGTGATTCCCACGGGATTCCCACATGATTGACAAGTCATTCCAACGTGATTCCGACGTGATTCCAACGTGATTGACACGTGATTCCCAGATGATTCCAATGTGATTCCCACGTGATTCCCACGTGATTCCCACGGGATTCCCACATGATTGACAAGTCATTCCAACGTGATTCCGACGTGATTCCAACGTGATTGACATGTGATTCCCAGATGATTCCCACGAAATGCCTACGTGATTTCCACGTGATTGACACGTGATTCCCACGTGATTGACACATGATTCCAATGTGTTTCCCATGTGATTGACACGTGATTCCCACGTGATTCCCACGTGACTGACACGTGATTCCCACGTGAATCCCACGTGATTCTCACGTGATTCACACGTGATTGACACGTGATTCCAATGTGTTTCCCATGTGATTGACACGTGATTCCCACGTGATACCCACTTGATTGACACATGATTCCCACGTGATTCCCACGTGATTCCCACGTGATTCCCACGTAAATTCCACGTGATTGATACGTGATTCCCACCTGATTCCCACGAGATTCCCACGTGACTCCCACGTGATTGACACGTGATTCCCTCGTGATTCCAACGTGATTGACACGTGATTTCCAGGTGATTCCCGCGTGATTGACACGTGATTCCCACGTGATTCCCATGTGATTGACACCTGATACCAATGAGATTCCCAAGTGATTACCATGTGATTGACACGTGATTCCCACGTGATTCCCACGTGATTGACACGTGATTCCCATGTGAATGACACGTGATTGATGCATGATTCCCACGTGATTCCCACGTGATTCCCACGTGATTACCACGTAATTCTCACGAGATTCCCATGTGACTCCCACATGATTCCCATGTGATTCGCACGTGATTGCCACGTTACTCCCAGGTGATTCCCACTTGATTCCCACGAGATTGACATGTGATTCCCAAGTAATTCCCACGTGATTCCCATGTGATTGACACGTGATTCAAACGTGAATCCCTCGTGATTCCCACGTGATTCCCACGTGATTGACACGTGATTCACAAGTGATTTCCACATGATTCCCACGTGATTCCCACTTGATTGACACGTGATTTCCTCGTGATTCCCACGTGATTGACACGTGATTCGCACGTGATTGACACGTGATTCACAAGTGATCTCCACATGATTCCCAGGTGATTCCCACTTGATTGACACGTGATTTCCACGTGATTCCCACGTGATTTCCACGAGATTCCCACGTGATTGACATGTGATTCACAAGTGATTTCCACATGATTCCCACGTGATTCCCACGTGAATGACACGTGATTCCCACGTGATTGACACGTGATTCCCAGGTGATAAACACTTGATTCCCACGTGATTCCCACGTGATAGACACGTGATTCCCACGTGATTCCCACGTGATTCCCTCGTGATTGATACGTGATTCCCACGTGATTCCCCCTTGATTGACACGTGATTCCCACGTGATTCCCACGTGATTGACACGTGATTCCCACGTAATTCCCAAGTGAATGTCACGTGATTCCCACGTGATTCCCACGTGATTCCCACGTGATTCCCACGTGAATTCCACGTGATTGACACGTGATTCCCACGTGTTTCCCACGTGATTCCCACGTGATTCCCACGTGATTGACAAGTCATTCCAACGTGATTCCCACGTGATTCCAACGTGATTGACACGTGATTCCCAGATGATTCCCACGTGATGCCTACGTGATTTCCACGTGATTGACACGTGATTCCCACATGATTTTCACGTGATTCACACTTGATTCCCACGTGATTCCCACGTGATAACCACCTGAATGACACATGATTCCCACGGGATTCCCACGTGATTGACAAGTCATTCCAACGTGATTCCGACGTGATTCCAACGAGATTGACATGTGATTCCCAGATGATTCCCACAAAATGCCTACGTGATTTCCACGTGATTGACACGTGATTCCCACGTGATTGACACGTGATTCCAATGTGTTTCCCATGTGATTGACACGTGATTCCCACGTGATACCCACGTGACTGACACGTGATTCCCACGTGAATCCCAAGTGATTCTCACGTGATTGACACCTGATTCCCACCTGATTCCCACGAGATTCCCACGTGATTCACACTTGATTCCCACGTGATTCACACGTAATTCCAAAGTGATTCCACGTGATTGACTCGTGATTCCCACGTGATTCCCATGTGATTGACACGTGATTCCCAAATGGTTCCCTTGTGATGTCCACGTGATTCCCACGTGATTGACACGTGGTTCCCACGTGATTCCCACGTGATTGCCACGTGATTCCCACGTTATTGACACGTGATTCCCACGTGATTGAAACGTGATTCCCACGTTATTCCCACGTGATTCCCACGTGATTGACACGTGATTCCCACGTCATGCCCACGTGATTGACACATGATTCCCACGTGATTTCCACGTGATTGTCACGTGATTCCCACGTGAATCCCACGTGATTCTCACGTGATTGACACCTGATTCCCACCTGATTCCCATGATATTCCCAAGTGATTCCCACGGGATTGACACGTGATTCCACGTGATTCCCACTGGATTCCAACGTGAATTTCACGTGATTGACACGTGATTCCCACGTGATTCCCACGCGATTGACACGTGATTCCCACGTGATTCCCACGAGATTCCCACGTGATTTTCACATGATTCACACTTGATTTCCACGTGACTCCCACGTGATTCCCAGGTGATTGATGCAAGATTCCCATGTGATTCCCACGTGATTGCAACGTTATTCCCACGTGATTTCCACGTGATTTACACGTGATTCCCACGTGATTCCCACGTGATTTCCAAGAGATTGACATGTGATTCCCACGGAATTCCCACGTGATTCCCACGTGACTTACACGTGATTCAAACGTGATTCCCTCGTGTCTCCCACGTGACTCCCACGTGACTCCCACGTGATCTCCAAATGATTTTCACGTCATTCCCACGGGATGCCCACCTGATTCCCACATGATTGACACGTGATTCCCACGTGATTCCCTCGTGATTCCCACGTGACTGACAAGTGATTCCCTGGTGATTCCCACGTGATTGACACGAGATTCCCACGTTATTCCCACGTGATTGACACGTGATTCCCACGATATTCCCAAGTTATTCCCACGTGATTGACACGTGATTCCACGTGATTCCCAATTGATTCCAACGTGAATTTCACGTGATTGACACGTGACTCCCACGTGATTGACACATGATTGACACATGATTCCCTCGTGATTGACACGTGACTCCCACGTGATTCCCAGGTGATTCCCTCGTGATTGACACGTGATTCCCACGAGATTCACATGTTATTCCCACTGGATTCCCACGTGATTCCCACGTGATTGACACGTGATTCAAACGTGATTCCCACGTGTTTCCCACGTGATTCCCAAATGATTGTCACGTCATTCCCACAGGATGCCCACGTGATTCCCAAGTGATTGACACGTGATTCCCACGTGATTCCCTAGTGATTACTACATGATTGACATGTGATTACCAGGAGATTCCCACGTGATTCGCACGTGATTCCCACGCGATTGACACGTGATACCCACGTGATTCCCACGTGATTTTCACGTGATTCACACTTGATTCCTACGTGATTCCCACGTGATTCCCACGTGATTCCCACGTGATTGACACTTGATTCCCACGTGATTCTCACGTGATTCCCAGGTGATACCCACGTGATTGAAACGTGATTCCCACCTGATACCCACGTGATTGACACGTGATTCCCACGTGATGCCCAGGTGATTCCCTCGTGATTGACATGTGATTCCCACGTGATTCCTACATGATTGACACCTGATTCCCACGTGATTGCCAAGTGATTCCCAAGTGATTGACACGTGATTTCTACGTGATTCCCACGTGAGTCCCACGTGATTGCCACGTTATTCCCACGTGATTCCCACGTGATTCCCACGAGATTGACATGTGATTCTCACTGGATTCCCACGTGATACCCACGTGATTGACACGTGATTCAAACGAGATTCCCACGTGATTCCCACGTGATTGACACGTAATTCCCACGTGATTGACACGTGATTCCCACGTGATTCCCAGGTGATTCTATCGTGATTCCCACGTGATTGACACGTGATTCCCACGTGACTCCCACGTGACTCCCACGTGATTCCCAAATGATTGTCACGTCATTCCCACGGGATGCCCACGTGATTCCCACGTGATTGACATGTGATTCCCACGTGATTCCCTAGTGATTACCACGTGATTGACATGTGATTCCCAGGAGATTCCCACGTGATTCCCATGTGATTTTCACGTGATTCACACTTGATTCCCACGTGATTCCCACGTGATTCCCACGTGATTGACACTTGATTCCCACGTGATTCCCACGTGAATCCAACGTGATTGACACGAGATTCCCAAATGATTCCCACGTGATTCCCACGTGATTGAGATGTGATTCCCACGTGATTCCCACGTGATTTCCAGGTGATTTTCACGTGATTTACACTTGATTCCCACGTGATTCCCACGTGATAACCACCTGAATGACACATGATTCCCACGTGATTCTCACGTGATTCCCAGGTGATTCCCACGTGATTGAAACGTGATTGCCACGTGATTCCCACGTGAATGACATGTGATTCCCACGTGATTCCCACGTGATTCCCACGTGATTGACACGTGATTCCCACGAGATTCCCAAGTGATTCCCACGTGATTGACAAGTGATCCCACGTGATTCCCACGTGAATTCCACGTGATTGACACGTGATTCCCACGTGATTCTCACGTGATTCCCACGTCAATGACACGTGATTCCCACGTGATTCCCACGTGATTTCAACGTGGTTGACAAGTGAATTCCACGTGATTGACACGTGATTCCCACGTGATTCCCACGTGATTCCCACGTGATTTCCACGTGATTGACACGTGAATCCCACGTGATTGACACGTGATTCGCACGTGATTACCACGTGATTCCCTCGTGATGCCCACGTGATGCCCACGTGATTGACACGTGATTCCCTCGAGATAGACACGTGATTCCCACGTGATTCCCAGGTGATTCCCTCTTGATTGACATGTGATTCCCACGTGATTCCCACGTGATTGACACGTGATTCCCAAGTGATTGCCACGTGATTCCCACGTGAATGACATGTGATTCCCACGTGACTCCCAAGTGACTCCCACGTGATTCCCAAATTATTGTCACGTCATTCCCACGGGATGCCCACCTGATTCCCACATGATTGACACGTGATTCCCACGTGATTCCCTCGTGATTCCCACGTGACTGACACGTGATTCCCAGGTGATTCCCACGTGATTCCCACGAGATTCGCACGTTATTCCCACGTGATTGACACGTGATTCCCACGATATTCCCAAGTGATTCCCACGTGATTGACACGTGATTCCACGTGATTCCAACTTGATTCCAACGTGAATTTCACGTGATTGACACGTGATTCCCATGTGATTGACACGTGATTGACACGTGCTTCCCTCGTGATTGACACGTGATACCCACGTGATTCCCAAGTGATTGACACGTGATTTCTACGTGATTCCCACGTGAGTCCCACGTGATTGCCACGTTATTCCCATGTGATTCCCACGTGATTGACACGTGATTACCACGTGATTCCCACGTGATTCCAACGTGATTGCCACATGATTCCCAAATGATTCCCACATGATGCCCACATGATGCCCACGTGATTGACACGTGATTCCCACGTGATTCCCACGTGATTGTCACGTGATTCCCACGTGATTCCCACATGATTGACACGTGATTCCCACGTGATTCCCTCGTGATTCCCACGTGACTGCCAAGTGATTCCCAGGTGATTCCCACGTGATTCCCACGAGATTCCCACGTTATTCCCACCTTATTGACATCTGATTCCCACGTGATTCCCACGTGATTCCCACGTGAATGGCACATGATTCCCATGAGATTCCCACGTGATTCCCACGTGATTCTCACCTGATTGACACGTGATTCCCACGTGATTCCCACGTGAATGGCACATGATTCCCATGAGATTCCCACGTGATTCCCTCGTGATTCCCACGTGATTCCCATGTGATTCCCACGTGATTGACACGTGATTCCCACGTGATTCCCATGTGATTCCCACGTGATTGACACGTGATTCTCACCTGAATTACACGTGATTCCCACGTGATTGACGCATTATTCCCACGTGATTCCCACGTGATTCCCATGTGATTCCCACGTGATTGACGCGTGATACCCACGTGATTCCCACGTATTTCCCACGTGATTCCCACGTGATTCTCACGTGATTCCACGTGATTGACACGTGATTCCCACGTGATTCTCACGTGATTCCCATGTGGTCCCACATGATTTCCACGTGATTGCCACTTGATTCCCACCTGATTCCCACGAGATTCACACGGTATTGCCACGTTATTCCCACGTGATTCCCACATGATTGACATGATTTTCTCCTGTGATTCACATGTGAATGACACGTGATTCCCATGTGATTTTCACGTGATTGACACGTGATTTAAATGTGATTCCCACGTGATTCCCACGTTATTCCCATGTGATTCACACTTGATTCCCACGTGTTTCCCACGTGATTCTCACGTGATTCCCACCTGATTCCCAAATGATTGTCACATCATTCCCACGGGATGCCCACGTGATTCCCACGTAATTCCCACGTTATTGACACGAGATTCCCTAGTGATTCCAACGTGATTGATACGTGATAATCACGTGATTCCCACGTGATTCCCAGGTGATTCTCACGTGATTCCCACGTGATTGACACGTGATTCCCACGTGATTCCCACGTGATTCCCACGTGATTCCCACGTGACTCCCATGTGATTCCCACGTGATTGACGCATGATTCCCACGTGATTGACACGTGATTCCCACGTGATTCTCACGTGATTCACACAATATTGACACGTGATTCCCACGTGATTCCCACGTGACTGACACGTGATTCCCACGTGATTGACACGTGATTCCCACGTGATACCAACGTGATTGACACGTGATTCCCACGTATTTCTCACTTGATTCCCACGTGATTCCCACGTGATTGACACTTTATTCCCACACGATTCCCATGTGATTCCCACGTGATTGACACGTGAATCCCACGTGATTCCAACGTGATTGATACGTGATTACCACGTGATTCCCACGTGATTACCACGTGATTCCCACGTGAATGTCACATGATTCCCACGTGATTCCCAAGTGATTCCCACGTGATTGACACGTGATTCCCACGTGATTCCCACGTGAATGACATGTGATTCCCACGTGAATGACACGTGATTCCCTCGTGAATGACACGTGATTCCCACGTGTTTCCCATGTGCTTCCCACGTGATTGACACGTGATTCCCACATGATTCTCACGTGATTCTCTCGTGATTCCCACGTGATTCCCACGTGATTCCACATCATTTCCATGTGATTTGGAATCTTTGAACTCTGTGTTCCTCTCGAACTGTCCCATGGATGTAAGGACGCCTGTGGAGAAGTGGCAGCAAGCTAGTGCTTTCTCTAGTGTCTCCTCAGGGGCTTCAGACATCCCTTCTTCTTGTGAGATGTAATCCAGCTTGCACTCAAGCCGCGTCAGGAATTCCGGGCTGATTTCGATTCAGGGCATCTCGGGGTCAATTTCACTGGAGGCCACAAATTCAACCTCCCTCAACCAGACGTACAGCTGCGAGAAGCCTCCTCTTGTGGTGCTTGTGGACAGTTGGCATTCCTCTTGATTTGAAGCCAGGAAATCAGCTCACAACTCGAGATGATTCGGAATACACGGAGCTCTTTCTGGTTGGTGAAGTGTCTTTACGATCCCTCTCAACTTGAGACAGTGTTCCTGGGGTATCTATGGAGTGCCATCAAGGAAACCAAAGCTCCTTTCTGGATTGATGGGGAGCACGCAATTGCTCAGCATTCTGTGCAGGTGAATCGGGCCTCATCTCGCCACGAGGGGTGAGTCTCATGGTTTTTCTCGAGTTGCGGCGGCAATCTGGGGTATATTCTCGAGTTACGACGGGGATGGCCCTTCCAAACACGGGTGTGTTCAGCGACGTGAGCACTCCTGTCTAGTTGCGAGGGACCCCTCGGGAGTCTCCTCGCAGCTTGAAAGGGCCAGATTAAAACCTCTCAAAGTGAGGCGGCATACCCATTGTCCCTTTCCTGTTGCCACTGCCATCCTGGGATTCCTCTCCATTTTCGAGAGGAGTCAGGCATTGTCTCCTTTGGAATCATTGAACTCCGTGTTCCTCTCGAACTGTCCAATGGATGGGAGGCCACCTCTCTGTAAAAGGCAGGGAGCTAGGACTTCCTCTAGTGTCTCTCCAGGGGCTACAGACTTCCCTTTATCTTGTGAGATGAAATCCAGCTTGCACTAAAGTCACTTCAGGAATTCCAGCCTGATTTAGAGTCAGGGCTTCTCGGGATTGATTCCAGAGGAGGCCATAAATTCAATTTCCCTCTCCCAGACGTACAGCTGCGAGAAGCCTCCTCTTGTGGTGCGTTTGGACAGTTGGCATTCCTCTTGATTTGAAGCCAGTAAATTCGCCCTCACCTCTAGATGATTGGGGGTACACGGAGCTCTTTCTGGTTCCTGCAGTGACCTCAGGATCCCTCTGGACTTGAGTGAGTGTTCCTTGGGTATCTCTGGAGTGCCATCAAGGAAATCAAGTCTCCATTCGGGTTTGTCGTGGAGCACAGAATTGCTCTGCACGCAGTGCAGGGGAATTGGGCTTCATCTCGCGGCGAGGGGGGAGTCTCATGGTTTTTCTCGAGTTGCGGCGGGAACCTGGGGTATATTCTCGAGTTTCGGCGGGGATAGCCCTTCCAAGCTCGGCTCTGTTCCGCGACGTCAGGACTCCTGTCTAGTTGCGAGGGACCCCTCGGGGGACTCCTCGCGGCTTGAAAGGGCCATATGAACACCTCTTGAGGTGAGGCCGAAGACCCAGGTTCCCTTTCCTGTTGCCACTGGGATCCTGGGATTCCTGTCCATTTTCCAGAGGAGTCAGGCATCGTCTAATTTGGAATCATTGAACTCCGTGTTCCTCTCGAGCTTTCCAATGGATGGGAGGCTGCCTGTCGAGAACGGGCAGGGTGCAAGGGCATTCTCAAATGTTACCCCAAGGGCTTCAGACATCCCTTCATCTTTTGAGATGAAATCCAGCTTGCACTCAATTCACTGCATGAATTCCGGCCTGATTTTGAGTCAGGGCATGTCAGGGTCGATTCCGCTGGAGGCCATAATTTCATCGTCCCTCTCCCAGACGTACAGCTGCGAGAAGCCTCCTCTTGTGGTGCTTTTGGACAGTTGGCATTCCTCTTGATTTGAAGCCAGGAAATTCGCCCTCACCTCGAGATGATTGGTGGTACACGGAGCTCTTTCTGGTTCCTGCAGTGACATAAGGATCCCTCTAGACTTGAGTGAGTGTTCCTTAAGTTTCTCTGGAATGCCATCAAGGAAATCAAGTCTCCTTTCGGGTTTGTCGGGGAGCAGGGAATTGCTCTCCACGCAGGGCAGAGGCATCGAGCTTCATCTCGCGGCGAGGGGGAGTGTCATGTTATTTCTCGAGTTGCGGCGGGCACCTGGGGTATATTCTCGAGTTACGATGGGGATGGCCCTTCCAAACACGGGTGTGTTCAGCGATGTCAGGACTCCTGTCTAGTTGCCAGGCACCCCTCGGGAGTCTCCTCGCGGCTTGAAAGGGCCATAGGAAAACCTCTTGAGGTGAGGCGGCAGACCCATTGTCCCTTTCCTGTTGCCACTGGGATCCTGGGATTCCTGTCGACTTTCCAGAGGACTCAGGCATTGTCTCCTTTGGAATCATTGAACTCCGTGTTCCTCTCGAACTGTCCAATTGATGGGAAGCCGCCTCTCTAGAAAAGGCAGGGAGCTAGGGCTTTCTCTAGTGTCTCCCCAGGGGCTTCAGACATCCCTTTAACTTGTGAGATGAAATCCAGCTTACACTCAAGTCACTTCAAGAATTCTGGCCTGATTTAGAGTCAGGGCTCCTCGAGATCGATTCCAGTGGAGGGCATAAATTTAATGTCCCTCTTCCAGACGTATAGCTGCGAGAAGCCTCCTCTTGTGGGGCTTGTGATCAGTTGGCATTCCTCTTGATTTGAAGCCAGGAAATTCGCTCTCACCTCGAGATGATTGGGAGTACACGGAGCTCTTTCTGGTTCCTGCAGTGACCTCAGGATCCCTCTAGACTTGAGAGTGTGTTCCTTGAGTTCCTCTGGAGTGTCATCAAGGAAATCAAGGCTCCTTTCGGGTTTGATGGGGAGCACGGAATTGCTCTACACCCAGTGCAGGGGAATCGGTCTTCATCTCGTGGTGAGGGGCGAGTCTCATGGTTTTTCTCGAGTTGCGGCGGGTAGCAGGGGTATAACTCGAGTTTCGGCGGGGATGGTCCTTCCAAACACGGGTGTGTTCAGCGACGTCAGGACAGCTGTCTAGTTGCGAGGGACCCCACGGGAGTCTCCTCGCGGTTTGATAGGTTCATAGGAACACCTCTCGAGGTGAGGCCACAGTCCCAGGTTCCCTTTCCTGTTGTTACTGGGATCCTTGGATTCCTGTCCACTATCCAGAGGAGTCAGACATCGTCTCCTTTGGAATCATTGAACTCAGTGTTCCTCTCGAGCTGTCCAATGGATGGGAGGTCGCCTGTCGAGATCGGGCATGATGCTAGGGCATTCTCTAGTGTCTCCCCAGGGGCTTCAGACATCCCTTCATCTTGTGAGATGAAATCCAGCTTGCACTCAAGTCACTGCAGGAATTCCGGCCTGATTTCAAGTCAGGGCATATCGGGGTCGATTCCAGTGAAGGCCACAAATTCAACGTCCCTCTCGAAGACGTACAGCTGCGAGTAGCCTCCTCTGTGGTGCTTGTGGACAGTTGGTATTCCTCTTGATTTGAAGCCAGGAAAGTAGCTCTCAGCTCGATATGATTCGGAATACACGGAGCTGTTTCTGGTTGGTTAAGTGACTTTAGGATCCCTCTAGACTTGAGACAGTATCCGGGGGTTTCTCTGGAGTGCCATCAAGGAAATCAGGCTCCATTCGGGTTTGATGGGGAGGACGCATCTGCTCTGCATGCTGTTCAGGGGAATCGGGCGTCATCTCGCGTCGAGGGGGAGTCTCATGGTTATTCTCGAGTTGCGGCGGGAACCTGGGGTATATTCTCGAGTTACGACGGGGATGGACCTTCCAAACAAGGGTGTATTCAGCGATGTCAGGACTCCTGTCTAGTTCGGAGGGACCCATCTGGAGTCTCCTCGCGGCTTGAAAGGGCCATAGGAACACCTCTCGAGTTGAGGCGGCAGACACAGGTTCACATTCCGTTGCCACTGGGATCCTGGGGTCCCTGTCCATTTTCCAGAGGAGTCATGCATCGTCTCCTTTGGAATCATTGAACTCCGTGTTCCTCTCGAGCTGTCCAATTGGTGGGAGGCAGCCTCTCTAGATAAGGCAGGGAGCTAGGGCTTTCCCTAGTGTCTCCCCAGGGGCTGCTGTCATCCCTTTATCTTGTGAGATGAAATCCAGCTTGCACTCAGGTCACTGCAAGAATTCCGGCCTGATTTAGAGTCAGGGCATCTCCGGGTCGATTCCAGTGCAGGCCATAAATTCAACGTCCCTCTACCAGATGCACAGATGCGGGAAGTCTCTTCTTGTGGTGCTTGTGGACAGTTGGAATTCCTCTTGTTTTGAAGCCAGGAAATTCGCTATCACCTCGAGATTATTGGGGTTACACGGAGCTCTTTCTGGTTCCTGCAGTGACCTCAGGATCCCTCTAGACTTGAGAGAGTGTTCCTTGAGTTTCTCTGGAGTGCCATCAAGGAAATCAAGGCTCCTTTCGGGTTTGACGGGGAGCACGGAATTGCTCTGCACACAGTGCAGTGGAATCGGTCTTAATCTCGCGGCGAGTGGGGAGTATCATGGTTTTTCTCGAGTTGCAGCGGGAACCTGGGGTATATTCTCGAGTTACGACGGGGATGGACTTTCCAAACAAGGGTGTGTTCAGCGATGTCAGGACTCCTGTCTAGTTGCGAGGGAACCCACGGGAGTCTCCTCGCGGCTTGAAAGGGCCATAGGAAAACGTCTCGAGGAGAGGCCGCAGTCCCAGGTCCCTTTCCTGTTGCCACTGGGATCCTCTGATTCCCCTCCATTTTCCAGAGGAATCAGGCATCGTCTCCATTGGAATCATTGATCTCCGTGTTCCTCTCGAGCTGTCCAATTAATGGGAGGCCACCTGTCGAGAAAGGGCACGTGCTAGGGCATTCTCTTTTGTCTCCCCACGGGGTTCAGACATCCATTCATCTTGTGAGATGAAATCCAGCTTCGACTCAAGTCACTGCAGGGATTCCGTCCTGATTTCGAGTCAGGGCATCTCGCGGATGATTCCACTGGAGGCCGCAAATTCAACCTCCCTCAACCAGACGTACAGATGCGAGAAGCCTCCTCTTGTGGTGATTGTGGACAGTTGGCATTCCTCTTGGTTTGAAGCCAGGAAATCAGCTTTCAGCTCGAGATGATTCGGAATACACGGAGCTGTTTCTGGTTGGTGAAGTTACTTTAGGGTCCCTCTAGACTTGAGACAGGGTTCCTGGGGTTTCTCTGGAGTGCAATCAAGGATATTAACGTTCTTTTCGGGTTTGACGTGGAGCACGGATTTGCTCTGCACGCAGTGCAGGGGAATCGGGCTTCATCTCGCGGCGAGGGGGGAGTCTCATGGTTTTTCTCGAGTTTCGGGGGAATCCTGGGGTATATTCTCGAGTTTCGGCGGGGATGGCCCTTCCAAACACGGGTGTGTTCAGCAACGTCAGGACTCCTGTCTAGTCGCGAGGTACCCCTCGGGAGTCTCCTCGCGGCTTGAAAGGGCCATAGGAACACCTCTCTAGGTGAGGACGCAGACCCAGGTTCCCTTTACTTTTGCCACTGGGATTCTGGGATTCCTGTCCATTTTCCAGAGGAGTCAGGCATTGTCTCCTTTGGAATCATTGACCTCCGTGTTCCTCTCGAGCTGTACAGTTGATGGGAGTCCGCCGCTCTAGAAAAGGCAGGGAGCTAGGACTTTCTCTTATGTCTCCCAGGGGCTTCAGACATCCCTTTACCTTGTGAGATGAAATCAAGCTTGCACTCAAGTCACTGCAAGAATTCCGGCCGGATTTAGAGTCAGGGCATCTCGGGGTCGATTTCAATGCAGGCCATAAATTCAACTTCCCTCTCCCAGACTTGTAGCTGCGAGAAGCCTCCTCTTGTGGTGCTTGAGGACAGTTGGCAATCCTCTTGATTTGAAGCCAGGAAATTCGCTCTCACCTCGAGATGATTGCGGGAACACGGAGCTCTTTCTGGTTCCTGCAGTGACCTCAGGATCCCTCTAGACTTGAGACAGTGTTCCTGGTGTTTCGCTGGAGTGCCATCAAGGAAATCAAGGCTCCTTTCGGGTTTGATGGGGAGTACGGATTTGCTCTGCATGCAGTTTAGGGGAATCGGGCCTCATCTCGCGGCGAGGGGGGAGTGCCATGGTTTTTCTCGAGTTGCGGTGGGAACCTGGGGTATATTCTAGAGTTACAGCGGGGATGGCCCTTCCAAAAACGGGTGTGTTCAGCGACGTCAGGACTCCTGTCTAGTTGTGAGGGACACCTCGGGAGTCACCTCGTGGCTTGAAAGGGCCATAGGAACACCTCTGGAGATGAGGCCGCAGACCCAGGTTCCCTTTCCTGTTGCCACTGGGATCCTGGGATTCCTGTCCATTTTCCAGAGGAGTCAGGCATCGTCTCCTTTGGAATCATTGAACTTCCTCTTTCTCTCGAGCTGTCCAATGGATGGGAGGCCCCCTGTAGAGAAAGGGCAGGATGCTAGGGCATTCTCTAGCGTCTCCCCACGGGCTTCAGACATCCCTTCATCTTGTGAGATGAAATCCAGCTTGCACTCAATTCACTGCAGGAAGTCCGGCCTGACTTCGAGTCAGGGCATATCGGGGTCGATTCCAGTGAAGGCCACACATTCAACTTCCTTCTCCCAGACGTACAGCTGCGAGTAGCCTCCTCTTGTGATGCTTGTGGACAGTTGGCATTCCTCTTGATTTGAAGCCAAGAAAGCAGCTCTCAGCTCGAGATGTTTCGGAATACACGGAGCTGTTTCTGGTTGGTGAAGTGACTTTAGGATCCCTCTAGACTTGAGACAGTGTTCCGGGGGTTTCTCTGGAGTGCCATCAAGGAAATCAGGCTTCATTCGGGTTTGATGGGGAGCACGCAACTGCTCTGCAGGCTGTGCAGGGGAATCGGGCCTCATCTCGCGGCGAGGGGGAAGTCTCATGGTTTTTCTCGAGTTGCGGCGGGAACCTGGGGTATATTCTCGAGTTATGACGGGGATGGACCTTCCAAACAAGGGTGTATTCAGCGATGTCAGGACTCCTGTCTAGTTGGGAGGGACCCCTCGGGAGTCTCCTCGCGGCTTGAAAGGGCCATAGGAACACCTCTCGAGTTGAGGCGGCAGACACAGGTTCACTTTCCGTTGCCACTGGGATCCTGGGATCCCTGTCCATTTTCCAGAGGAATCAGGCATCGTCTCCTTTGGAATCATTGAACTCCGTGTTACTCTCGAGCTGTCCAATGGATGGGAGGCCGGCTGTCGAGAAAGGGCAGGGTGCTAGGGCATTCTCTAGTGTCTCCCCAGGGGCTTCAAACAGCCCTTCAACTTGTGAGATGAAATCGAGCTTGCCCTCAAGTCAATGCAGGAATTCCGGCCTGATTTCGAGTCAGGGAATCTCGGGGTCGATTAAACTGGAGGCCGAAAATTCAACCTCCCTCAACCAGACTTACAGCTGCCAGAAGCCTCTTCTTATGGTGCTTGTGGACAGTTGACATTCCTCTTGATTTGAAGCCAGGAAATCAGCTCTCAGCTCGAGATGATTCGGAATACACGAAGCTGTTTCTGGTTGGTGAAGTGACTTTAGAATCCCTCTAGACTTGAGACAGTGTTCCTGGGGGTTCTCTGGAGTGTCATCAAGGAAATCAAGGCTCCTTTCGGGTTTGATCGGGATCACGCAATTGCTCTGCATGCTGTGCAGGGGAGTCGGGCCTCATCTCGCGGCGAGGGGGGAGTATCTTGGTTTTTCTCGTGTTGGGGCGGTAACCTGGGGTGTATTCTCGAGTTACGACGGGGATGGACCTTCCAAACACGGGTGTGTTCAGCGACGTCAGGACACCTGTCTAGTTGCGAGGGACCCCTCGGGAGTCTCCTCGCGGCTTGAAAGGGGCATAGGAACTCCTGTCGAGGTAAGGCTGCAGACCCAGGTTCCCTTTCCTGTTGCCACTGGGATCCTGGAATTCCTGTCCATTCTCCAGAGGAGTCAGGCATGGTCTCCTTTGGAATCATTGAACTCCGTGTTCCTCTCGAGCTGTCCAATAGTTGGGAGGTCGCCTGTCGAGAACGGGCAGGGTGCTAGGGCATTCTCTAGTGTCTCCCCAGGGGCTTCAGACATCCCTTCATCTTGTGAGATGAAATCCAGCATGCACTCAAGTCACTGCAGGAATTCCGACCTGATTTCGAGTCAGGGCATCTCGGGGTCGATTCCACTGGAGGCCACAAATTCAACCTCCCTCGACCAGACGTACAGCTGCGAGAAGCCTCCTCTTGTGGTGCTTGTGGACAGTTGGCATTCCTCTTGATTTGAAGCCAGGAACTTCGCTCTCATCTCGAGATGATTGGGAGTACACGAAGCTCTTTCTGGTTCCTACAGTGAGCTCAGGATCCCTCCAGACTTTAGAGAGTGTTCCTTGAGTTTCTCTGGAGTGCCATCAAGGAAATCAAGGCTCCTTTCGAGTTTGACGGGTAGCATGGAATTGCTCTGCACGCAGTGCAGGGGAATCGTTCTTAATCTCGCGGCGATTGGGGCGTCTCATGGTTTTTCTCGAGTTGAGGCGGGAACATGGGGTATATTCTCGAGTCACGGAGGGAATTGCCCTTCCAAACACGGGTGTGTTCAGCGAGGTCAGGACTCCTGTCTAGTTGCGAGGGACACCTCGGGAGTCTCCTCGCGGCTTGAAAGGGCCATAGGAACACCTCTCGAGGTGAGGCCACAGACCCAGGTTCCCTTTCCTGTTGCCACTGGGATCCTGGGATTCCTGTCCAATTTCCAGAGGAGTCAGGCATCATTTTCTTTGGAATCATTGAACTCCGTGTTCCGCTCGAGCTGTCCAATAGACGGGAGGTCGCCTGTCGTGAACGCGCAGGGTGCTAGGGAATTCTCTAATGTCTCACCAGGGGTTTCAGACACCCCTTCATCTTGTGAGATGAAATCCAGCTTGCACTCAAGTCACTGCAGGAATTCCGGCCTGATTTCGAGTCAGGGCATCTCGGGGTCGATTCCACTGGAGGCCGAAAATTGAAAGTCCCTCAACCAGACGTATAGCTGCGAGAAGCCTCCTCTTGTGGTACTTGTGGACAGTTGGCATTCCTCTTGATTTGAAGCCAGGAAATCAGCTCTCAGCTCGAGATGATTCGGAATACCCAGAGCTGTTTCTGCTTGGTGAAGTGACTTTAGGGCACCCCAAATTTGAGACGTTGTTCCTGGGGTTTCTCTGGAGTGCCATCCAGGAAATCAAGGCTCCTCTCTGGTTTGATGTGGAGCACGCAATTGCTCTGAATGCTGAGCATGGGCATCGGGCCTCATCTCGGGGCGAGGGGGGAGTCTCATGGTTTTTGTCGAGTTGTGGCGGGAACCTGGGGTATATTCTCGAGTTACGACGGGGATGGCCCTTCCAAACACGGGTGTGTTCAGCGACGTCAGGACTCCTGCCTAGTTGCGAGGGACCACTCGGGTGTCTCCTCGCGGCTTGAAAGGCCCATAGGAACATCTCTCGAAGTGAGGCCGCAGACCCAGGTTCCCTTTACTGTTGCCACTGGGATCCTGGGATTCCTGTCCAGTTTCCAGAGGAGGCAGGCATCATCTCGTTTGGAATCATTGAACTCCGTGTTCCTCTCCAGCTGTCCAATGCATGGGAGGTCCCCTCTGTAGAAAATGCAGAGAGCTAGGGCTTTCTCTAATGTCTCCCCAGGGGCTTCAGTCATCCCTTTGTCTTGTGAGATGAAATCCAGCTTGCACTCAACTCACTGCAAGAATTCTGGCCTGAATGAGAGTCAGGGAATCTCGGGGTCGATTCCAGTGGCGGCCATAAATTCAACGTCCCTGTCCAAGACGTACAGCTGCGAGAAGCCTCCTCTTGTGGTGCTTCTGGACAGTTGGCATTCCTCTTGATTTGAAGCCAGGAAATCAGCACTCAGCTCGAGATGACTCGGAATACATGGACCTGTTTCTGGTTGGTGAAGTGACTTTAGGATCCCTCTATATTTGAGACAGTGATCCTGGGGTTTCTCTGGAGTGCCATCAAGGAAATCAAGGCTCCTTTTGGGTTTGATGGGGAGCAGACAATTGCTCTGCATGCTGTACAGGGGAATCGGGCCTCATCTCGCTGCGAGGGGGGAGTGTTCTGGTTTTTCTCGAGTTGCGGCTGAGACCTGCGGTATATTCTCAAGTTACGACGGTAATGGCCCTTCCAAACATGGGTGTGTTCAGCGACGTCAGAACTCCTCTCTAGTTGCAAGGGACTACTCAGGAGTCTCCGCGAAGATTGAAAGGGGCATAGTAAAACCTCTCCTGGTGAGATGGCAGACCCATTGTCCTTTCCTGTTGCCACTGGAATCCTGGGATTCCTGTCCATTATCCAGAGGAGTCAGGCATCGTCTCCTTTGGAATCATTGAACTCCGTGTTCCTCTCGACCTGTCAAATTGATGGGAGGCCCCTTCTCTAGAAAAGGCAGGGAGCTAGGGCTTTCTCTAATGTCTCGCCAGGGGCTTCAGACATTCCTTTATCTTGTGAGATGAAATCCAGCTTGCACTCAATCACTGCAGGAATTCCGGCCTGATTTCGAGTCAGGGCATCTCGGGGTCGATTCCACTGGAGGCCCAAATTCAACCTCTCTCAACCAGACGTACAGCTGCGAGAATTCTTCTCTTCTGGTGCATGTGGTCATTTGGCATTCCTCTTGATTTGAAGCCAGGAAATCAGCTCTCAGCTCGAGATGATTCGGAATACACGAAGCTGTTTCTGGTTGGTGAAGTGACTTTAGAATCCCTCTAGACTTGAGACAGTGTTCCTGGGGGTTCTCTGGAGTGCCATCAAGGAAATCAAGGCTCCTTTCGGGTTTCATCGGGATCACACAATTGCTCTGCATGCTGTGCAGGGGAATCTGGCCTCATCTCGCGGCGAGGGGGGAGTCTCATGGTTTTTCACGACTTGCGGCGGGAACATGGGATATATTCTCGAGTTACGACGGGGAAGGCACTTCCAAACACGGGTGTGTTCAGCGACGTCAGAACTCCTGTCTAGTTGCGAGAGACCCCTCGGGAGTCTCCTCGTGGCTTGAAAGGGCCATAGGAACACCTCTCGAGGTGAGGCCTCAGACCCTGGTTCCCTTTCCTATTGCCACTGGGATCCTGGGATTCCTGTCCATTTTCCAGAGGAGTCAGACATCGTCTCCTTTGGAATCATTGAACTCCGTGTTCCTTCGAGCTGTCCAATGGATGGGAGGCCGCCTCTCTCGAAAAGGCAGGGAGCTAGGGCTTTCTCTAGTATCTCCCCAGGGGCTGCTGTCATCCCTTTATCTTATGAGATGAAATCCAGCTTGTACTCAGGTCACTGCAAGAATTCCGGCTTGATTTAGAGTCAGGGCATCTCCGGGTTGATTCCAGTGCAGGCCATAAATTCATCGTCCCTCTCCCAGATGTACAGATGCGAGAAGTCTCTTCTTGTGGTGCTTGTGGACAGTTGGCATTCCTCTTGATTTGAAGCCAGGAAATTCGCTCTCACCTCGAGATTATTGGGGGTACACGGAGCTCTTTCTGGTTCCTGCAGTGACCTCAGGATCCCTCTAGACTTGAGAGAGTGTTCCTTGAGTTTCTTTGGAGTGCCATCAAGGAAAACAAGGCTCCTTTCAGGTTTGACGGGAAGCATGGAATTGCTCTGAACGCAGTGCAGGGGAATCGGTCTTAATCTCGCGGCGAGTGGGGAGTATCATGGTTTTTCTCGAGTTGCGGTGGGAACCTGGGGTATATTCTCGAGTTAGGACGGTGATGGACCTTCCAAACACGGGTGTGTTCAGCGACTTCAGGACTCCTGTCTGTTTGCGAGGGGTCCTCGGGAGTTTCCTCCCGGCTTGAAAGGGCCATAGGAACACCTCTCGAGGTGAGGCCGCAGACCCAGGTTCCCTTTCCTGTTGCCACTGGGATCCTGGAATTCCTGTCCATTTTCCAGAGGAGTCAGGCATCGTCTCCTTTGGAATCATTGAACTCCGTGTTCCTCTCGAGCTGTCCAATGAATGGGACGCCGCCTGTCGAGAAAGGGCAGGGTGCTAGGGAATTCTCTAGTGTCTCCCCAGGGGCTTCAGACATCCCTTCATCTTGTGAGATGAAATCCAACTTGCACTCAAGTCACTGCAGGAATTCCGGCCTGATTTCGAGTCAGGGCATTTCGGGGTGGATTCCACTGGAGTCCGCAATTTTAACCTCCCTCAACCAGACGTACAGCTGCGAGAAGCCTCCTCTTGTGGTGCTTGGGGACAGTTGGCATTCCTCTTGATTTGAAGCCAGGAACTTCGCTCTCAACTCGAGATAATTGGTAGTACACGGAGCTCTTTCTGGTTCCTACAGTGACCTCAGGATCCCTCTAGACTTGAGAGAGTGTTCCTTGAGTTTCTCTGGAGTGCCATCAAGGAAATCAAGGTTCCTTTCGGGTTTGACGGGGAGAAAGCAATTGCTCTGCACGCAGTGCAGGGGAATCAGGCTTCATATCACGGCGAGGGGGGAGTCTCATTGTTATTCTCGAGTTGCGGTATGAACCTGGGGTATATTCTCGAGTTACGGCGGGGATGGCCCTTCCAAACACGGGTATGTTCAGTGACGTCAGGACTCCTGTCTAGTTGCGAGGGACCCCTCGTGAGTCTCCTCGCGGCTTGAAAGGGCCATAGGAACACCTCTCGAGGTGAGGCCGCAGACACAGGTTCCCTTTCCTGTTGCCACTGGGATCCTGGGATTCCTGTCCATTTTCCAGAGTAGTCAGTCATCGTCTCCTTTGGAATCATTGAACTCCGTGTTCCTCTCAAGCTCACCAATGGATGGGAGGCCCCCTGTTGAGAAATGGCAGGGTGCTATGGCATTCTCTAGTGTCTCCCCAGGGGCTTCAGACATTCCTTCATCTTGTGAGATGAAATCCAGCTTGCACTCAAGTCACTGCTTGATTTCCGGCCTGATTTCGAGTCAGGGCATCTTGGGGTTGATTCCACTGGAGGCCGAAAATTCAACCTCCCTCAACCAGACATACAGCTGCGAGAAGCCTCCTCTTGTGGTGCTTTTGGACAGTTCGCATTCCTGTTGATTTGAAGCCAGGAAAGCAGCTCTCAGCTCGAGATGATTCGGAATACATGGAGCTGTCTCTGGTTGGTGAAGTGACTTTAGGATCCATCTACACTTGAGACAGTGTTCCTGGGGTTTATGTGGAGTGCCATCAAGGAAATCAGGTTCCTTTTGGGATTCATGGGGAGCACGCAACTGCTCTGCATGCTGTTCAGGGGAATCGGGCCTCATCTCGCGGCGAGGGTGGAGTCTCATGGTTTTTCTCGAGTTGCGGCAGGAACCTGGGGAATATTCTCGAGATACAACGGGGATGGACCTACCAAACAAGGGTGTATTCAGCGATGTCAGGACTCCTGTCTAGTTGCGAGGGACCCCTCGGGAGTCTCCTCGCAGCTTGAAAGGGCCATGGGAAAACCTCTCGAAGTGAGGCGGCAGACCCGTTTTCCCTTTCCTGTTGCCACTGGGATCCTGGGATTCCTGTGCATTTTCCAGAGGTGTCAGGCATCGTCTCCTTTGGAATCATTGTACTCCGTGTTCCTCTCGAGCTGTCCAATGGATGGGAGGCCGCCTCTCTAGAAAAGGAAGGGAGCTAGGGCTTTCTCTAGTGTTTCCCCAGGGGCTTCAGACATCCCTTAATCTTGTGAGATGAAATCCAGTTTGCACTCATGTCACTGCAGGAATTCCGGCCTGATTTCGAGACAGGGTATCTCGGGTTCAATTCCAGTGGAGGCCATAAATTCAACGTCCCTCTCCCAGACGTACAGCTGCAAGAAGCCTCCTCTTGTGGTGCTGTGGACAGTAGGCATTCCTCTTGATTTGAAGGCAGGAAATTCGCTCTCACCTCGGGATGATTGGGGGTACACGGAGGTCTTTGTTGTTCCTGCAGTGACCTCAGGATCCCTCTAGACTTGAGAGAGTGTTCCTTGAGTTTCTCTGGAGTGTCATTAAAAAAATCAAGGCTCCTATTGAGTTTCACGGGGAGCACTGATTTGCTCTGCATGCTGTGCAGGGGAATCGGTCCTCAACTCGTGGCGAGGGGGAGTCTCATGGTTTTCCTCGAGTTGCGGCGGGAACCTTGGGTATATTCTCGAGTTACGACGGGGCTGGCCCTTCCAAACACGGGTGTATTCAGCGAGGTCAGGACTCCTTTCTAGTTGCGAGGGAACGCTCGGGAGTCTCCTCGCAGCTTGAATGGGCCATAGGAACACCTCTCGAGGAGAGGCCGCAGACCCAGGTTCCCTATCCTGTTGCCACTGGGATCCTGGGCTTCCTGTCCATTTTCCAGAGGAGTCAGGCATCGTCTCCTTTGGAATCATTGAACTCCGTGTTCCTCTCGAGCTGTCCAATAGATGGGAGGTCGCCTGTCGAGATCGGGCAGGGTGCTAGGGCATTCTCTAGTGTCTCCCCAGGGGCTTCAGACATCCCTTCATCTTGTGAGATGAAATCCAGCATGCACTCAAGTCACTGCAGGAATTCCGGCCTGATTTCGAGTCAGGGCATCTCGGGGTCGATTCCACTGGAGGCCGCAAATTCAACCTCCCTCAAGCAGACGTACAGCTGCGAGAAGCCTCCTCTTGTGGTGCTTGTGGACAGTTGGCATTCCTCTTGATTTGAAGCCAGGAAATAAGCTCTCAGCTCGAGATGATTCGGAATACCCGGAGCTGTTTCTGGTTGGTGAAGTGACTTTAGGATCAATCTAGACTTGAGACAGTGTTCCTGGGGTTTCTCTGGAGTGCCATCAAGGAAATCAAGGCTCCTGTCGGGTTTGATATGGAGAATGCAATTGCTCTGCATGCTGTGCAGGGGAGTCGGGCCTCATCTCGCGGTGAGGGGGGAGTCTCCTCGGTTTTCTGGAGTTGCGGCGGGAACCTTGGGTATATTCTCGAGTTACGACGGGGATGGACCTCCCGAACACGGGTGTGTTCAGCGACGTCAGGACACCTGTCTAGTTGCGAGGGACCAATCGGGAGTCTCCTCGCAGCTTGAATGGGCCATAGGAACACCTGTCGAGGTAAGGCCGCAGACCCAGGTTCCCTTTCCTGTTGCCACTGGGATCCTGGGATTCCTGTCCATTTTCCAGAGGAGTCAGGTATCGTCTCCTTTGGAATCATTGAACTCCGTGTTCCTCTCGACAGGTCCAATGGATGGGAGGCCGCCTGTCGAGAATGGGCAGGGTGCTAGGACATTCTCTAGTGTCTCCTCAGGGGCTTCAGACATCCCTTCATTCTTGTGAGATGAAATGCAGCTTGCACTCAAGTCACTGGAGGAATTCCGGCCTGATTTCGAGTCAGGGCATCTCGGGGTGGATTCCACTGGAGGCCGCAAATTCAACCTCCCTCAACCAGACGTACAGCTCTGAGAAGCCTCCTCTTGTGGTGTTTGTGGACAGTTGGCATTCCTCTTGATTTGAAGCCAGGAACTTCGCTCTCACCTCGAGATGATTCGGAGTTCACGAAGCTCTTTCTGGTTCCTACAGTGAGCTCAGGATCCCTCCAGGCTTGAGAGAGTGGTAATTGACTTTCTCTGGAGTGCCATCAAGGAAATCAAGGCTCCTCTCTGATTTGATGTGGAGCACGCAATTGCTCTGCATGCTGTGCATGGGCATCGGGCCTCATCTCGCGGCGAGGGGGGAGTCTCATGGTTTTTCACGACTTGCGGCGGGAACATGGGATATATTCTCGAGTTACGACGGGGAAGTCACTTCCAAACACGGGTGTGTTCAGCGACGTCAGAACTCCTGTCTAGTTGCGAGGGACCCCTAGGGAGTCTCCTCGTGGCTTGAAAGGGCCATAGGAACACCTCTCGAGTTGAGGCCTCAGACCCTGGTTCCCTTTCCTATTGCCACTGGGATCCTGGGATTCCTGTCCATTTTCCAGAGGAGTCAGACATCGTCTCCTTTGGAATCATTGAACTCCGTGTTCCTCTCGAGCTGTCCAATGGATGGGAGGCCGCCTCTCTAGAAAAGGCAGGGAGCTAGGGCTTTCTCTAGTGTCTCCCCAGGGGCTTCAGACATCCCTTTATCTTGTGAGATGAAATCGAGCTTGCACTCGAGTCACTGCAAGAATTCCGGCCTGATTAAGAGTCAGGGCATCTTCGGGGTCGATTCCAGTGGAGGCATAAATTCAACGTCCCTCTCCCAGACGTACCGCTGCGAGTAGCCTCCTCCTATGGTGCTTGTGGACAGTTGGCATTCCTCTTGATTTGAAGCCAGGAAATTCGCTCTCACCTCGAGATGATTGGGGGTACACGGAGCTCTTTCTGGTTCCTGCAGTGACCTCAGGACCCCTCTAGAATTGGTAGAGTGTTCCTTGAGTTTCTCTGGAGTGCCTCAAGGAAATCAAGGCTCCTTTCGAGTTTGACGGGGTGCACGAAGTTGCTCTGCAAGCAGTGCAGGGAAATCGGGCTTCATCTCGCGGCGAGCGGGGAGTCTCATGGTTTTTCACGAGTTGCGGCGGGAACCTGGGGTATATTCTCGAGTTTCGGCGGGGATGGCCCTTCCAAACACGAGTGTGTTCAGCGACGTCAGGACTCCTGTCTAGTTGCAAGGGACCCCTCGGGAGTATCCTCGCGGCTTGAAAGGGCCATAGGAACACCTCTCGAGGTGAGGCCGCAGACCCAGGTTCCCTTTCCTGTTGCCACTGGGATCCTGGGATTCCTGTCCATTTTACAGAGGAGTCAGGCATCGTCTCCTTTGGAATCATTCACCTCCGTCTTCCTCTCTAGCTGTCCAATGGATGGGAGGCCGCCTGTCGAGAAAGGGCAGGGTGCTAAGTCATTCTGTAGTGTCTCCCCAGGGGCTTCAGATATCCCTTCATCATGTGAGATGAAATCCAGCTTACACTCAAGTCACTGCAGGAATTCCGGCCTGATTTCGAGTCAGGGCATCTCGCGGTCGATTCCACTGCAGGCCGCTAATTCAACCTCCCTCAACCAGACGTACAGCTGCGAGAAGCCTCCTCTTGTGGTGCTTGTACACAGCTGGCATTCCTCTTGATTTGAAGCCAGGAAATCAACTATCAGCTCAAGATTATTCGGAATACACGGAGCTGTTTATGGTTGGTGAAGTGACTTTAGGATGCCTCTAGACTTGAGACAGTGTTCCTGGGGTTTCTCTTGAGTGCCATCAAGGAAATCAAGGCTGCTTTTGGGTTTGATGGGGAGCACGCAATTGCTCTGCATGCTGTGTAAGGGAATCGGGCCTCATCTCATGGTGAGGATGTAGTCTCATGGATTTTCTCAAGTTGCGGCGGGAACCTGGGGTATATTCTCGAGTTACGACAGGGATGGACCTTCCAAACACCGGTGTGTTCAGCGACGTCAGGACTCCTGTCTAGTTGCGAGGGACCTCTCGGTAGTCTCCACGCGGCTTGAAAGGGCCATAGGAAAACCTCTCGAAGTGAGGCGGCAGACCCATTTTCCCTTTCCTGTTGCCACTGGGATCCTGGGATTCCTGTCGATTTTCCAGAGGAATCAGGCATCGTCTCCGTTGGAATCATTGAACTCCGTGTTCCTTTCGAGCTTTCCAATAGATGGGAGGCCGCCTTTCGAGAAAGGGCAGGTTGCTAGAGCATTCTCTAGTGTCTCCCCAGGGGCTTCAGACATCCCTTCATTTTGTGAGATGAAATCTAGCTTGCCCTCAAGTCACTGCAGGGATTCCGGCCTGATTTCGAGTCAGGGCATCTCGCGGTCGATTCCACTGGAGGCCGCAAATTCAACCTCCCTCAACCAGACGTACAGATGCGAGAAGCCTCCTCTTGTGGTGCTTGTGGACAGTTGGCATTCCTCTTGATTTGAAGCCAGGAAATCAGCTTTCAGCTCGAGATGATTCGGAATACACGGAGCTGTTTCTGGTTGGTGAAGTGACTTTAGGATCCTTCTAGACTTGAGACAGTGTTCCTGGGGATTCTCTGGAGTGCCATCAAGGATATCAAGGCTCCTTTCGGTTTGATGGGGAGCACGCAATTGCTCTGCATCCTGTGCAGGGGAATCGGGCCTCTTCTCCCGTGGAGGGGGGAGTCTCATGGTTTTTCTCGACTTGCGGCGGGAACCTGGGGTATATTCTCGAGTTACGATGGGGATGGCCCTTCCAAACACGGGTGTGTTCAGCGACGTCAGGACTCCTGTCTAGTTGCGAGGGACACCTCGGGAGTCTCCTCGCGGCTTGAAAGGGCCATAGGAACACCACTCGAGGTGAGTCCGCAGACCCTGTTTCCCTTTCCTGTTGCCACTGGGATCCTGGGATTCCTGTCCATATTCCAGAGGAGTCAGGCATCGTCTCCTTTGGAATCATTGAACTTCGTGTTCCTCTCGAGCTGTCCAATGGTTGGGAGGACGCCTCTCTAGAAAAGGCAAGGAGCTAGGTCTTTCTCTAGTGTCTCCCCAGGGGCTTCATACATCCCTTTATCTTGTGAGATGAAATCCAGCTTGCACTCAAGTCACTGCAAGATTTCCGGCCTGATTTCGAGTCAGGGCATCTCGCGGTCGATTCCAGTGGAGCCCATAATTTCAACGTCCCTCTCCCAGACATACAGGTGCGAGAAGCCTCCTCCTGTGGTGCTTGTGGACAGTTGGCTTTCCTCTTGATTTGAAGCCAGGAAATTCGCTCTCACCTCAAGATGATAGGGCGTACACGGAGCACTTTCAGGTTCCTGCAGTGACCTCAGGATCCCTCTAGACTTGAGAGCTTGTTCCTTGAGTTTCTCTGCAGTGCCATCAAGGAAATCAAGGCTCCTTTCGGGTTTGACGGGTAGCACGGAATTGCTCTGCACGCAGTGCAGGGGAATCGGGCTTCATCTCGTGGCGAGGGGGGAATCTCATGGTTTTTCTCGAGTTGCGGCGGGAACCTGTCGTATATTCACGAGTTACGTCGGGGATGGCCCTTCCTAACACGAGTGTGTTCTGCAACGTCAGGACTCCTGTCTATTTCTGAGGTACCCCTCGGGAGTCTCCTCGTGGCTTGAAAGGGCAGTAGGAAAACCTCTCGATGTGAGGCGGCAGACCCATTGTCCCTTTCCTGTTGCCACTGGGATCGTGGGGTTCCTGTCCATTTTCCAGAGGAGTCAGGCATCGTCTCCTTTGGAATCATTGAACTCCGTGTTCCTCTCGAGCTCTCCAATGGATGGGAGGCCGCCTCTCTAGAAAAGGCAGGGAGCTAGGGCTTTCTCTAGTGTCTCCCCAAGGGCTTCAGACATCCCTTTAACTTGTGAGATGAAATCGAGCTTGCACTCAAGTCACTGCAAGAATTCCGGCCTGATTAAGAGTCAGGGCATCTTCAGGGTCGATTCCAGTGGAGGCATAAATTCAACGTCCCTCTCCCAGACGTACAGCTGTGAGTAGCCTCCTCCTATGGTGCTTGTGGAGAGTTGGGATTCCTCTTGATTTGAAGCCAGGAAATCAGCTTTCAGCTCGAGATGATTCGGAATACACGGAGCTGTTTCTGGTTGGTTAAGTGACTTTAGGATCCCTGTAGACTTGAGACAGTGTTCCTGGGGATTCTCTGGAGTGCCATCAAGGAAGTCAAGGCTCCTTTCGGGTTTGATGGGGAGCACGCAATTGCTCTGCATGCTGTGCAGGGGAATCGGGCCTCATCTCCCGGCGAGGGGGGAGTTTCATGGTTTTTCTCGACTTGCGGCGGGAACCAGGGGTATATTCTCGAGTTACGACGGGGATGGCCCTTCCAAACACGGGTGTGTTCAGCGACGTCAGAACTCCAGTCTAGTTGCGAAGGACCCCTCGGGAGTCTCCTCGCGGCTTGAAAGGGCCAAAGGAACACCACTCGAGGTGAGTCCGCAGACCCTGTTTCCCTTTGCTGTAGCCACTGGGATCCTGGGATTCCTGTCCATTTTCCAGAGGAGTCAGGCATCGTCTCCTTTGGAATCATTGAACTCCGTGTTCCTCTCGACCTGTCCAATCACGTGAGAATCACATAGAATCACGTGTCAATCACATGTGAACCACAAGGGAGTCACGTGGGAATCATTTGGGAATCACGTGTCAATCACGTTGGAATCACGTGGGAATCACGTGTCAATTACGTGGGAATTACCTGGTAATCACGTGAGAATCACGTGGGAAACATGTGTCAATCAAGTGGGAATCACGTGGCAATCACGTGGGAATCAAGTGTCAATCACGTGGGAATCACGTGGGAATCACTTGTCAATCACGAGGGAGTCATGTGGGAATCACGTGGGAATTGCGTGACAATCACGTGGGAATCACGTGTCAATCACGTGGGCATCACGTGGGCATCATGTGAGAATCACGTGGGATTCACATGGGAACCACGTGCGAATCACTTGTCAATCACGTGGGAATCACGAGGGAATCACGTGTGAAAGACGTGTCAATCACGTGGGAATCACGTGGGCATCCCGTGGGAATGACGTGACAATCATTTGGGAATCACGTGGGAGTCACTTTGGAGTCACGTGGGAATCACGTGTCAATCACGTGGGAATCACGATGGAATCACGTGGGAAATACGTGGGAATCACGTGTCAATCACGTGGGAATCACGTGTCAATCACGTGGGAATCACGTTTGAATCACGTGTCAATCTCGTGGGAATCACGTGGGAATCACGTGTCAATCACGTCGGAATCACGTGGGAATAAAGTGGAAATCAGGTGGCACTCACGTGGGAATCACGTAGAAATCAAATGTCAATCACGTGGGAATCACGTGGGAATCACTTGGTAATCACGTGTCAATCACGTGGGAATCCCGTGTCAATCCCGTGGGAATCACGTGGGAATCACATGTCAATAAAGAGTGAATCACCTGGGAATCACGTGTCAATCACGAGGGAATCACCTGTCAATCATATGGGCATCAGGTGGGCATCACGAGGGAATCACGTGGGAATCACGTGCGAATCACGTGTCAATCACGAGGGATTCACGTGTCAATCACGTGGAAATCACGTGGGAATCACGTGTCAATCACGTGTCAATCACATGTGAATCACAAGGGAGTCACGTGGGAATCACTTGGGAATCACGTGTCAATCACGTTGGAATCACGTGGGAATCACGTATCAATCACATGGGAATCACGTTGGAATCACGTGTCAATCACGTGGGAATCACGTGTCAATCACTTGGGAATCACGGGGGAATCACGTGTCATTCACGTGGGAATCATGTGGGAATCACCTGGGAATCACGTGTGAATCCATGGGAAACATGTGTCAATCAAGTGGGAATCACGTGGGAATCACGTGGGAATCACGTGGGAATCATTTGGGAATCACGTGTCAATCAGGTGGGAATCACGTGGGAATCACGTGGGAATCACGTGTCAATCACGTGGGAATCATTTGGGAATCACGTGTCAATCATGTTTGAATCACGTGGGAATGACGTGGGAATCACGTGTCAATCGGGTGGGAATCACGTGGGAATCACGTGGGAATCACGATGGAATTACGTGGGAATTACGTGTCAATCACATGGGACTCAAGTGGGAATCACCTGGGAATCACGGGGGAATCACGTGGGAATCACCTGGAAATCATGTGCATATCACGAGGGAATCACGTGACATTCACGTGGGAATCACGTGGGAATGACGTGTCCATCACGTGGGAATCACGTGGGAATCACGTGTCAGTCACGTGGGAATCTCGTGGGAATCAGGTGGAAATCACGTGTCAATCACGTGGAATTCACGTGGGAATCACGTGGGAATCACCTCACAATTAGGTGGAAATCACGTGGGATTCACGTGTCAATCACGTGGGAGTCACATGGGAATCGTGTGGGAATAACGTGTCAATCACGTGGGAATCACGTCTCAATCACGAGGGAATCATGTGACATTCACGTGGGAATAACGTTTGAATCATGTGGAAATCACGTGTCAATCACGTGGGAATCACCGGGGAAAAACGTGGCAAACATGTGTCAATCAAGTGGGAATCACGTGGGAATCACGTGGGAATCACGTGGGAAACACGTGGGAATCACGTGGGAATCACGTGTCATTCACGTGGGAATCACGTGGGAATCACGTGTCATTCACGGGGGAAGCACGTTGGAATCACGTGCTAATCACGTGGGAATCACCTGGGAGTCACGTGGGAATCACGTGGGAATCACGTGTCAATCACGTGGGAAACACGAGGGAATCATTTGGGAATCACGTGTCAATCACGTGGCAATCACGTGGGAATCACGTGGGAATCACGTGTCAATCGTGTGGGAATCACGTGGGAATCACGTGGGAATCACGTGGGAATCACGTGTCAATCACGTGGGAATCAAATGGGAATCACGTGGAAATCACGTGTCAATCACGTGGGAATCACGTCGGAATCATGTGGAAATCATTTGTGAATCACGTGTCAATCACGTGGGAATCACGATGGAATCACGTGGGAATCACGTGTCAATCACATGGGACTCACGTGGGAATCACGTGGGAATCAATTGTCAATCACGTGGGAATCACGTGGGAATCACCTGGGATTCACGTTGGAATCACATGTCAATCATGTGGAAATCACATGTCAATCACGTGGGAATCACGTGGGAATCACGTGTCAATCACGTGGGAAAATCGTGGGAATCAGGTGGGAATCACGTGTCAATCACGTGGGAAAATCGTGGGAATCAGGTGGGAATCACGTGTCAATCACGTGGAATTCACGTGGGAATCACGTGGGAATCACGTCACAATTACGTGGAAATCATGTGGGATTCACGTGTCAATCACGTGGGAATCTCATGGGAATCGTGTGGGAATAACGTGTCAATCACGTGGGAATCATGTGTCAATCACGAGGGAATCATGTGACATTCACGTGGGAATAACGTGGGAATCATGTGGGAATCACGTGGGAATAATGTGGCAGTCTCGTGGGACTCACGTGGGAATCACGTAGAAATCAAATGTCAATCACGTGGGAATCACGTATGAATCACGTGGGAATCACTTGGGAATCACTTGGGAATCATTTGGGAATCACATGTCAATCACGTTGGAATCACGTGGGAATCACGTGGGAATCACGTGTCAATCAAGTGGGAATCACGAAGGAATCACGTGTCAGTCACGTGGGAATCACGTGGGAGTCGCCTGGGAATCACGTGTCAATCACGTGGATATCACGTGGGAAACACGTGGGAATCACGTGTCAATCACGTGGGAATCACGTGGGAATCACGTGTCAATCACCTGGGTATCACGTGGGAATCACGTGGGAATCACGTGTCAATCACGTGGGAATCACGTGGGAATCACGTGTCAATCACCTGGGTATCACGTGGGAATCACTTTGGAATCACGTGTCAATCACGTGGGAATCACGTGAGAATCACGTGGGATTCAAGTGGGAATCACGTGGGAATCACATGAGAATCACGTGTCAATCACGTGGAATCACGTGGGAATCACGTGTCAATCACGTGAGAATCAAGTGGGAATTACGTGTCAATCACGTGGGAATCACGTGGGAATCACGTGTCAATCACGTGGGAATCACACGGGAATCACTTGGGAATCACATGTCAATCACGTGGGAATCACGTGGGAGTAACGTGTCAATCATGTGAGAATCACGTGGGAATCACGTGGGAATCACGTGGGAATCACGTGTCAATCACGTGGGAATCACACAGGAATCACTTGGGAATCACATGTCAATCACGTGGGAATCACGTGGGAGTAACGTGTCAATCATGTGGGAATCACGTGTCAATCACGAGTGAATCACGTGGGAATCACGTGGGAATCATTTGGGAATCACGTGTCAATCACGTTGGAATCACGTGGAAATCACGTGGGAATCACGTGTCAATCACGTGGGAATCACATGGGAAGCACGTGTCAATCACGTGGGAATCACGTGGGAATCACGTGGGAATCCCGTGGGAACTACGTATCATTCACGTGGGAATCACGTGTCAATCACGTGGAAATCACGTGGGAATCAGTTGTCAATCACGTGGAAATCATGTGAGAATCACGTGGGAATCACGTGGGAATCACGTGGGAATCACTTGGGAATCATGTGTCAATCACGTGGAATCACGTGGGAATCACGTGTCAATCACGTGAGAATCAAGTGGGAATCACGTGTCAATCACGTGGGAATCACACGGGAATCACTTGGGAATCACCTGTCAATCACGTGGTAATCATGTGGGAATCACCTGGGAATCACGTGGGACTCACGTGTCAGTCACGTGGGAATCACGTGTCAATCACGTTGGAATCACATGTCAATCACGTGGGAATCACGTGTCAATCACGTGGGTATCACGTGGGTATCACGTGGGAATCACGTGTCAATCACGTGTCAATCACCTGCGTATCACGTGGGAATCACGTGGGAATCACTTGGGAATCACGTGTGAATCACGTTGGAATCACGTGGGAATCACATGGGAATCACGTGTCAATCACGTGGGAATCACGTGCGCATCACGTGGGGATCACGTGGGAAACACGTTGGAATCACGTGGTAATCACGTGTCAATCACGTGGGTATCACGTTCGAATCACGTGGGAATAACGTGGGAATCACGTGTCAATAACGTGGGAATCACGAGGGAGTCACGTTGGAATCACGAGCGAATCACGTGTCAATAACATGAGACTCACGAGGGAATCACCTGTCAATCACGTGGGAATCACGGGGGAGTAACGTCGGAACCACGTGTCAATCACGTGGGGATCACGAGGGAATCACGTTGGAATCACGTGGGAGTCACGCGTCAGTCACGTGGGTATCACGTGGGAATCACGTGGGAATCACGTGGGAATCACGTGGTAATCACGTGTCATTCATGTGGAAATCACGAGGGAATCACGTTGGAATCACGTGGGAGTCACGTGTCAGTCACGTGGGAATCACGTGTCAATCACTTGGGAATCACGAGGGAATCACGTGTCAATCACGTGGGAATCACTTGGGAATCACGTGTCAATCACGTGGGAATCACGTATCCATCACGTGGGCATCACGTGCGCATCACGTGGGGATCACGAGGGAATCACGTTGGAATCACCTGGGAGTCACGTGTCAATCACGTGGGTATCACGTGGGAATCACGTGGGAATCACGTGTCATTCATGTGGAAATCACGTGGGAATCACGTGAGAGTCACGTGGGAATCACGTGTCAATCACTTGTCAATCACGTGGGAATCACGTGGGAATCACGGGTCAATCACGTGGGAATCACCGGGGAATCACGTGTAAATCACGTGGGAATCATGTGGGAATCACGTGTCAATCACGAGTGAATCACGTGGAAATCACGTGGGAATCATTTGGGAATCACGTGTCAATCACGTTGGAATCACGTGGAAATCACGTGGGAATCACGTGTCAATCACGTGGGAATCACGTGGGAATCACGTGTCAATCATGTGGGAATCACGTGGGAATCACGTGGGAATCATGCGTCAATCACGTGGGAATCACGTGGGAATCACGTGGGAATCCCGTGGGAACTACGTATCATTCACGTGGGAATCACGTGTCAATCACGTGGGCATCACGTGGGAATCACGTGTCAATCACGTGGAAATCACGTGAGAATCACGTGTCAATCACGTGGGAATCACGTGGGAGTCACGTGTCAATCATGTGGGAATCACGTGGGAATCACGTGGGAATCATGCGTCAATCACGTGGGAATCACGTGGGAATCACGTGTCAATCACGTGGGAATCACGTGGGAGTCACTTGGGAATCACGTGGGAATCACATGTTAATCACGTGATAATCAGTTGGGAATCACGTGTCCATCACGTGGGAATCATGTGGAAGTCACGTGTCAATCACGAGTGAATCACGTGGGAATCACTTGGGAATAACGTGTCAATCACGTGGGAATCACGTGGGAATCACGTAAGAATCACTTGTTCATCACGTGGGAATAACGTGGGAATCACGTATCAATCACGTGGGCATCACGTGTCAATCACGTGGGAATCGCATGGGAATCACGTGGTAATCACGTGTCAATTACGTGGGAATCACATGGGAATCACTTGGGAATGATGTGTCAATCATGTGGGAATCACATGGGAATCACTTGGGAATCACGTGTCAATCACGTGGGAATCACACGGGAATCACTTGGGTATCACGTGTCAATCACGTGGTAATCACGTAGGAATCACGTGGGACTCACGTGGGAATCACGTGGGAATCACGTGTCAATCACGTGGGTATCACGTGGGAATCACGTGTCAATCACGTGGGAATCACGTGGGAATCACGTGGGAATCACGTGTCAATCACGTGGGAATCACGTGTCAATCACGTGGGAATCGCGTGGGAATCACGAGGGAATCACATGTGAATAACGTGGGAATCACGTGCGATTCACGGGTCAATCACGTGTGTATCACGAGGGAATCACGTGGGAATCACATGGGAATCACGTGGGAATCATGCGTCAATCACATGGGAATCACGTAGGAATCACGTGTAAATCACGTGGGAATCACGTGGGAATGACGTTGGAATCACTTGTCCATCACGTGGGCATAACGTGGGAATCACGTATCAATCACGTGGGAATCACGTGGAAATCACGTGTCAATCACGTGGGAATCACATGGGAATGATGTGGGAATCACCTGTAATTCACGTGGGAATCACGTGGGAATCACGTGTCAATCAAGTGGGAATCACGTAGGAATCACGTGTCAATCACGTGGGAATCACGTGGGAATCGCCTGGGAATCACGTGTCAATCACGTGGATATCACGTGGGAATCACGTGGGAATCACGTGTCAATCACGTGGGAATCACGTGGGAATCACGTGTCAATCACCTGCGTATCACGTGGGAATCACGTGGGAATCACTTGGGAATCACGTGTGAATCACGTTGGAATCACGTGGGAATCACATGGGAATCACGTGTCAATCACGTGGGAATCACGTGCGCATCACGTGGGGATCACGTGGGAATCACTTGGGAATCACGTGTCAATCACGTGGGAATCACGTGAGAATCACGTGGGAATCACGTGGGAATCACGTGTCAATCACGTGGAATCACGTGTGAATCACGTGTCAATCACGTGAGAATCAAGTGGGAATCACGTGTCAATCACGTGGGAATCACGTGGGAATCACGTAAGAATCACTTGTTCATCACGTGGGAATAACGTGGGAATCACGTATCAATCACGTGGGAATCACGTGGGAATCACGTGTCAATCCTGTGGGAATCGCATGGGAATCACGTGGTAATCACGTGTCAATTACGTGGGAATCACATGGGAATCACTTGGGAATGATGTGTCAATCATGTGGGAATCACATGGGAATCACTTGGGAATCACGTGTCAATCACGTGGGAATCACACGGGAATCACTTGGGAATCACGTGTCAATCACGTGGGAATCACGTAGGAATCACGTGGGACTCACGTGGGAATCACGTGGGAATCACGTGTCAATCACGTGGGTATCACGTGGGAATCACGTGTCAATCACGTGGGAATCACGTGGGAATCACGTGGGAATCACGTGTCAATCACGTGGGAATCACGTGTCAATCACGTGGGAATCGCGTGGGAATCACGAGGGAATCACATGTGAATAACGTGGGAATCACGTGCGATTCACGGGTCAATCACGTGTGTATCACGAGGGAATCACGTGGGAATCACATGGGAATCACGTGGGAATCATGCGTCAATCACATGGGAATCACGTAGGAATCACGTGTAAATCACTTGGGAATCACGTGGGAATGACGTGGGAATCACTTGTCCATCACGTGGGCATAACGTGGGAATCACGTATCAATCACGTGGGAATCACGTGGAAATCACGTGTCAATCACGTGGGAATCACATGGGAATGATGTGGGAATCACCTGTAATTCACGTGGGAATCACGTGGGAATCACGTGTCAATCAAGTGGGAATCACGTAGGAATCACGTGTCAATCACGTGGGAATCACGTGGGAATCGCCTGGGAATCACGTGTCAATCACGTGGATATCACGTGGGAATCATGTGGGAATCACTTGGGAATCACGTGTGAATCACGTTGGAATCACGTGGGAATCACATGGGAATCACGTGTCAATCACGTGGGAATCACGTGCGCATCACGTGGGAATCACGTGGGAAACACGTTGGAATCATGTGGTAATCACGTGTCAATCACGTGGGTATCACGTGGGAATCACTTGGGAATCACGTGTCAATCACGTGGGAATCACGTGAGAATCACGTGGGAATCACGTGGGAATCACGTGTCAATCACGTGGAATCACGTGGGAATCACGTGTCAATCACGTGAGAATCAAGTGGGAATCACGTGTCAATCACGTGGGAATCACACGGGAATCACTTGGGAATCACATGTCAATCACGTGGGAATCACGTGGGAATCACGTGTCAATCACGTGGGACTCACGTGTCAATCACGTGGGAATCACGTGTCAATCACGTGGGAATCACATGTCAATCACGTGGTAATCACGTGTCAATCACGTGGGTATCACGTGGGAATCACGTGGGAATAACGTGGGAATCACGTGTCAATAACGTGGGAATCACGAGGGAGTCACGTTGGAATCACGAGCGAATCACGTGTCAATCACATGAGTCTCACGAGGGAATCACGTGTCAATCACGTGGGAATCACGGGGGAATAACGTGGGAACCACGTGTCAATCACGTGGAAATCACGAGGGAATCACGAGGGACTCACGTGGGAATCACGTGTCAATCACGTGAGAATCACGTGTCAGTCACTGGGAATCAGGAGGGAATCACGTGTCAATCACGTGGGAATCGAGTGGGAATCACGAGGGAATCACATGTCAATAACGTGGGAATCACGTGCGAATCACATGGGAATCACATGGGAATCATGCGTCAATCACGTGGGAAGAACGTAGGAATCATGTGTCAATCACGTGGGAATCTCGGGGGAATCGCATGGGAATCACGTGTCAATCACTTGGATATCACGTGGGAATCACGTGGGAATCACGTGTCAATCACGTGGGAATCACGTGTCAATCACGTGGGTATCACGTGGGAATCACGTGGGAATCACGTGTCAATCACGTGGGAGTCACATGGGAATCACTTGGGAATCACGTGTCAATCACGTTGGAATCACGTGGGAATCACGTGGGAATCACGTGGGAATCACGTGTCAATCACGTGAGATTCAAGTGGGAATCACGTGTCGATCACGTGGGAATCACGTGGGAATCACGTGTCAATCACATGGGAATCACGTGGGAATCACCTGGGAATCACGTGGGACTCACGTGTCAATCACGTGGGAATCACGTGTCAGTCACGTGGGAATCACATGTCAATCACGTGGGAATCACGTGTCAATCACGTGGGAATCACGTGGGAATCACGTGTCAATCACGTGGGAATCACGTGTCAATCACGTGGGAATCGCGTGGGAATCACGAGGGAATCACATGTGAATAACGTGGGAATCACGTGCGATTCACGGGTCAATCACGTGTGTATCACGAGGGAATCACGTGGGAATCACATGGGAATCACGTGGGAATCATGCGTCAATCACATGGGAATCACGTAGGAATCACGTGTAAATCACGTGGGAATCACGTGGGAAGGACGTGGGAATCACTTGTCCATCACGTGGGCATAACGTGGGAATCACGTATCAATCACGTGGGAATCACGTGGAAATCACGTGTCAATCACGTGGGAATCACATGGGAATGATGTGGGAATCACCTGTAATTCACGTGGGAATCACGTGGGAATCACGTGTCAATCAAGTGGGAATCACGAAGGAATCACGTGTCAATCACGTGGGAATCACGTGGGAGTCGCCTGGGAATCACGTGTCAATCACCTGGGTATCACGTGGGAATCACGTGGGAATCACGTGTCAATCACGTGGGAATCACGTGGGAATCACGTGTCAATCACCTGGGTATCACGTGGGAATCACTTTGGAATCACGTGTCAATCACGTGGGAATCACGTGAGAATCACGTGGGAATCAAGTGGGAATCACGTGGGAATCACATGAGAATCACGTGTCAATCACGTGGAATCACGTGGGAATCACGTGTCAATCACGTGAGAATCAAGTGGGAATTACGTGTCAATCACGTGGGAATCACGTGGGAATCACGTGTCAATCACGTGGGAATCACACGGGAATCACTTGGGAATCACATGTCAATCACGTGGGAATCACGTGGGAGTAACGTGTCAATCATGTGAGAATCACGTGGGAATCACGTGGGAATCACGTGGGAATCACGTGTCAATCACGTGGGAATCACACAGGAATCACTTGGGAATCACATGTCAATCACGTGGGAATCACGTGGGAGTAACGTGTCAATCATGTGGGAATCACGTGTCAATCACGAGTGAATCACGTGGGAATCACGTGGGAATCATTTGGGAATCACGTGTCAATCACGTTGGAATCACGTGGAAATCACGTGGGAATCACGTGTCAATCACGTGGGAATCACATGGGAAGCACGTGTCAATCACGTGGGAATCACGTGGGAATCACGTGGGAATCCCTTGGGAACTACGTATCATTCACGTGGGAATCAAGTGTCAATCACGTGGAAATCACGTGGGAATCAGTTGTCAATCACGTGGAAATCATGTGAGAATCACGTGGGAATCACGTGGGAATCACGTGGGAATCACTTGGGAATCATGTGTCAATCACGTGGAATCACGTGGGAATCACGTGTCAATCACGTGAGAATCAAGTGGGAATCACGTGTCAATCACGTGGGAATCACACGGGAATCACTTGGGAATCACCTGTCAATCACGTGGTAATCATATGGGAATCACCTGGGAATCACGTGGGACTCACGTGTCAGTCACGTGGGAATCACGTGTCAATCACGTTGGAATCACATGTCAATCACGTGGGAATCACGTGTCAATCACGTGGGTATCACGTGGGAATCACGTGGGAATAACGTGGGAATCACGTGTCAATAACGTGGGAATCACGAGGGAGTCACGTTGGAATCACGAGCGAATCACGTGTCAATAACATGAGACTCACGAGGGAATCACCTGTCAATCACGTGGGAATCACGGGGGAGTAACGTGGGAACCACGTGTCAATCACGTGGGGATCACGAGGGAATCACGTTGGAATCACGTGGGAGTCACGCGTCAGTCACGTGGGTATCACGTGGGAATCACGTGGGAATCACGTGGGAATCACGTGGTAATCACGTGTCATTCATGTGGAAATCATGAGGGAATCACGTTGGAATCACGTGGGAGTCACGTGTCAGTCACGTGGGAATCACGTGTCAATCACTTGGGAATCACGAGGGAATCACGTGTCAATCACGTGGGAATCACTTGGGAATCACGTGTCAATCACGTGGGAATCACGTATCAATCACGTGGGCATCACGTGCGCATCACGTGGGGATCACGAGGGAATCACGTTGGAATCACCTGGGAGTCACGTGTCAATCACGTGGGTATCACGTGGGAATCACATGGGAATCACGTGTCATTCATGTGGAAATCACGTGGGAATCACGTGAGAGTCACGTGGGAATCACGTGTCAATCACTTGTCAATCACGTGGGAATCACGTGGGAATCACGTGTCAATCACGTGGGAATCACCGGGGAATCACGTGTAAATCACGTGGGAATCATGTGGGAATCACGTGTCAATCACGAGTGAATCACGTGGAAATCACGTGGGAATCATTTGGGAATCACGTGTCAATCACGTAGGAATCACGTGGAAATAACGTGGGAATCACGTGTCAATCACGTGGGAATCACGTGTCAATCACGTGGGAATCGCGTGGGAATCACGAGGGAATCACATGTGAATAACGTGGGAATCACGTGCGATTCACGGGTCAATCACGTGTGTATCACGAGGGAATCACGTGGGAATCACATGGGAATCACGTGGGAATCATGCGTCAATCACATGGGAATCACGTAGGAATCACGTGTAAATCACGTGGGAATCACGTGGGAAGGACGTGGGAATCACTTGTCCATCACGTGGGCATAACGTGGGAATCACGTATCAATCACGTGGGAATCACGTGGAAATCACGTGTCAATCACGTGGGAATCACATGGGAATGATGTGGGAATCACCTGTAATTCACGTGGGAATCACGTGGGAATCACGTGTCAATCAAGTGGGAATCACGAAGGAATCACGTGTCAATCACGTGGGAATCACGTGGGAGTCGCCTGGGAATCACGTGTCAATCACCTGGGTATCACGTGGGAATCACGTGGGAATCACGTGTCAATCACGTGGGAATCACGTGGGAATCACGTGTCAATCACCTGGGTATCACGTGGGAATCACTTTGGAATCACGTGTCAATCACGTGGGAATCACGTGAGAATCACGTGGGAATCAAGTGGGAATCACGTGGGAATCACATGAGAATCACGTGTCAATCACGTGGAATCACGTGGGAATCACGTGTCAATCACGTGAGAATCAAGTGGGAATTACGTGTCAATCACGTGGGAATCACGTGGGAATCACGTGTCAATCACGTGGGAATCACACGGGAATCACTTGGGAATCACATGTCAATCACGTGGGAATCACGTGGGAGTAACGTGTCAATCATGTGAGAATCACGTGGGAATCACGTGGGAATCACGTGGGAATCACGTGTCAATCACGTGGGAATCACACAGGAATCACTTGGGAATCACATGTCAATCACGTGGGAATCACGTGGGAGTAACGTGTCAATCATGTGGGAATCACGTGTCAATCACGAGTGAATCACGTGGGAATCACGTGGGAATCATTTGGGAATCACGTGTCAATCACGTTGGAATCACGTGGAAATCACGTGGGAATCACGTGTCAATCACGTGGGAATCACATGGGAAGCACGTGTCAATCACGTGGGAATCACGTGGGAATCACGTGGGAATCCCGTGGGAACTACGTATCATTCACGTGGGAATCACGTGTCAATCACGTGGAAATCACGTGGGAATCAGTTGTCAATCACGTGGAAATCATGTGAGAATCACGTGGGAATCACGTGGGAATCACGTGGGAATCACTTGGGAATCATGTGTCAATCACGTGGAATCACGTGGGAATCACGTGTCAATCACGTGAGAATCAAGTGGGAATCACGTGTCAATCACGTGGGAATCACACGGGAATCACTTGGGAATCACCTGTCAATCACGTGGTAATCATGTGGGAATCACCTGGGAATCACGTGGGACTCACGTGTCAGTCACGTGGGAATCACGTGTCAATCACGTTGGAATCACATGTCAATCACGTGGGAATCACGTGTCAATCACGTGGGTATCACGTGGGAATCACGTGGGAATAACGTGGGAATCACGTGTCAATAACGTGGGAATCACGAGGGAGTCACGTTGGAATCACGAGCGAATCACGTGTCAATAACATGAGACTCACGAGGGAATCACCTGTCAATCACGTGGGAATCACGGGGGAGTAACGTGGGAACCACGTGTCAATCACGTGGGGATCACGAGGGAATCCCGTTGGAATCACGTGGGAGTCACGCGTCAGTCACGTGGGTATCACGTGGGAATCACGTGGGAATCACGTGGGAATCACGTGGTAATCACGTGTCATTCATGTGGAAATCATGAGGGAATCACGTTGGAATCACGTGGGAGTCACGTGTCAGTCACGTGGGAATCACGTGTCAATCACTTGGGAATCACGAGGGAATCACGTGTCAATCACGTGGGAATCACTTGGGAATCACGTGTCAATCACGTGGGAATCACGTATCAATCACGTGGGCATCACGTGCGCATCACGTGGGGATCACGAGGGAATCACGTTGGAATCACCTGGGAGTCACGTGTCAATCACGTGGGTATCACGTGGGAATCACATGGGAATCACGTGTCATTCATGTGGAAATCACGTGGGAATCACGTGAGAGTCACGTGGGAATCACGTGTCAATCACTTGTCAATCACGTGGGAATCACGTGGGAATCACGTGTCAATCACGTGGGAATCACCGGGGAATCACGTGTAAATCACGTGGGAATCATGTGGGAATCACGTGTCAATCACGAGTGAATCACGTGGAGATCACGTGGGAATCATTTGGGAATCACGTGTCAATCACGTAGGAATCACGTGGAAATCACGTGGGAATCACGTGTCAATCACGTGGGAATCACGTGGGAATCACGTGTCAATCATGTGGGAATCACGTGGGAATCACGTGGGAATCATGCGTCAATCACGTGGGAATCACGTGGGAATCACGTGGGAATCCCGTGGGAACTACGTATCATTCACGTGGGAATCACGTGTCAATCACGTGGGCATCACGTGGGAATCACGTGTCAATCACGTGGAAATCACGTGGGAATCACGTGGGAATCACGTGTCAATCACGTGGGAATCACGTGGGAGTCACGTGTCAATCATGTGGGAATCACGTGGGAATCACGTGGGAATCATGCATCAATCACGTGGGAATCACGTGGGAATCACGTGTCAATCACGTGGGAATCACGTGGGAGTCACTTGGGAATCACGTGGGAATCACATGTTAATCACGTGATAATCACTTGGGAATCACGTGTCCATCACGTGGGAATCATGTGGAAATCACGAGTCAATCACGAGTGAATCACGTGGGAATCACTTGGGAATAACGTGTCAATCACGTGGGAATCACGTGGGAATCACGTAAGAATCACTTGTTCATCACGTGGGAATAACGTGGGAATCACGTATCAATCACGTGGGAATCACGTGTCAATCACGTGGGAATCGCATGGGAATCACGTGGTAATCACGTGTCAATTACGTGGGAATCACATGGGAATCACTTGGGAATGATGTGTCAATCATGTGGGAATCACATGGGAATCACTTGGGAATCACGTGTCAATCACGTGGGAATCACACGGGAATCACTTGGGAATCACGTGTCAATCACGTGGGAATCACGTCGGAATCACGTGGGACTCACGTGGGAATCACGTGGGAATCACGTGTCAATCACGTGGGTATCACGTGGGAATCACGTGTCAATCACGTGGGAATCACGTGGGAATCACGTGGGAATCACGTGTCAATCACGTGGGAATCACGTGTCAATCACGTGGGAATCGCGTGGGAATCACGAGGGAATCACATGTGAATAACGTGGGAATCACGTGCGATTCACGGGTCAATCACGCGTGTATCACGAGGGAATCACGTGGGAATCACATGGGAATCACGTGGGAATCATGCGTCAATCACATGGGAATCACGTAGGAATCACGTGTAAATCACGTGGGAATCACGTGGGAATGACGTTGGAATCACTTGTCCATCACGTGGGCATAACGTGGGAATCACGTATCAATCACGTGGGAATCACGTGGAAATCACGTGTCAATCACGTGGGAATCACATGGGAATGATTAGGGAATCACCTGTAATTCACGTGGGAATCACGTGGGAATCACGTGTCAATCAAGTGGGAATCACGTAGGAATCACGTGTCAATCACGTGGGAATCACGTGGGAATCGCCTGGGAATCACGTGTCAATCACGTGGATATCACGTGGGAATCACGTGGGAATCACGTGTCAATCACGTGGGAATCACGTGGGAATCACGTGTCAATCACCTGCGTATCACGTGGGAATCACGTGGGAATCACTTGGGAATCACGTGTGAATCACGTTGGAATCACGTGGGAATCACATGGGAATCACGTGTCAATCACGTGGGAATCACGTGCGCATCACGTGGGGATCACGTGGGAAACACGTTGGAATCACGTGGTAATCACGTGTCAATCACGTGGGTATCACGTGGGAATCACGTGGGAATAACGTGGGAATCACGTGTCAATAACGTGGGAATCACGAGGGAGTCACGTTGGAATCACGAGCGAATCACGTGTCAATAACATGAGACTCACGAGGGAATCACCTGTCAATCACGTGGGAATCACGGGGGAGTAACGTCGGAACCACGTGTCAATCACGTGGGGATCACGAGGGAATCACGTTGGAATCACGTGGGAGTCACGCGTCAGTCACGTGGTTATCACGTGGGAATCACGTGGGAATCACGTGGTAATCACGTGTCATTCATGTGGAAATCACGAGGGAATCACGTTGGAATCACGTGGGAGTCACGTGTCAGTCACGTGGGAATCACGTGTCAATCACTTGGGAATCACGAGGGAATCACGTGTCAATCACGTGGGAATCACTTGGGAATCACGTGTCAATCACGTGGGAATCACGTATCAATCACGTGGGCATCACGTGCGCATCACGTGGGGATCACGAGGGAAACACGTTGGAATCACCTGGGAGTCACGTGTCAATCACGTGGGTATCACGTGGGAATCACGTGGGAATCACGTGTCATTCATGTGGAAATCACGTGGGAATCACGTGAGAGTCACGTGGGAATCACGTGTCAATCACTTGTCAATCACGTGGGAATCACGTGGGAATCACGGGTCAATCACGTGGGAATCAACGGGGAATCACGTGTAAATCACGTGGGAATCATGTGGGAATCACGTGTCAATCACGAGTGAATCACGTGGAAATCACGTGGGAATCATTTGGGAATCACGTGTCAATCACGTTGGAATCACGTGGAAATCACGTGGGAATCACGTGTCAATCACGTGGGAATCACGTGGGAATCACGTGTCAATCATGTGGGAATCACGTGGGAATCACGTGGGAATCATGCGTCAATCACGTGGGAATCACGTGGGAATCACGTGGGAATCCCGTGGGAACTACGTATCATTCACGTGGGAATCACGTGTCAATCACGTGGGCATCACGTGGGAATCACGTGTCAATCACGTGGAAATCATGTGAGAATCACGTGGGAATCACGTGTCAATCACGTGGGAATCACGTGGGAGTCACGTGTCAATCATGTGGGAATCACGTGGGAATCACGTGGGAATCATGCGTCAATCACGTGGGAATCACGTGGGAATCACGTGTCAATCACGTGGGAATCACGTGGGAGTCACTTGGGAATCACGTGGGAATCACATGTTAATCACGTGATAATCAGTTGGGAATCACGTGTCCATCACGTGGGAATCATGTGGAAGTCACGTGTCAATCACGAGTGAATCACGTGGGAATCACTTGGGAATAACGTGTCAATCACGTGGGAATCACGTGAGAATCACGTGGGAATCACGTGGGAATCACGTGTCAATCACGTGGGAATCACGTGTCAATCACGTGGGTATCACGTGGGAATCACGTGGGAATCACGTGTCAATCACGTGGGAATCACATGGGAATCACTTGGGAATCACGTGTCAATCACGTTGGAATCATGTGTGAATCACGTGCGAATCACGTGGGAATCACGTGTCAATCACGTGAGAATCAAGTGGGAATCACGTGTCGATCACGTGGGAATCACGTGGGAATCACGTGTCAATCATGTGGGAATCACGTGGGAATCACCTGGGAATCACGTGGGACTCACGTGTCAATCACGTGGGAATCACGTGTCAGTCACGTGGGAATCACATGTCAATCACGTGGGTATCACGTGTCAATCACGTGGGTATCACGTGGGAATCACGTGGGAATCACGTGGGAATCACGTGTCAATAACGTGGGAATCACGAGGGAGTCACGTTGGAACCACGAGCGAATCACGTGTCAATCACATGAGACTCACGAGGGAATCACGTGTCAATCACATGGGAATCACGGGGGAATAACGTGGGAACCACGTGTCTATCACGTGGGAATCACGTAGGAATCACGTGGGACTCACGTGGGAATCACGTGTCAATCACGTGAGAATCACGTGTCAGTCACGTGTCAATCACGTTGGAATCACGTGTCAATCACGTGGGAATCACGTGGGAATCACGTGGGAATCACGTGTCAATTACGTGGGAATCACATGGGAATCACTTGGGAATGACGTGTCAATCATGTGGGAATCACAAGGGAATCACTTGGGAATCACGTGTCAATCACCTGGGAATCAAATGGGAATCACTTGGGAATCATGTGTCAATCACGTGGGAATCACGTAGGAATCACGTGGGACTCACGTGGGAATCACGTGTCAATCACGTGAGAATCACGTGCCAATCACGTGGGAATCACGTGGGAATCACGTGTCAATCACGTGGGAATCGCGTGGGAATCACGAGGGAATCACATGTGAATAACGTGGGAATCACATGGGAATCACGTTGTAATCACGTGTCATTCATGTGGAAATCACGAGGGAATCACGTGTCAATCACTTGGGAATCACGAGGGAATCACGTGGGAATCACGTGTCAATCACGAGGGAATCACGTGTCAATGACGTGGGTATCACGTGGGTATCACGTGAGAATCACGTGGGAATCACGTGTCAATCACGTGGGAATCACATGGGAATCACTTGGGAATCACGTGTCAATCACGTGGGAATCTCGTGTCGATCACGTGGGTATCACGTGGGAATCACGTGGGAATCACGTGTCAATCACGTGGGAATCACATGGGAATCACTTGGGAATCACGTGTCCATCACGTGGGAATCATGTGGGAATCACGTGTCAATGAGGTGTCAATCACGTGGGCATCACGTGCGCATCACATGGGGATCACGATGGAGTCACGTTGGAATCACGTGGGAGTCACGTGTCAATCACGTGGGTATCACGTGGGAATCACATGTCAATCACGTGGGAATCACGTGGGAATCACGTGGGAATCACGTGTCAATCACGTGGGAATCACGTGTCAATCACGTGGGAATCGCGTGGGAATCATGAGGGAATCACATGTGAATAACGTGGGAATCACGTGCGATTCACGGGTCAATCACGTGTGTATCACGAGGGAATCACGTGGGAATCACATGGGAATCACATGGGAATCATGCGTCAATCACATGGGAATCACGTAGGAATCACGTGTAAAATACATGGGAATCACGTGGGAATGACGTGGGAATCACTTGTCCATCACGTGGGCATAACGTGGGAATCACGTATCAATCACGTGGGAATCACGTGGAAATCACGTGTCAATCACGTGGGAATCACATGGGAATGATGTGGGAATCACCTGTAATTCACGTGGGAATCACGTGGGAATCACGTGTCAATCAAGTGGGAATCACGTAGGAATCACGTGTCAATCACGTGGGAATCACGTGGGAATCGCCTGGGAATCACGTGTCAATCACGTGGATATCACGTGGGAATCACGTGGGAATCACGTGTCAATCACGTGGGAATCACGTGTCAATCACCTGGGTATCACGTGAGAATCACGTGGGAATCACGTGTCAATCACGTGGGAATCACGTGGGAATCACGTGTCAATCACCTGGGTATCACGTGGGAATCACTTTGGAATCACGTGTCAATCACGTGGGAATCACGTGAGAATCACGTGGGAATCAAGTGGGAATCACGTGGGAATCACATGAGAATCACGTGTCAATCACGTGGAATCACGTGGGAATCACGTGTCAATCACGTGAGAATCAAGTGGGAATTACGTGTCAATCACGTGGGAATCACGTGGGAATCACGTGTCAATCACGTGGGAATCACACGGGAATCACTTGGGAATCACATGTCAATCACGTGGGAATCACGTGGGAGTAACGTGTCAATCATGTGAGAATCACGTGGGAATCACGTGGGAATAACGTGGGAATCACGTGTCAATCACGTGGGAATCACCGGGGAATCACGTGTCAATCATGTGGGAATCACGTGTCAATCACGAGTGAATCACGTGGGAATCACGTGGGAATCATTTGGGAATCACGTGTCAATCACGTTGGAATCACGTGGAAATCACGTGGGAGTCACGTGTCAATCACGTGGGAATCACATGGGAATCACGTGTCAATCACGTGGGAATCACGTGGGAATCACGTGGGAATCTCCTGGGAACTACGTATCATTCACGTGGGAATCACGTGTCAATCACGTGGAAATCACGTGGGAATCAGGTGTCAATCACGTGGAAATCAGGTGAGAATCACGTGGGAATCACGTGGGAATCACGTGGGAATCACTTGGGAATCACGTGTCAATCACGTGGAATCACGTGGGAATCACGTGTCAATCACGTGAGAATCAAGTGGAAATCACGTGTCAATCACGTGGGAATCACACGGGAATCACTTGGGAATCACCTGTCAATCATGTGGTAATCACGTGGGAATCACCTGGGAATCACGTGGGACTCACGTGTCAGTCACGTGGGAATCACGTGTCAATCACGTTGGAATCACATGTCAATCACGTGGGAATCACGTGTCAATCACGTGGGTATCACGTGGGAATCACGTGGGAATAACGTGGGAATCACGTGGGAATAACGTGGGAATCACGAGGGAGTCACGTTGGAATCACGAGCGAATCACGTGTCAATAACATGAGACTCACGAGGGAATCACCTGTCAATCACGTGGGAATCACGGGGGAGTAACGTGGGAATCACGTGTCAATCACGTGGGAATCACTTTGGAATCATGTGGGTATCACGTGTCAATCACGTGGGAATCACGTGGGAATCACGTAAGAATCACTTGTTCATCACGTGGGAATAACGTGGGAATCACGTATCAATCACGTGGGAATCACGTGGGAATCACGTGTCAATCACGTGGGAATCGCATGGGAATCACATGGTAATCACGTGTCAATTACGTGGGAATCACATGGGAATCACTTGGGAATGATGTGTCAATCATGTGGGAATCACATGGGTATCACTTGGGAATCACGTGTCAATCACGTGGGAATCACATGGGAATCACTTGGGAATCACGTGTCAATCACGTGGGAATCACGTAGGAATCACGTGGGACTCACGTTGGAATCACGTGTCAATCACGTGGGTATCACGTGGGAATCACGTGTCAATCACGTGGGAATCACGTGGGAATCACGTGGGAATCACGTGTCAATCACGTGGGAATCACGTGTCAATCACGTGGGAATCGCGTGGGAATCACGAGGGAATCACATGTGAATAACGTGGGAATCACGTGCGATTCACGGGTCAATCACGTGTGTATCACGAGGGAATCACGTGGGAATCACATGGGAATCACGTGGGAATCACTTGTCCATCATGTGAGAATAACGTGGGAATCACGTATCAATCACGTGGGAATCACGTGGAAATCACGTGTCAATCACGTGGGAATCACATGGGAATCACATGGGAATCACCTGTAATTCACGTGGGAATCACGTGGGAATCACGTGGCAATCACGTGGGAATCACATAGGAATCATGTGTCAATCACGTGGGAATCACGTGGGAATCGCCTGGGAATCACGTGTCAATCACGTGGATATCACGTGGGAATCACGTGGGAATCACGTGTCAATCACGTGGGAATCACGTGGGAATCACGTGTCAATCACCTGGGAATCACGTGCGCATCACGTGGGGATCACGTGGGAAACACGTTGAAATCACGTGCTAATCACATGTCAATCACGTGGGTATCACGTGGGAATCACTTTGGAATCACGTGTCAGTCACGTGGGAATCACGTGAGAATCACGTGGGAATCAAGTGGGAATCACGTGGGAATCACATGAGAATCACGTGTCAATCACGTGGAATCATGTGGGAATCACGTGTCAATCACGTGAGAATCAAGTGTGAATTACGTGTCAATCACATGGGAATCACGTGGGAATCACGTGTCAATCACGTGGGAATCACACGGGAATCACTTGGGAATCACATGTCAATCACGTGGGAATCACGTGGGAGTAACGTGTCAATCATGTGAGAATCACGTGGGAATCACGTGGGAATCACGTGTCAATCACGTGGGAATCACCGGGGAATCACGTGTCAATCACGTGGGAATCATGTGGGAATCACGTGTCAATCACGAGTGAATCACGTGGGAATCACGTGGGAATCATTTGGGAATCACGTGTCAATCACGTGGAAATCACGTGGGAATCACGTGTCAATCACGTGGGAATCACATGGGAATCACGTGTCAATCACGTGGGAATCACGTGGGAATCCCGTGGAAACTACGTATCATTCACGTGGGAATCACGTGTCAATCACGTGGAAATCACGTGGGAATCAGGTGTCAATCACGTGGAAATCATGTGAGAATCACGTGGGAATCACGTGGGAATCACGTGGGAATCACTTGGGAATCACGTGTCAATCACGTGGAATCACGTGGGAATCACGTGTCAATCACGTGAGAATCAAGTGGGAATCACGTGTCAATCACGAGGAAATCACACGGGAATCACTTGGGAATCACCTGTCAATCACGTGGTAATCACGTGGGAATCACCTGGGAATCACGTGGGACTCACGTGTCAGTCACGTGGGAATCACGTGTCAATCACGTTGGAATCACATGTCAATCACGTGGGAATCACGTGTCAATCACGTGGGTATCACGTGGGAATCACGTGGGAATAACGTGGGAATCACGTGTCAATAACGTGGGAATCACGAGGGAGTCACGTTGGAATCACGAGCGAATCACGTGTCAATAACATGAGACTCACGAGGGAATCACCTGTCAATCACGTGGGAATCACGGGGGAGTAACGTGGGAACCACGTGTCAATCACGTGGGGATCACGAGGGAATCACGTTGGAATCACGTGGGAGTCACGTGTCAGTCACGTGGGTATCACGTGGGAATCACGTGGGAATCACGTGGTAATCACGTGTCAATCACGTGGGTATCACGTGGGAATCACGTGGGAATAACGTGGGAACCACGTGTCAATCACGTGGGGATCACGAGGGAATCACGTTGGAATCACGTGGGAGTCACGTGTCAGTCACGGGGGTATCACGTGGGAATCACGTGGGAATCACGTGGGAATCACGTGGTAATCACGTGTCATTCATGTGGAAATCACGAGGGATTCACGTGTCAATCACTTGGGAATCACGAGGGAATCACGTGTCAATCACGTGGGAATCACTTGGGAATCACGTGTCAATCACGTGGGAATCACGTATCAATCACGTGGGCATCACGTGCGCATCACGTGGGGATCACGAGGGAATCACGTTGGAATCACCTGGGAGTCACGTGACAATCACGTGGGTATCACGAGGGAATCACATGGGAATCACGTGTCATTCATGTGGAAATCACGTGGGAATCACGTGAGATTCACGTGGGAATCACGTGTCAATCACGTGTCAATCACGTGGGAATCACCGGGGAATCACGTGTCATTCACGTGGGAATCATGTGGGAATCACGTGTCAATCACGAGTGAATCACGTGGAAATCACGTGGGAATCATTTGGGAATCACGTGTCAATCACGTTGGAATCACGTGGAAATCACGTGGGAATCACGTGTCAATCACGTGGGAATCACGTGGGAATCACGTGTCAATCACGTGGGAATCACGTGGGAATCACGTGGGAATCCCGTGGGAACTACGTATCATTCACATGGGAATCACGTGTCAATCACGTGGGCATCACGTGGGAATCACGTGTCAATCACGTGGAAATCACGTGGGAATCACGTGGGAATCACGTGTCAATCACGTGGGAATCACGTGGGAGTCACGTGTCAATCATGTGGCAATCACGTGGGAATCACGTGGGAATCATGCGTCAATCACGTGGTAATCACGTGGGAATCACGTGTCAATCACGTGGGAATCACGTGGGAGTCACTTGGGAATCACGTGGGAATCACATGTTAATCACGTGATAATCACTTGGGAATCACGTGTCCATCACGTGGGAATCATGTGGAAGTCACGTGTCAATCACGAGTGAATCACGTGGGAATCACTTGGGAATAACGTGTCAATCACGTGGGAATCACGTGGGAATCACCTGTCAATCACGTGGGAATCACGTGGGAATCACGTGTCAATCAAGTGGGAATCACGTAGGAATCACGTGTCAATCACGTGGGAATCACGTGGGAATCGCCTGGGAATCACGTGTCAATCACGTGGATATCACGTGGGAATCACGTGGGAATCACGTGTCAATCACGTGGGAATCACATGTCAATCACCTGGGTATCACGTGAGAATCACGTGGGAATCACGTGTCAATCACGTGGGAATCACGTGGGAATCACGTGTCAATCACCTGGGTATCACGTGGGAATCACTTTGGAATCACGTGTCAATCACGTGGTAATCACGTGAGAATCACGTGGGAATCAAGTGGGAATCACGTGGGAATCACATGAGAATCACGTGTCAATCACGTGGAATCACGTGGGAATCACGTGTCAATCACGTGAGAATCAAGTGGGAATTACGTGTCAATCACGTGGGAATCACGTGGGAATCACGTGTCAATCACGTGGGAATCACACGGGAATCACTTGGGAATCACATGTCAATCACGTGGGAATCACGTGGGAGTAACGTGTCAATCATGTGAGAATCACGTGGGAATCACGTGGGAATAACGTGGGAATCACGTGTCAATCACGTGGGAATCACCGGGGAATCACGTGTCAATCATGTGGGAATCACGTGTCAATCACGAGTGAATCACGTGGGAATCACGTGGGAATCATTTGGGAATCACGTGTCAATCACGTTGGAATCACGTGGAAATCACGTGGGAGTCACGTGTCAATCACGTGGGAATCACATGGGAATCACGTGTCAATCACGTGGGAATCACGTGGGAATCACGTGGGAATCTCCTGGGAACTACGTATCATTCACGTGGGAATCACGTGTCAATCACGTGGAAATCACGTGGGAATCAGGTGTCAATCACGTGGAAATCAGGTGAGAATCACGTGGGAATCACGTGGGAATCACGTGGGAATCACTTGGGAATCACGTGTCAATCACGTGGAATCACGTGGGAATCACGTGTCAATCACGTGAGAATCAAGTGGAAATCACGTGTCAATCACGTGGGAATCACACGGGAATCACTTGGGAATCACCTGTCAATCACGTGGTAATCACGTGGGAATCACCTGGGAATCACGTGGGACTCACGTGTCAGTCACGTGGGAATCACGTGTCAATCACGTTGGAATCACATGTCAATCACGTGGGAATCACGTGTCAATCACGTGGGTATCACGTGGGAATCACGTGGGAATAACGTGGGAATCACGTGGGAATAACGTGGGAATCACGAGGGAGTCACGTTGGAATCACGAGCGAATCACGTGTCAATAACATGAGACTCACGAGGGAATCACCTGTCAATCACGTGGGAATCACGGGGGAGTAACGTGGGAATCACGTGTCAATCACGTGGGAATCACATTGGAATCATGTGGGTATCACGTGTCAATCACGTGGGAATCACGTGGGAATCACGTAAGAATCACTTGTTCATCACGTGGGAATAACGTGGGAATCACGTATCAATCACGTGGGAATCACGTGGGAATCACGTGTCAATCACGTGGGAATCGCATGGGAATCACGTGGTAATCACGTGTCAATTACGTGGGAATCACATGGGAATCACTTGGGAATGATGTGTCAATCATGTGGGAATCACATGGGAATCACTTGGGAATCACGTGTCAATCACGTGGGAATCACATGGGAATCACTTGGGAATCACGTGTCAATCACGTGGGAATCACGTAGGAATCACGTGGGACTCACGTTGGAATCACGTGTCAATCACGTGGGTATCACGTGGGAATCACGTGTCAATCACGTGGGAATCACGTGGGAATCACGTGGGAATCACGTGTCAATCACGTGGGAATCACGTGTCAATCACGTGGGAATCGCGTGGGAATCACGAGGGAATCACATGTGAATAACGTGGGAATCACGTGCGATTCACGGGTCAATCACGTGTGTATCACGAGGGAATCACGTGGGAATCACATGGGAATCACGTGGGAATCACTTGTCCATCATGTGAGAATAACGTGGGAATCACGTATCAATCACGTGGGAATCACGTGGAAATCACGTGTCAATCACGTGGGAATCACATGGGAATCACATGGGAATCACCTGTAATTCACGTGGGAATCACGTGGGAATCACGTGGCAATCACGTGGGAATCACATAGGAATCATGTGTCAATCACGTGGGAATCACGTGGGAATCGCCTGGGAATCACGTGTCAATCACGTGGATATCACGTGGGAATCACGTGGGAATCACGTGTCAATCACGTGGGAATCACGTGGGAATCACGTGTCAATCACCTGGGAATCACGTGCGCATCACGTGGGGATCACGCGGGAAACACGTTGAAATCACGTGCTAATCACATGTCAATCACGTGGGTATCACGTGGGAATCACTTTGGAATCACGTGTCAGTCACGTGGGAATCACGTGAGAATCACGTGGGAATCAAGTGGGAATCAAGTGGGAAGCACATGAGAATCACGTGTCAATCACGTGGAATCATGTGGGAATCACGTGTCAATCACGTGAGAATCAAGTGGGAATTACGTGTCAATCACATGGGAATCACGTGGGAATCACGTGTCAATCACGTGGGAATCACACGGGAATCACTTGGGAATCACATGTCAATCACGTGGGAATCACGTGGGAGTAACGTGTCAATCATGTGAGAATCACGTGGGAATCACGTGGGAATCACGTGTCAATCACGTGGGAATCACCGGGGAATCACGTGTCAATCACGTGGGAATCATGTGGGAATCACGTGTCAATCACGAGTGAATCACGTGGGAATCACGTGGGAATCATTTGGGAATCACGTGTCAATCACGTGGAAATCACGTGGGAATCACGTGTCAATCACGTGGGAATCACATGGGAATCACGTGTCAATCACGTGGGAATCACGTGGGAATCACGTGGGAATCCCGTGGAAACTACGTATCATTCACGTGGGAATCACGTGTCAATCACGTGGAAATCACGTGGGAATCAGGTGTCAATCACGTGGAAATCATGTGAGAATCACGTGGGAATCACGTGGGAATCACGTGGGAATCACTTGGGAATCACGTGTCAATCACGTGGAATCACGTGGGAATCACGTGTCAATCACGTGAGAATCAAGTGGGAATCACGTGTCAATCACGAGGAAATCACACGGGAATCACTTGGGAATCACCTGTCAATCACGTGGTAATCACGTGGGAATCACCTGGGAATCACGTGGGACTCACGTGTCAGTCACGTGGGAATCACGTGTCAATCACGTTGGAATCACATGTCAATCACGTGGGAATCACGTGTCAATCACGTGGGTATCACGTGGGAATCACGTGGGAATAACGTGGGAATCACGTGTCAATAACGTGGGAATCACAAGGGAGTCACGTTGGAATCACGAGCGAATCACGTGTCAATAACATGAGACTCACGAGGGAATCACCTGTCAATCACGTGGGAATCACGGGGGAGTAACGTGGGAACCACGTGTCAATCACGTGGGGATCACGAGGGAATCACGTTGGAATCACGTGGGAGTCACGTGTCAGTCACGTGGGTATCACGTGGGAATCACGTGGGAATCACGTGGTAATCACGTGTCAATCACGTGGGTATCACGTGGGAATCACGTGGGAATAACGTGGGAACCACGTGTCAATCACGTGGGGATCACGAGGGAATCACGTTGGAATCACGTGGGAGTCACGTGTCAGTCACGGGGGTATCACGTGGGAATCACATGGGAATCACGTGGGAATCACGTGGAAATCACGTGTCATTCATGTGGAAATCACGAGGGATTCACGTGTCAATCACTTGGGAATCACGAGGGAATCACGTGTCAATCACGTGGGAATCACTTGGGAATCACGTGTCAATCACGTGGGAATCACGTATCAATCACGTGGGCATCACGTGCGCATCACGTGGGGATCATGAGGGAATCACGTTGGAATCACCAGGGAGTCACGTGACAATCACGTGGGTATCACGTGGGAATCACATGGGAATCACGTGTCATTCATGTGGAAATCACGTGGGAATCACGTGAGATTCACGTGGGAATCACGTGTCAATCACGTGTCAATCACGTGGGAATCACCGGGGAATCACGTGTCATTCACGTGGGAATCATGTGGGAATCACGTGTCAATCACGAGTGAATCACGTGGAAATCACGTGGGAATCATTTGGGAATCACGTGTCAATCACGTTGGAATCACGTGGAAATCACGTGGGAATCACGTGTCAATCACGTGGGAATCACGTGGGAATCACGTGTCAATCACGTGGGAATCACGTGGGAATCACGTGGGAATCCCGTGGGAACTACGTATCATTCACATGGGAATCACGTGTCAATCACGTGGGCATCACGTGGGAATCACGTGTCAATCACGTGGAAATCACGTGGGAATCACGTGGGAATCACGTGTCAATCACGTGGGAATCACGTGGGAGTCACGTGTCAATCATGTGGCAATCACGTGGGAATCACGTGGGAATCATGCGTCAATCACGTGGTAATCACGTGGGAATCACGTGTCAATCACGTGGGAATCACGTGGGAGTCACTTGGGAATCACGTGGGAATCACATGTTAATCACGTGATAATCACTTGGGAATCACGTGTCCATCACGTGGGAATCATGTGGAAGTCACGTGTCAATCACGAGTGAATCACGTGGGAATCACTTGGGAATAACGTGTCAATCACGTGGGAATCACGTGGGAATCACCTGTCAATCACGTGGGAATCACGTGGGAATCACGTGTCAATCTCGTGGGAAACACGTGGGAATCACGTGAGAATCACGTGGGAATTACGTGTCAATCACGTGGGAATCACGAGGGAATCACGTGGGAATCACGTGTCAATCACGTGTGAATCACGTGGGAATCACGTGTCAATCACGTGGGTATCACGTGGGAATCACGTGGTTTCACGTGGTAATCACGTGTCAATCACGTGGGAATCACGTGGGAATCACGTGGGAATCACCTGTCAATCACGTGTGTATCACGTGGGAATCACGTGGGAATCACGTGTCAATCACGTGGGAATCACATTGGAATCATGTGGGTATCACGTGTCAATCACGTGGGAATCACGTGGGAATCACGTAAGAATCACTTGTTCATCACGTGGGAATAACGTGGGAATCACGTATCAATCACGTGGGAATCACGTGGGAATCACGTGTCAATCACGTGGGAATCGCATGGGAATCACGTGGTAATCACGTGTCAATTACGTGGGAATCACATGGGAATCACTTGGGAATGATGTGTCAATCATGTGGGAATCACATGGGAATCACTTGGGAATTACGTGTCAATCACGTGGGAATCACACGGGAATCACTTGGGAATCAAGTGTCAATCACGTGGGAATCACGTAGGAATCACGTGGGCCTCACGTGGGAATCACGTGGGAATCACGTGTCAATCACGTGGGTATCACGTGGGAATCACGTGTCAATCACGTGGGAATCACGTGGGAATCACGTGGGAATCACGTGTCAATCACGTGGGAATCACGTGTCAATCACGTGGGAATCACGTGGGAATCACGAGGGAATCACATGTGAATAACGTGGGAATCACGTGCGATTCACGGGTCAATCACGTGTGTATCACCAGGGAATCACGTGGGAATCACATGGGAATCACGTGGGAATCATGCGTCAATCACATGGGAATCACGTAGGAATCACGTGTAAATCACGTGGGAATCACGTGGGAATGACGTGGGAATCACTTGTCCATCACGTGGGCATCACGTGGGAATCACGTATCAATCACGTGGGAATCACGTGGGAATCACTTTGGAATCACGTGTCAGTCACGTGGGAATCACGTGAGAATCACGTGGGAATCAAGTGGGAATCACGTGGGAATCACATGAGAATCACGTGTCAATCACGTGGAATCATGTGGGAATCACGTGTCAATCACGTGAGAATCAAGTGGGAATTACGTGTCAATCACTTGGGAATCACGTGGGAATCACGTGTCAATCACGTGGGAATCACACGGGAATCACTTGGGAATCACATGTCAATCACGTGGGAATCACGTGGGAGTAACGTGTCAATCATGTGAGAATCACGTGGGAATCACGTGGGAATCACGTGTCAATCACGTGGGAATCACCGGGGAATCACGTGTCAATCACGTGGGAATCATGTGGGAATCACGTGTCAATCACGAGTGAATCACGTGGGAATCACGTGGGAATCATTTGGGAATCACGTGTCAATCACGTTGGAATCACGTGGAAATCACGTGGGAATCACGTGTCAATCACGTGGGAATCACATGGGAATCACGTGTGAATCACGTGGGAATCACGTGGGAATCACGTGGGAATCCCGTGGGAACTACGTATCATTCACGTGGGAATCACGTGTCAATCACGTGGAAATCACGTGGGAATCAGGTGTCAATCACGTGGAAATCATGTGAGAATCACGTGGGAATCACGTGGGAATCACGTGGGAATCACTTGGGAATCACGTGTCAATCACGTGGAATCACGTGGGAATCACGTGTCAATCACGTGAGAATCAAGTGGGAATCACGTGTCAATCACGAGGGAATCACACGGGAATCACTTGGGAATCACCTGTCAATCACGTGGTAATCACGTGGGAATCACCTGGGAATCACGTGGGACTCACGTGTCAGTCACGTGGGAATCACGTGTCAATCACGTTGGAATCACATGTCAATCACGTGGGAATCACGTGTCAATCACGTGGGTATCACGTGGGAATCACGTGGGAATAACGTGGGAATCACGTGTCAATAACGTGGGAATCACGAGGGAGTCACGTTGGAATCACGAGCGAATCACGTGTCAATAACATGAGACTCACGAGGGAATCACCTGTCAATCACGTGGGAATCACGGGGGAGTAACGTGGGAACCACGTGTCAATCACGTGGGGATCACGAGGGAATCACGTTGGAAACACGTGGGAGTCACGTGTCAGTCACGTGGGTATCACGTGGGAATCACGTGGGAATCACGTGGTAATCACGTGTCAATCACGTGGGTATCACGTGGGAATCACGTGGGAATAACGTGGGAACCACGTGTCAATCACGTGGGGATCACGAGGGAATCACGTTGGAATCACGTGGGAGTCACGTGTCATTCACGGGGGTATCACGTGGGAATCACGTGGGAATCACGTGGGAATCACGTGGTAATCACGTGTCATTCATGTGGAAATCACGAGGGATTCACGTGTCAATCACTTGGGAATCACGAGGGAATCACGTGTCAATCACGTGGGAATCACTTGGGAATCACGTGTCAATCACGTGGGAATCACGTATCAATCACGTGGGCATCACGTGCGCATCACTTGGGGATCACGAGGGAATCACGTTGGAATCACCTGGGAGTCACGTGACAATCACGTGGGTATCACGTGGGAATCACATGGGAATCACGTGTCATTCATGTGGAAATCACGTGGGAATCACGTGAGATTCACGTGGGAATCACGTGTCAATCACTTGTCAATCACGTGGGAATCACGTGGGAATCACGTGTCAATCACGTGGGAATCACCGGGGAATCACGTGTCAATCACGTGGGAATCATGTGGGAATCACGTGTCAATCACGAGTGAATCACGTGGAAATCACGTGGGAATCATTTGGGAATCACGTGTCAATCACGTTGGAATCACGTGGAAATCACGTGGGAATCACGTGTCAATCACGTGGGAATCACGTGGGAATCACGTGTCAATCACGTGGGAATCACGTGGGAATCACGTGGGAATCCCGTGGGAACTACGTATCATTCACATGGGAATCACGTGTCAATCACGTGGGCATCACGTGGGAATCACGTGTCAATCACGTGGAAATCACGTGGGAATCACATGGGAATCACGTGTCAATCACGTGGGAATCACGTGGGAGTCACGTGTCAATCATGTGGCAATCACGTGGGAATCACGTGGGAATCATGCCTCAATCACGTGGTAATCACGTGGGAATCACGTGTCAATCACGTGGGAATCACGTGGGAGTCACTTGGGAATCACGTGGGAATCACATGTTAATCACGTGATAATCACTTGGGAATCACGTGTCCATCACGTGGGAATCATGTGGAAGTCACGTGTCAATCACGAGTGAATCACGTGGGAATCACTTGGGAATAACGTGTCAATCACGTGGGAATCACGTGGGAATCACCTGTCAATCACGTGGGAATCACGTGGGAATCACGTGTCAATCTCGTGGGAAACACGTGGGAATCACGTGGGAATCACGTGGGAATTACGTGTCAATCACGTGGGAATCACGAGGGAATCACGTGGGAATCACGTGTCAATCACGTGGGAATCACGTGGGAATCACGTGGGAATCACCTGTCAATCACGTGTGTATCACGTGGGAATCACGTGGGAATCACGTGTCAATCACGTGGGAATCACATTGGAATCATGTGGGTATCACGTGTCAATCACGTGGGAATCACGTGGGAATCACGTAAGAATCACTTGTTCATCACGTGGGAATAACGTGGGAATCACGTATCAATCACGTGGGTATCACGTGGGAATCACGTGTCAATCACGTGGGAATCGCATGGGAATCACGTGGTAATCACGTGTCAATTACGTGGGAATCACATGGGAATCACTTGGGAATGATGTGTCAATCATGTGGGAATCACATGGGAATCACTTGGGAATTACGTGTCAATCACGTGGGAATCACACGGGAATCACTTGGGAATCAAGTGTCAATCACGTGGGAATCACGTAGGAATCACGTGGGCCTCACGTGGGAATCACGTGGGAATCACGTGTCAATCACGTGGGTATCACGTGGGAATCACGTGTCAATCACGTGGGAATCACGTGGGAATCACGTGGGAATCACGTGTCAATCACGTGGGAATCACGTGTCAATCACGTGGGAATCGCGTGGGAATCACGAGGGAATCACATGTGAATAACGTGGGAATCACGTGCGATTCACGGGTCAATCACGTGTGTATCACGAGGGAATCACGTGGGAATCACATGGGAATCACGTGGGAATCACTTGTCCATCATGTGAGAATAACGTGGGAATCACGTATCAATCACGTGGGAATCACGTGGAAATCACGTGTCAATCACGTGGGAATCACATGGGAATCACATGGGAATCACCTGTAATTCACGTGGGAATCACGTGGGAATCACGTGGCAATCACGTGGGAATCACATAGGAATCATGTGTCAATCACGTGGGAATCACGTGGGAATCGCCTGGGAATCACGTGTCAATCACGTGGATATCACGTGGGAATCACGTGGGAATCACGTGTCAATCACGTGGGAATCACGTGGGAATCACGTGTCAATCACGTGGGAATCACGTGCGCATCACGTGGGGATCACGTGGGAAACACGTTGAAATCACGTGCTAATCACGTGTCAATCACGTGGGTATCACGTGGGAATCACTTTGGAATCACGTGTCAGTCACGTGGGAATCACGTGAGAATCACGTGGGAATCAAGTGGGAATCACGTGGGAATCACATGAGAATCACGTGTCAATCACGTGGAATCATGTGGGAATCACGTGTCAATCACGTGAGAATCAAGTGGGAATTACGTGTCAATCACGTGGGAATCACGTGGGAATCACGTGTCAATCACGTGGGAATCACACGGGAATCACTTGGGAATCACATGTCAATCACGTGGGAATCACGTGGGATTAACGTGTCAATCATGTGAGAATCACGTGGGAATCACGTGGGAACCACGTGGGAATCACGTGTCAATCACGTGGGAATCACCGGGGAATCACGTGTCAATCACGTGGGAATCATGTGGGAATCACGTGTCAATCACGAGTGAATCACGTGGGAATCACGTGGGAATCATTTGGGAATCACGTGTCAATCACGTTGGAATCACGTGGAAATCACGTGGGAATCACGTGTCAATCACGTGGGAATCACATGGGAATCACGTGTCAATCACGTGGGAATCACGTGGGAATCACGTGGGAATCCCGTGGGAACTACGTATCATTCACGTGGGAATCACGTGTCAATCACGTGGAAATCACGTGGGAATCAGGTGTCAATCACGTGGAAATCATGTGAGAATCACGTGGGAATCACGTGGGAATCACGTGGGAATCACTTGGTAATCACGTGTCAATCACGTGGAATCACGTGGGAATCACGTGTCAATCACGTGAGAATCAAGTGGGAATCACGTGTCAATCACGAGGGAATCACACGGGAATCACTTGGGAATCACCTGTCAATCACGTGGTAATCACGTGGGAATCACCTGGGAATCACGTGGGACTCACGTGTCAGTCACGTGGGAATCACGTGTCAATCACGTTGGAATCACATGTCAATCACGTGGGAATCACGTGTCAATCACGTGGGTATCACGTGGGAATCACGTGGGAATAACGTGGGAATCACGTGTCAATAACGTGGGAATCACGAGGGAGTCACGTTGGAATCACGAGCGAATCACGTGTCAATAACATGAGACTCACGAGGGAATCACCTGTCAATCACGTGGGAATCACGGGGGAGTAACGTGGGAACCACGTGTCAATCACGTGGGGATCACGAGGGAATCACGTTGGAATCACGTGGGAGTCACGTGTCAGTCACGTGGGTATCACGTGGGAATCACGTGGGAATCACGTGGTAATCACGTGTCAATCACGTGGGTATCACGAGGGAATCACGTGGGAATAACGTGGGAACCACGTGTCAATCACGTGGGGATCACGAGGGAATCACGTTGGAATCACGTGGGAGTCACGTGTCAGTCACGGGGGTATCACGTGGGAATCACGTGGGAATCAGGTGTCAATCACGTGGAAATCATGTGAGAATCACGTGGTAATCACGTGTCATCCATGTGGAAATCACGAGGGATTCACGTGTCAATCACTTGGGAATCACGAGGGAATCACGTGTCAATCACGTGGGAATCACTTGGGAATCACGTGTCAATCACGTGGGAATCACGTATCAATCACGTGGGCATCACGTGCGCATCACGTGGGGATCACGAGGGAATCACGTTGGAATCACCTGGGAGTCACGTGACAATCACGTGGGTATCACGTGGGAATCACATGGGAATCACGTGTCATTCATGTGGAAATCACGTGGGAATCACGTGAGATTCACGTGGGAATCACGTGTCAATCACTTGTCAATCACGTGGGAATCACGTGGGAATCACGTGTCAATCACGTGGGAATCACCGGGGAATCACGTGTCAATCACGTGGGAATCATGTGGGAATCACGTGTCAATCACGAGTGAATCACGTGGAAATCACGTGGGAATCATTTGGGAATCACGTGTCAATCACGTTGGAATCACGTGGAAATCACGTGGGAATCACGTGTCAATCACGTGGGAATCACGTGGGAATCACGTGTCAATCACGTGGGAATCACGTGGGAATCACGTGGGAATCCCGTGGGAACTACGTATCATTCACGTGGGAATCACGTGTCAATCACGTGGGCATCACGTGGGAATCACGTGTCAATCACGTGGAAATCACGTGGGAATCACGTGGGAATCACGTGTCAATCACGTGGGAATCACGTGGGAGTCACGTGTCAATCATGTGGCAATCACGTGGGAATCACGTGGGAATCATGCGTCAATCACGTGGGAATCACGTGGGAATCACGTGTCAATCACGTGGGAATCACGTGGGAGTCACTTGGGAATCACGTGGGAATCACATGTTAATCACGTGATAATCACTTGGGAATCACGTGTCCATCACGTGGGAATCATGTGGAAGTCACGTGTCAATCACGAGTGAATCACGTGGGAATCACTTGGGAATAACGTGTCAATCACGTGGGAATCACGTGGGAATCACCTGTCAATCACGTGGGAATCACGTGGGAATCACGTGTCAATCTCGTGGGAAACACGTGGGAATCACGTGGGAATCACGTGGGAATTACGTGTCAATCACGTGGGAATCACGAGGGAATCACGTGGGAATCACGTGTCAATCATGTGTGAATCACGTGGGAATCACGTGTCAATCACGTGGGTATCACGTGGGAATCACGTGGTTTCACGTGGTAATCACGTGTCAATCACGTGGGAATCACGTGGGAAGCACGTGGGAATCACCTGTCAATCACGTGTGTATCACGTGGGAATCACGTGGGAATCACGTGTCAATCACGTGGGAATCACATTGGAATCATGTGGGTATCACGTGTCAATCACTTGGGAATCACGTGGGAATCACGTAAGAATCACTTGTTCATCACGTGGGAATAACGTGGGAATCACGTATCAATCACGTGGGAATCACGTGGGAATCACGTGTCAATCACGTGGGAATCGCATGGGAATCACGTGGTAATCACGTGGGAATCACGTGGGAATCACGTGTCAATCACGTGGGAATCACGTGGGAATCACGTGGGAATCACGTGTCAATTACGTATGAATCACATGGGAATCACTTGGGAATGACGTGTCAATCATGTGGGAATCACATGGGAATCACTTGGGAATCACGTGTCAATCACCTGGGAATCAAATGGGAATCACTTGGGAATCACGTGTCAATCACGTGGGAATCACGTAGGAATCACGTGGGACTCACGTGGGAATCACGTGTCAATCACGTGAGAATCACGTGTCAATCACGTGGGAATCACGTGGGAATCACGTGTCAAACACGTGGGAATCGCGTGGGAATCACGAGGGAATCACATGTGAATAACGTGGGAATCACATGGGAATCACGTTGTAATCACGTGTCATTCATGTGGAAATCACGAGGGAATCACGTGTCAATCACTTGGGAATCACGAGGGAATCACGTGGGAATCACGTGTCAATCACGAGGGAATCACGTGTCAATCACGTGGGTATCACGTGGGTATCACGTGAGAATCACGTGGGAATCACGTGTCAATCACGTGGGAATCACATGGGAATCACTTGGGAATCACGTGTCAATCACGTGGGAATCACGTGTCGATCACGTGGGTATCACGTGGGAATCACGTGGGAATCACGTGTCAATCACTTGCGAATCACATGGGAATCACTTGGGAATCACGTGTCCATCACGTGGGAATCATGTGGGAATCACGTGTCAATCACGTGTCAATCACGTGGGCATCACGTGCGCATCACGTGGGGATCACGAGGGAGTCACGTTGGAATCACTTGGGAGTCACGTGTCAATCACGTGGATATCACGTGGGAATCACGTGGGAATCACGTGTCAATCATGTGGGAATCACGTGGGAATCACGAGTCAATCACGTGTGAATCACGTGCGCATCACGTGGGGATCACGTGGGAAACACGTTGAAATCACGTGCTAATCACGTGTCAATCACGTGGGTATCACGTGGGAATCACTTTGGAATCACGTGTCAGTCACGTGGGAATCACGTGAGAATCACGTGGGAATCAAGTGCGAATCACGTGGGAATCACATGAGAATCACGTGTCAATCACGTGGAATCACATGGGAATCACGTGTCAATCACGTGAGAATCAAGTGGGAATTACGTGTCAATCACGTGGGAATCACGTGGGAATCACGTGTCAATCACGTGGGAATCACACGGGAATCACTTGGGAATCACATGTCAATCACGTGGGAATCACGTGGGATTAACGTGTCAATCATGTGAGAATCACGTGGGAATCAGGTGGGAACCACGTGGGAATCACGTGTCAATCACGTGGGAATCACTGGGGAATCACGTGTCAATCACGTGGGAATCATGTGGGAATCACGTGTCAATCACGAGTGAATCACGTGGGAATCACGTGGGAATCATTTGGGAATCACGTGTCAATCACGTTGGAATCACGTGGAAATCACGTGGGAATCACGTGTCAATCACGTGGGAATCACATGGGAATCACGTGTCAATCACGTGGGAATCACGTGGGAATCACGTGGGAATCCCGTGGGAACTACGTATCATTCACGTGGGAATCACGTGTCAATCACGTGGAAATCACGTGGGAATCAGGTGTCAATCACGTGGAAATCATGTGAGAATCACGTGGGAATCACGTGGGAATCACGTGGGAATCACTTGGGAATCACGTGTCAATCACGTGGAATCACGTGGGAATCACGTGTCAATCACGTGAGAATCAAGTGGGAATCACGTGTCAATCACGAGGGAATCACACGGGAATCACTTGGGAATCACCTGTCAATCACGTGGTAATCACGTGGGAATCACCTGGGAATCACGTGGGACTCACGTGTCAGTCACGTGGGAATCACGTGTCAATCACGTTGGAATCACATGTCAATCACGTGGGAATCACGTGTCAATCACGTGGGTATCACGTGGGAATCACGTGGGAATAACGTGGGAATCACGTGTCAATAACGTGGGAATCACGAGGGAGTCACGTTGGAATCACGAGCGAATCACGTGTCAATAACATGAGACTCACGAGGGAATCACCTGTCAATCACGTGGGAATCACGGGGGAGTAACGTGGGAACCACGTGTCAATCACGTGGGGATCACGAGGGAATCACGTTGGAATCACGTGGGAGTCACGTGTCAGTCACGTGGGTATCACGTGGGAATCACGTGGGAATCACGTGGTAATCACGTGTCAATCACGTGGGTATCACGTGGGAATCACGTGGGAATAACGTGGGAACCACGTGTCAATCACGTGGGGATCACGAGGGAATCACGTTGGAATCACGTGGGAGTCACGTGTCAGTCACGGGGGTATCACGTGGGAATCACGTGGGAATCACGTGGGAATCACGTGGTAATCACGTGTCATCCATGTGGAAATCACGAGGGATTCACGTGTCAATCACTTGGGAATCACGAGGGAATCACGTGTCAATCACGTGGGAATCACCGGGGAATCACGTGTCAATCACGTGGGAATCATGTGGGAATCACGTGTCAATCACGAGTGAATCACGTGGAAATCACGTGGGAATCATTTGGGAATCACGTGTCAATCACGTTGGAATCACGTGGAAATCACGTGGGAATCACGTGTCAATCACGTGGGAATCACGTGGGAATCACGTGTCAATCACGTGGGAATCACGTGGGAATCACGTGGGAATCCCGTGGGAACTATGTATCATTCACGTGGGAATCACGTGTCAATCACGTGGGCATCACGTGGGAATCACGTGTCAATCACGTGGAAATCACGTGGGAATCACGTGGGAATCACGTGTCAATCACGTGGGAATCACGTGGGAGTCACGTGTCAATCATGTGGCAATCACGTGGGAATCACGTGGGAATCATGCGTCAATCACGTGGGAATCACGTGGGAATCACATGTCAATCACGTGGGAATCACGTGGGAGTCACTTGGGAATCACGTGGGAATCACATGTTAATCACGTGATAATCACTTGGGAATCACGTGTCCATCACGTGGGAATCATGTGGAAGTCACGTGTCAATCACGAGTGAATCACGTGGGAATCACTTGGGAATAACGTGTCAATCACGTGGGAATCACGTGGGAATCACCTGTCAATCACGTGGGAATCACGTGGGAATCACGTGTCAATCTCGTGGGAAACACGTGGGAATCACGTGGGAATCACGTGGGAATTACGTGTCAATCACGTGGGAATCACGAGGGAATCACGTGGGAATCACGTGTCAATCATGTGTGAATCACGTGGGAATAACGTGTCAATCACGTGGGTATCACGTGGGAATCACGTGGTTTCACGTGGTAATCACGTGTCAATCACGTGGGAATCACGTGGGAAGCACGTGGGAATCACCTGTCAATCACGTGTGTATCACGTGGGAATCACGTGGGAATCACGTGTCAATCACGTGGGAATCACATTGGAATCATGTGGGTATCACGTGTCAATCACTTGGGAATCACGTGGGAATCACGTAAGAATCACTTGTTCATCACGTGGGAATAACGTGGGAATCACGTATCAATCACGTGGGAATCACGTGGGAATCACGTGTCAATCACGTGGGAATCGCATGGGAATCACGTGGTAATCACGTGTCAATTACGTGGGAATCACATGGGAATCACTTGGGAATGATGTGTCAATCATGTGGGAATCACATGGGAATCACTTGGGAATTACGTGTCAATCACGTGGGAATCACACGGGAATCACTTGGGAATCAAGTGTCAATCACGTGGGAATCACGTAGGAATCACGTGGGCCTCACGTGGGAATCACGTGGGAATCACGTGTCAATCACGTGGGTATCACGTGGGAATCACGTGTCAATCACGTGGGAATCACGTGGGAATCACGTGGGAATCACGTGTCAATCACGTGGGAATCACGTGTCAATCACGTGGGAATCGCGTGGGAATCACGAGGGAATCACATGTGAATAACGTGGGAATCACGTGCGATTCACGGGTCAATCACGTGTGTATCACGAGGGAATCACGTGGGAATCACATGGGAATCACGTGGGAATCATGCGTCAATCACATGGGAATCACGTAGGAATCACGTGTAAATCACGTGGGAATCACGTGGGAATGACGTGGGAATCACTTGTCCATCACGTGGGCATCACGTGGGAATCACGTATCAATCACGTGGGAATCACGTGGAAATCACGTGTCAATCACGTGGGAATCACATGGGAATGATGTGGGAATCACCTGTAATTCACGTGGGAATCACGTGGGAATCACGTGTCAATCAAGTGGGAATCACGTAGGAATCACGTGTCAATCACGTGGGAATCACGTGGGAATCGCCTGGGAATCACGTGTCAATCACGTGGATATCACGTGGGAATCACGTGTCAATCACGTGGGAATCACGTGGGAATCACGTGTCAATCACCTGGGTATCACGTGGGAATCACGTGGGAATCACTTGGGAATCACGTGTGAATCACGTTGGAATCACGTGGGAATCACATGGGAATCACGTGTCAATCACGTGGGAATCACGTGCGCATCACGTGGGGATCACGTGGGAAACACGTTGGAATCAAGTGGTAATCACGTGTCAATCACGTGGGTATCACGTGGGAATCACTTGGGAATCACGTGTCAATCACGTGGGAATCACGTGTCTATCACGTGGGAATCACGTGGGAATCACGTGGGAATCACGTGGGAATCACGTGTCAATCACGTGGGAATCACGTGTCAATCACGTGGGAATCGCGTGGGAATCACGAGGGAATCACATGTGAATAACGTGGGAATCACGTGCGATTCACGGGTCAATCACGTGTGTATCACGAGGGAATCACGTGGGAATCACATGGGAATCACGTGGGAATCATGCGTCAATCACATGGGAATCACGTAGGAATCACGTGTAAATCACGTGGGAATCACGTGGGAATGATGTGGGAATCACTTGTCCATCACGTGGGCATCACGTGGGAATCACGTATCAATCACGTGGGAATCACGTGGAAATCACGTGTCAATCACGTGGGAATCACATGGGAATGATGTGGGAATCACCTGTAATTCACGTGGGAATCACGTGGGAATCACGTGTCAATCAAGTGGGAATCACGTAGGAATCACGTGTCAATCACGTGGGAATCACGTGGGAATCGCCTGGGAATCACGTGTCAATCACGTGGATATCACGTGGGAATCACGTGTCAATCACGTGGGAATCACGTGTCAATCACCTGGGTATCACGTGGGAATCACGTGGGAATCACTTGGGAATCACGTGTGAATCACGTTGGAATCACGTGGGAATCACATGGGAATCACGTGTCAATCACGTGGGAATCACGTGCGCATCACGTGGGGATCACGTGGGAAACACGTTGGAATCACGTGGTAATCACGTGTCAATCACGTGGGTATCACGTGGGAATCACTTGGGAATCACGTGTCAATCACGTGGGAATCACGTGAGAATCACGTGGGAATCACGTGGGAATCACGTGTCAATCACGTGGAATCACGTGGGAATCACGTGTCAATCACGTGAGAATCAAGTGGGAATCACGTGTCAATCACGTGGGAATCACACGGGAATCACTTGGGAATCACATGTCAATCACGTGGGAATCACGAGGGAATCACCTGGGAATCACGTGGGACTCACGTGTCAATCACGTGGGAATCACGTGTCAATCACGTGGGAATCACATGTCAATCACGTGGGTATCACGTGGGAATCACGTGGGAATAACGTGGGAATCACGTGTCAATAACGTGGGAATCACGAGGGAGTCACGTTGGAATCACGAGCGAATCACGTGTCAATCACATGAGTCTCACGAGGGAATCACGTGTCAATCACGAGGGAATCACGGGGGAATAACGTGGGAACCACGTGTCAATCACGTGGAAATCACGAGGGAATCACGTGGGACTCACGTGGGAATCACGTGTCAATCACGTGAGAATCACGTGTCAGTCACTGGGAATCAGGTGGGAATCACGTGTCAATCACGTGGGAATCGAGTGGGAATCACGAGGGAATCACATGTCAATAACGTGGGAATCACGTGCGAATCACATGGGAATCACATGGGAATCATGCGTCAATCACGTGGGAAGAACGTAGGAATCATGTGTCAATCACGTGGGAATCTCGGGGGAATCACCTGTCAATCACGTGGGTATCACGTGGGAATCACGTGGGAATCACGTGTCATTCATGTGGAAATCACGAGGGAATCACGTGTCAATCACTTGGGAATCACGAGGGAATCACGTGGGAATCACGTGTCAATCACGAGGGAATCACGTGTCAATCACGTGGGTATCACGTGGGAATCACGTGGGAATAACGTGGGAATCACGTGTCAATAACGTGGGAATCACGAGGGAATCACGTGGGAATCACGTGTCAATCACGAGGGAATCACGTGTCAATAACGTGGGAATCACATGGGAATCACGTTGTAATCACGTGTCATTCATGTGGAAATCACGAGGGAATCACGTGTCAATCACTTGGGAATCACGAGGGAATCACGTGGGAATCACGTGTCAATCACGAGGGAATCACGTGTCAATCACGTGGGTATCACGTGGGAATCACGTGGGAATAACGTGGGAATCACGTGTCAATAACGTGGGAATCACGAGGGAGTCACGTTGGAATCACGAGCGAATCACGTGTCAATCACATGAGTCTCACGAGGGAATCACGTGTCAATCACGAGGGAATCACGGGGGAATAACGTGGGAACCACGTGTCAATCACGTGGAAATCACGAGGGAATCACGTGGGACTCACGTGGGAATCACGTGTCAATCACGTGAGAATCACGTGTCAGTCACTGGGAATCAGGTGGGAATCACGTGTCAATCACGTGGGAATCGAGTGGGAATCACGAGGGAATCACATGTCAATAACGTGGGAATCACGTGCGAATCACATGGGAATCACATGGGAATCATGCGTCAATCACGTGGGAAGAACGTAGGAATCATGTGTCAATCACGTGGGAATCTCGGGGGAATCACCTGTCAATCACGTGGGTATCACGTGGGAATCACGTGGGAATCACCTGTCAATCACGTGGGAATCACATGGGAATCACTTGGGAATCACGTGTCAATCACGTTGGAATCACGTGGGTATCACGTGGGAATCACGTGGGAATCACGTGTCAATCACGTGAGAATCAAGTGGGAATCACGTGTCGATCACGTGGGAATCACGTGGGAGTCACGTGTCAATCATGTGGCAATCACGTGGGAATCACGTGGGAATCATGCGTCAATCACGTGGGAATCACGTGGGAATCACATGTCAATCACGTGGGAATCACGTGGGAGTCACTTGGGAATCACGTGGGAATCACATGTTAATCACGTGATAATCACTTGGGAATCACGTGTCCATCACGTGGGAATCATGTGGAAGTCACGTGTCAATCACGAGTGAATCACGTGGGAATCACTTGGGAATAACGTGTCAATCACGTGGGAATCACGTGGGAATCACCTGTCAATCACGTGGGAATCACGTGGGAATCACGTGTCAATCTCGTGGGAAACACGTGGGAATCACGTGGGAATCACGTGGGAATTACGTGTCAATCACGTGGGAATCACGAGGGAATCACGTGGGAATCACGTGTCAATCATGTGTGAATCACGTGGGAATAACGTGTCAATCACGTGGGTATCACGTGGGAATCACGTGGTTTCACGTGGTAATCACGTGTCAATCACGTGGGAATCACGTGGGAAGCACGTGGGAATCACCTGTCAATCACGTGTGTATCACGTGGGAATCACGTGGGAATCACGTGTCAATCACGTGGGAATCACATTGGAATCATGTGGGTATCACGTGTCAATCACTTGGGAATCACGTGGGAATCACGTAAGAATCACTTGTTCATCACGTGGGAATAACGTGGGAATCACGTATCAATCACGTGGGAATCACGTGGGAATCACGTGTCAATCACGTGGGAATCGCATGGGAATCACGTGGTAATCACGTGTCAATTACGTGGGAATCACATGGGAATCACTTGGGAATGATGTGTCAATCATGTGGGAATCACATGGGAATCACTTGGGAATTACGTGTCAATCACGTGGGAATCACACGGGAATCACTTGGGAATCAAGTGTCAATCACGTGGGAATCACGTAGGAATCACGTGGGCCTCACGTGGGAATCACGTGGGAATCACGTGTCAATCACGTGGGTATCACGTGGGAATCACGTGTCAATCACGTGGGAATCACGTGGGAATCACGTGGGAATCACGTGTCAATCACGTGGGAATCACGTGTCAATCACGTGGGAATCGCGTGGGAATCACGAGGGAATCACATGTGAATAACGTGGGAATCACGTGCGATTCACGGGTCAATCACGTGTGTATCACGAGGGAATCACGTGGGAATCACATGGGAATCACGTGGGAATCATGCGTCAATCACATGGGAATCACGTAGGAATCACGTGTAAATCACGTGGGAATCACGTGGGAATGACGTGGGAATCACTTGTCCATCACGTGGGCATCACGTGGGAATCACGTATCAATCACGTGGGAATCACGTGGAAATCACGTGTCAATCACGTGGGAATCACATGGGAATGATGTGGGAATCACCTGTAATTCACGTGGGAATCACGTGGGAATCACGTGTCAATCAAGTGGGAATCACGTAGGAATCACGTGTCAATCACGTGGGAATCACGTGGGAATCGCCTGGGAATCACGTGTCAATCACGTGGATATCACGTGGGAATCACGTGTCAATCACGTGGGAATCACGTGGGAATCACGTGTCAATCACCTGGGTATCACGTGGGAATCACGTGGGAATCACTTGGGAATCACGTGTGAATCCCGTTGGAATCACGTGGGAATCACATGGGAATCACGTGTCAATCACGTGGGAATCACGTGCGCATCACGTGGGGATCACGTGGGAAACACGTTGGAATCAAGTGGTAATCACGTGTCAATCACGTGGGTATCACGTGGGAATCACTTGGGAATCACGTGTCAATCACGTGGGAATCACGTGTCTATCACGTGGGAATCACGTGGGAATCACGTGGGAATCACGTGGGAATCACGTGTCAATCACGTGGGAATCACGTGTCAATCACGTGGGAATCGCGTGGGAATCACGAGGGAATCACATGTGAATAACGTGGGAATCACGTGCGATTCACGGGTCAATCACGTGTGTATCACGAGGGAATCACGTGGGAATCACATGGGAATCACGTGGGAATCATGCGTCAATCACATGGGAATCACGTAGGAATCACGTGTAAATCACGTGGGAATCACGTGGGAATGATGTGGGAATCACTTGTCCATCACGTGGGCATCACGTGGGAATCACGTATCAATCACGTGGGAATCACGTGGAAATCACGTGTCAATCACGTGGGAATCACATGGGAATGATGTGGGAATCACCTGTAATTCACGTGGGAATCACGTGGGAATCACGTGTCAATCAAGTGGGAATCACGTAGGAATCACGTGTCAATCACGTGGGAATCACGTGGGAATCGCCTGGGAATCACGTGTCAATCACGTGGATATCACGTGGGAATCACGTGTCAATCACGTGGGAATCACGTGTCATTCATGTGGAAATCACGAGGGATTCACGTGTCAATCACTTGGGAATCACGAGGGAATCACGTGTCAATCACGTGGGAATCACTTGGGAATCACGTGTCAATCACGTGGGAATCACGTATCAATCACGTGGGCATCACGTGCGCATCACGTGGGGATCACGAGGGAATCACGTTGGAATCACCTGGGAGTCACGTGACAATCACGTGGGTATCACGTGGGAATCACATGGGAATCACGTGTCATTCATGTGGAAATCACGTGGGAATCACGTGAGATTCACGTGGGAATCACGTGTCAATCACTTGTCAATCACGTGGGAATCACGTGGGAATCACGTGTCAATCACGTGGGAATCACCGGGGAATCACGTGTCAATCACGTGGGAATCATGTGGGAATCACGTGTCAATCACGAGTGAATCACGTGGAAATCACGTGGGAATCATTTGGGAATCACGTGTCAATCACGTTGGAATCACGTGGAAATCACGTGGGAATCACGTGTCAATCACGTGGGAATCACGTGGGAATCACGTGTCAATCACGTGGGAATCACGTGGGAATCACGTGGGAATCCCGTGGGAACTACGTATCATTCACATGGGAATCACGTGTCAATCACGTGGGCATCACGTGGGAATCACGTGTCAATCACGTGGAAATCACGTGGGAATCACATGGGAATCACGTGTCAATCACGTGGGAATCACGTGGGAGTCACGTGTCAATCATGTGGCAATCACGTGGGAATCACGTGGGAATCATGCCTCAATCACGTGGTAATCACGTGGGAATCACGTGTCAATCACGTGGGAATCACGTGGGAGTCACTTGGGAATCACGTGGGAATCACATGTTAATCACGTGATAATCACTTGGGAATCACGTGTCCATCACGTGGGAATCATGTGGAAGTCACGTGTCAATCACGAGTGAATCACGTGGGAATCACTTGGGAATAACGTGTCAATCACGTGGGAATCACGTGGTAATCACCTGTCAATCACGTGGGAATCACGTGGGAATCACGTGTCAATCTCGTGGGAAACACGTGGGAATCACGTGGGAATCACGTGGGAATTACGTGTCAATCACGTGGGAATCACGAGGGAATCACGTGGGAATCACGTGTCAATCACGTGGGAATCACGTGGGAATCACGTGGGAATCACCTGTCAATCACGTGTGTATCACGTGGGAATCACGTGGGAATCACGTGTCAATCACGTGGGAATCACATTGGAATCATGTGGGTATCACGTGTCAATCACGTGGGAATCACGTGGGAATCACGTAAGAATCACTTGTTCATCACGTGGGAATAACGTGGGAATCACGTATCAATCACGTGGGTATCACGTGGGAATCACGTGTCAATCACGTGGGAATCGCATGGGAATCACGTGGTAATCACGTGTCAATTACGTGGGAATCACATGGGAATCACTTGGGAATGATGTGTCAATCATGTGGGAATCACATGGGAATCACTTGGGAATTACGTGTCAATCACGTGGGAATCACACGGGAATCACTTGGGAATCAAGTGTCAATCACGTGGGAATCACGTAGGAATCACGTGGGCCTCACGTGGGAATCACGTGGGAATCACGTGTCAATCACGTGGGTATCACGTGGGAATCACGTGTCAATCACGTGGGAATCACGTGGGAATCACGTGGGAATCACGTGTCAATCACGTGGGAATCACGTGTCAATCACGTGGGAATCGCGTGGGAATCACGAGGGAATCACATGTGAATAACGTGGGAATCACGTGCGATTCACGGGTCAATCACGTGTGTATCACGAGGGAATCACGTGGGAATCACATGGGAATCACGTGGGAATCACTTGTCCATCATGTGAGAATAACGTGGGAATCACGTATCAATCACGTGGGAATCACGTGGAAATCACGTGTCAATCACGTGGGAATCACATGGGAATCACATGGGAATCACCTGTAATTCACGTGGGAATCACGTGGGAATCACGTGGCAATCACGTGGGAATCACATAGGAATCATGTGTCAATCACGTGGGAATCACGTGGGAATCGCCTGGGAATCACGTGTCAATCACGTGGATATCACGTGGGAATCACGTGGGAATCACGTGTCAATCACGTGGGAATCACGTGGGAATCACGTGTCAATCACGTGGGAATCACGTGCGCATCACGTGGGGATCACGTGGGAAACACGTTGAAATCACGTGCTAATCACGTGTCAATCACGTGGGTATCACGTGGGAATCACTTTGGAATCACGTGTCAGTCACGTGGGAATCACGTGAGAATCACGTGGGAATCAAGTGGGAATCACGTGGGAATCACATGAGAATCACGTGTCAATCACGTGGAATCATGTGGGAATCACGTGTCAATCACGTGAGAATCAAGTGGGAATTACGTGTCAATCACGTGGGAATCACGTGGGAATCACGTGTCAATCACGTGGGAATCACACGGGAATCACTTGGGAATCACATGTCAATCACGTGGGAATCACGTGGGATTAACGTGTCAATCATGTGAGAATCACGTGGGAATCACGTGGGAACCACGTGGGAATCACGTGTCAATCACGTGGGAATCACCGGGGAATCACGTGTCAATCACGTGGGAATCATGTGGGAATCACGTGTCAATCACGAGTGAATCACGTGGGAATCACGTGGGAATCATTTGGGAATCACGTGTCAATCACGTTGGAATCACGTGGAAATCACGTGGGAATCACGTGTCAATCACGTGGGAATCACATGGGAATCACGTGTCAATCACGTGGGAATCACGTGGGAATCACGTGGGAATCCCGTGGGAACTACGTATCATTCACGTGGGAATCACGTGTCAATCACGTGGAAATCACGTGGGAATCAGGTGTCAATCACGTGGAAATCATGTGAGAATCACGTGGGAATCACGTGGGAATCACGTGGGAATCACTTGGTAATCACGTGTCAATCACGTGGAATCACGTGGGAATCACGTGTCAATCACGTGAGAATCAAGTGGGAATCACGTGTCAATCACGAGGGAATCACACGGGAATCACTTGGGAATCACCTGTCAATCACGTGGTAATCACGTGGGAATCACCTGGGAATCACGTGGGACTCACGTGTCAGTCACGTGGGAATCACGTGTCAATCACGTTGGAATCACATGTCAATCACGTGGGAATCACGTGTCAATCACGTGGGTATCACGTGGGAATCACGTGGGAATAACGTGGGAATCACGTGTCAATAACGTGGGAATCACGAGGGAGTCACGTTGGAATCACGAGCGAATCACGTGTCAATAACATGAGACTCACGAGGGAATCACCTGTCAATCACGTGGGAATCACGGGGGAGTAACGTGGGAACCACGTGTCAATCACGTGGGGATCACGAGGGAATCACGTTGGAATCACGTGGGAGTCACGTGTCAGTCACGTGGGTATCACGTGGGAATCACGTGGGAATCACGTGGTAATCACGTGTCAATCACGTGGGTATCACGTGGGAATCACGTGGGAATAACGTGGGAACCACGTGTCAATCACGTGGGGATCACGAGGGAATCACGTTGGAATCACGTGGGAGTCACGTGTCAGTCACGGGGGTATCACGTGGGAATCACGTGGGAATCAGGTGTCAATCACGTGGAAATCATGTGAGAATCACGTGGTAATCACGTGTCATCCATGTGGAAATCACGAGGGATTCACGTGTCAATCACTTGGGAATCACGAGGGAATCACGTGTCAATCACGTGGGAATCACTTGGGAATCACGTGTCAATCACGTGGGAATCACGTATCAATCACGTGGGCATCACGTGCGCATCACGTGGGGATCACGAGGGAATCACGTTGGAATCACCTGGGAGTCACGTGACAATCACGTGGGTATCACGTGGGAATCACATGGGAATCACGTGTCATTCATGTGGAAATCACGTGGGAATCACGTGAGATTCACGTGGGAATCACGTGTCAATCACTTGTCAATCACGTGGGAATCACGTGGGAATCACGTGTCAATCACGTGGGAATCACCGGGGAATCACGTGTCAATCACGTGGGAATCATGTGGGAATCACGTGTCAATCACGAGTGAATCACGTGGAAATCACGTGGGAATCATTTGGGAATCACGTGTCAATCACGTTGGAATCACGTGGAAATCACGTGGGAATCACGTGTCAATCACGTGGGAATCACGTGGGAATCACGTGTCAATCACGTGGGAATCACGTGGGAATCACGTGGGAATCCCGTGGGAACTACGTATCATTCACGTGGGAATCACGTGTCAATCACGTGGGCATCACGTGGGAATCACGTGTCAATCACGTGGAAATCACGTGGGAATCACGTGGGAATCACGTGTCAATCACGTGGGAATCACGTGGGAGTCACGTGTCAATCATGTGGCAATCACGTGGGAATCACGTGGGAATCATGCGTCAATCACGTGGGAATCACGTGGGAATCACGTGTCAATCACGTGGGAATCACGTGGGAGTCACTTGGGAATCACGTGGGAATCACATGTTAATCACGTGATAATCACTTGGGAATCACGTGTCCATCACGTGGGAATCATGTGGAAGTCACGTGTCAATCACGAGTGAATCACGTGGGAATCACTTGGGAATAACGTGTCAATCACGTGGGAATCACGTGGGAATCACCTGTCAATCACGTGGGAATCACGTGGGAATCACGTGTCAATCTCGTGGGAAACACGTGGGAATCACGTGGGAATCACGTGGGAATTACGTGTCAATCACGTGGGAATCACGAGGGAATCACGTGGGAATCACGTGTCAATCATGTGTGAATCACGTGGGAATCACGTGTCAATCACGTGGGTATCACGTGGGAATCACGTGGTTTCACGTGGTAATCACGTGTCAATCACGTGGGAATCACGTGGGAAGCACGTGGGAATCACCTGTCAATCACGTGTGTATCACGTGGGAATCACGTGGGAATCACGTGTCAATCACGTGGGAATCACATTGGAATCATGTGGGTATCACGTGTCAATCACTTGGGAATCACGTGGGAATCACGTAAGAATCACTTGTTCATCACGTGGGAATAACGTGGGAATCACGTATCAATCACGTGGGAATCACGTGGGAATCACGTGTCAATCACGTGGGAATCGCATGGGAATCACGTGGTAATCACGTGGGAATCACGTGGGAATCACGTGTCAATCACGTGGGAATCACGTGGGAATCACGTGGGAATCACGTGTCAATTACGTATGAATCACATGGGAATCACTTGGGAATGACGTGTCAATCATGTGGGAATCACATGGGAATCACTTGGGAATCACGTGTCAATCACCTGGGAATCAAATGGGAATCACTTGGGAATCACGTGTCAATCACGTGGGAATCACGTAGGAATCACGTGGGACTCACGTGGGAATCACGTGTCAATCACGTGAGAATCACGTGTCAATCATGTGGGAATCACGTGGGAATCACGTGTCAAACACGTGGGAATCGCGTGGGAATCACGAGGGAATCACATGTGAATAACGTGGGAATCACATGGGAATCACGTTGTAATCACGTGTCATTCATGTGGAAATCACGAGGGAATCACGTGTCAATCACTTGGGAATCACGAGGGAATCACGTGGGAATCACGTGTCAATCACGAGGGAATCACGTGTCAATCACGTGGGTATCACGTGGGTATCACGTGAGAATCACGTGGGAATCACGTGTCAATCACGTGGGAATCACATGGGAATCACTTGGGAATCACGTGTCAATCACGTGGGAATCACGTGTCGATCACGTGGGTATCACGTGGGAATCACGTGGGAATCACGTGTCAATCACTTGCGAATCACATGGGAATCACTTGGGAATCACGTGTCCATCACGTGGGAATCATGTGGGAATCACGTGTCAATCACGTGTCAATCACGTGGGCATCACGTGCGCATCACGTGGGGATCACGAGGGAGTCACGTTGGAATCACTTGGGAGTCACGTGTCAATCACGTGGATATCACGTGGGAATCACGTGGGAATCACGTGTCAATCATGTGGGAATCACGTGGGAATCACGAGTCAATCACGTGTGAATCACGTGCGCATCACGTGGGGATCACGTGGGAAACACGTTGAAATCACGTGCTAATCACGTGTCAATCACGTGGGTATCACGTGGGAATCACTTTGGAATCACGTGTCAGTCACGTGGGAATCACGTGAGAATCACGTGGGAATCAAGTGGGAATCACGTGGGAATCACATGAGAATCACGTGTCAATCACGTGGAATCACATGGGAATCACGTGTCAATCACGTGAGAATCAAGTGGGAATTACGTGTCAATCACGTGGGAATCACGTGGGAATCACGTGTCAATCACGTGGGAATCACACGGGAATCACTTGGGAATCACATGTCAATCACGTGGGAATCACGTGGGATTAACGTGTCAATCATGTGAGAATCACGTGGGAATCAGGTGGGAACCACGTGGGAATCACGTGTCAATCACGTGGGAATCACTGGGGAATCACGTGTCAATCACGTGGGAATCATGTGGGAATCACGTGTCAATCACGAGTGAATCACGTGGGAATCACGTGGGAATCATTTGGGAATCACGTGTCAATCACGTTGGAATCACGTGGAAATCACGTGGGAATCACGTGTCAATCACGTGGGAATCACATGGGAATCACGTGTCAATCACGTGGGAATCACGTGGGAATCACGTGGGAATCCCGTGGGAACTACGTATCATTCACGTGGGAATCACGTGTCAATCACGTGGAAATCACGTGGGAATCAGGTGTCAATCACGTGGAAATCATGTGAGAATCACGTGGGAATCACGTGGGAATCACGTGGGAATCACTTGGGAATCACGTGTCAATCACGTGGAATCACGTGGGAATCACGTGTCAATCACGTGAGAATCAAGTGGGAATCACGTGTCAATCACGAGGGAATCACACGGGAATCACTTGGGAATCACCTGTCAATCACGTGGTAATCACGTGGGAATCACCTGGGAATCACGTGGGACTCACGTGTCAGTCACGTGGGAATCACGTGTCAATCACGTTGGAATCACATGTCAATCACGTGGGAATCACGTGTCAATCACGTGGGTATCACGTGGGAATCACGTGGGAATAACGTGGGAATCACGTGTCAATAACGTGGGAATCACGAGGGAGTCACGTTGGAATCACGAGCGAATCACGTGTCAATAACATGAGACTCACGAGGGAATCACCTGTCAATCACGTGGGAATCACGGGGGAGTAACGTGGGAACCACGTGTCAATCACGTGGGGATCACGAGGGAATCACGTTGGAATCACGTGGGAGTCACGTGTCAGTCACGTGGGTATCACGTGGGAATCACGTGGGAATCACGTGGTAATCACGTGTCAATCACGTGGGTATCACGTGGGAATCACGTGGGAATAACGTGGGAACCACGTGTCAATCACGTGGGGATCACGAGGGAATCACGTTGGAATCACGTGGGAGTCACGTGTCAGTCACGGGGGTATCACGTGGGAATCACGTGGGAATCACGTGGGAATCACGTGGTAATCACGTGTCATCCATGTGGAAATCACGAGGGATTCACGTGTCAATCACTTGGGAATCACGAGGGAATCACGTGTCAATCACGTGGGAATCACCGGGGAATCACGTGTCAATCACGTGGGAATCATGTGGGAATCACGTGTCAATCACGAGTGAATCACGTGGAAATCACGTGGGAATCATTTGGGAATCACGTGTCAATCACGTTGGAATCACGTGGAAATCACGTGGGAATCACGTGTCAATCACGTGGGAATCACGTGGGAATCACGTGTCAATCACGTGGGAATCACGTGGGAATCACGTGGGAATCCCGTGGGAACTATGTATCATTCACGTGGGAATCACGTGTCAATCACGTGGGCATCACGTGGGAATCACGTGTCAATCACGTGGAAATCACGTGGGAATCACGTGGGAATCACGTGTCAATCACGTGGGAATCACGTGGGAGTCACGTGTCAATCATGTGGCAATCACGTGGGAATCACGTGGGAATCATGCGTCAATCACGTGGGAATCACGTGGGAATCACATGTCAATCACGTGGGAATCACGTGGGAGTCACTTGGGAATCACGTGGGAATCACATGTTAATCACGTGATAATCACTTGGGAATCACGTGTCCATCACGTGGGAATCATGTGGAAGTCACGTGTCAATCACGAGTGAATCACGTGGGAATCACTTGGGAATAACGTGTCAATCACGTGGGAATCACGTGGGAATCACCTGTCAATCACGTGGGAATCACGTGGGAATCACGTGTCAATCTCGTGGGAAACACGTGGGAATCACGTGGGAATCACGTGGGAATTACGTGTCAATCACGTGGGAATCACGAGGGAATCACGTGGGAATCACGTGTCAATCATGTGTGAATCACGTGGGAATAACGTGTCAATCACGTGGGTATCACGTGGGAATCACGTGGTTTCACGTGGTAATCACGTGTCAATCACGTGGGAATCACGTGGGAAGCACGTGGGAATCACCTGTCAATCACGTGTGTATCACGTGGGAATCACGTGGGAATCACGTGTCAATCACGTGGGAATCACATTGGAATCATGTGGGTATCACGTGTCAATCACTTGGGAATCACGTGGGAATCACGTAAGAATCACTTGTTCATCACGTGGGAATAACGTGGGAATCACGTATCAATCACGTGGGAATCACGTGGGAATCACGTGTCAATCACGTGGGAATCGCATGGGAATCACGTGGTAATCACGTGTCAATTACGTGGGAATCACATGGGAATCACTTGGGAATGATGTGTCAATCATGTGGGAATCACATGGGAATCACTTGGGAATTACGTGTCAATCACGTGGGAATCACACGGGAATCACTTGGGAATCAAGTGTCAATCACGTGGGAATCACGTAGGAATCACGTGGGCCTCACGTGGGAATCACGTGGGAATCACGTGTCAATCACGTGGGTATCACGTGGGAATCACGTGTCAATCACGTGGGAATCACGTGGGAATCACGTGGGAATCACGTGTCAATCACGTGGGAATCACGTGTCAATCACGTGGGAATCGCGTGGGAATCACGAGGGAATCACATGTGAATAACGTGGGAATCACGTGCGATTCACGGGTCAATCACGTGTGTATCACGAGGGAATCACGTGGGAATCACATGGGAATCACGTGGGAATCATGCGTCAATCACATGGGAATCACGTAGGAATCACGTGTAAATCACGTGGGAATCACGTGGGAATGACGTGGGAATCACTTGTCCATCACGTGGGCATCACGTGGGAATCACGTATCAATCACGTGGGAATCACGTGGAAATCACGTGTCAATCACGTGGGAATCACATGGGAATGATGTGGGAATCACCTGTAATTCACGTGGGAATCACGTGGGAATCACGTGTCAATCAAGTGGGAATCACGTAGGAATCACGTGTCAATCACGTGGGAATCACGTGGGAATCGCCTGGGAATCACGTGTCAATCACGTGGATATCACGTGGGAATCACGTGTCAATCACGTGGGAATCACGTGGGAATCACGTGTCAATCACCTGGGTATCACGTGGGAATCACGTGGGAATCACTTGGGAATCACGTGTGAATCACGTTGGAATCACGTGGGAATCACATGGGAATCACGTGTCAATCACGTGGGAATCACGTGCGCATCACGTGGGGATCACGTGGGAAACACGTTGGAATCAAGTGGTAATCACGTGTCAATCACGTGGGTATCACGTGGGAATCACTTGGGAATCACGTGTCAATCACGTGGGAATCACGTGTCTATCACGTGGGAATCACGTGGGAATCACGTGGGAATCACGTGGGAATCACGTGTCAATCACGTGGGAATCACGTGTCAATCACGTGGGAATCGCGTGGGAATCACGAGGGAATCACATGTGAATAACGTGGGAATCACGTGCGATTCACGGGTCAATCACGTGTGTATCACGAGGGAATCACGTGGGAATCACATGGGAATCACGTGGGAATCATGCGTCAATCACATGGGAATCACGTAGGAATCACGTGTAAATCACGTGGGAATCACGTGGGAATGATGTGGGAATCACTTGTCCATCACGTGGGCATCACGTGGGAATCACGTATCAATCACGTGGGAATCACGTGGAAATCACGTGTCAATCACGTGGGAATCACATGGGAATGATGTGGGAATCACCTGTAATTCACGTGGGAATCACGTGGGAATCACGTGTCAATCAAGTGGGAATCACGTAGGAATCACGTGTCAATCACGTGGGAATCACGTGGGAATCGCCTGGGAATCACGTGTCAATCACGTGGATATCACGTGGGAATCACGTGTCAATCACGTGGGAATCACGTGTCAATCACCTGGGTATCACGTGGGAATCACGTGGGAATCACTTGGGAATCACGTGTGAATCACGTTGGAATCACGTGGGAATCACATGGGAATCACGTGTCAATCACGTGGGAATCACGTGCGCATCACGTGGGGATCACGTGGGAAACACGTTGGAATCACGTGGTAATCACGTGTCAATCACGTGGGTATCACGTGGGAATCACTTGGGAATCACGTGTCAATCACGTGGGAATCACGTGAGAATCACGTGGGAATCACGTGGGAATCACGTGTCAATCACGTGGAATCACGTGGGAATCACGTGTCAATCACGTGAGAATCAAGTGGGAATCACGTGTCAATCACGTGGGAATCACACGGGAATCACTTGGGAATCACATGTCAATCACGTGGGAATCACGAGGGAATCACCTGGGAATCACGTGGGACTCACGTGTCAATCACGTGGGAATCACGTGTCAATCACGTGGGAATCACATGTCAATCACGTGGGTATCACGTGGGAATCACGTGGGAATAACGTGGGAATCACGTGTCAATAACGTGGGAATCACGAGGGAGTCACGTTGGAATCACGAGCGAATCACGTGTCAATCACATGAGTCTCACGAGGGAATCACGTGTCAATCACGAGGGAATCACGGGGGAATAACGTGGGAACCACGTGTCAATCACGTGGAAATCACGAGGGAATCACGTGGGACTCACGTGGGAATCACGTGTCAATCACGTGAGAATCACGTGTCAGTCACTGGGAATCAGGTGGGAATCACGTGTCAATCACGTGGGAATCGAGTGGGAATCACGAGGGAATCACATGTCAATAACGTGGGAATCACGTGCGAATCACATGGGAATCACATGGGAATCATGCGTCAATCACGTGGGAAGAACGTAGGAATCATGTGTCAATCACGTGGGAATCTCGGGGGAATCACCTGTCAATCACGTGGGTATCACGTGGGAATCACGTGGGAATCACGTGTCATTCATGTGGAAATCACGAGGGAATCACGTGTCAATCACTTGGGAATCACGAGGGAATCACGTGGGAATCACGTGTCAATCACGAGGGAATCACGTGTCAATCACGTGGGTATCACGTGGGAATCACGTGGGAATAACGTGGGAATCACGTGTCAATAACGTGGGAATCACGAGGGAATCACGTGGGAATCACGTGTCAATCACGAGGGAATCACGTGTCAATAACGTGGGAATCACATGGGAATCACGTTGTAATCACGTGTCATTCATGTGGAAATCACGAGGGAATCACGTGTCAATCACTTGGGAATCACGAGGGAATCACGTGGGAATCACGTGTCAATCACGAGGGAATCACGTGTCAATCACGTGGGTATCACGTGGGAATCACGTGGGAATAACGTGGGAATCACGTGTCAATAACGTGGGAATCACGAGGGAGTCACGTTGGAATCACGAGCGAATCACGTGTCAATCACATGAGTCTCACGAGGGAATCACGTGTCAATCACGAGGGAATCACGGGGGAATAACGTGGGAACCACGTGTCAATCACGTGGAAATCACGAGGGAATCACGTGGGACTCACGTGGGAATCACGTGTCAATCACGTGAGAATCACGTGTCAGTCACTGGGAATCAGGTGGGAATCACGTGTCAATCACGTGGGAATCGAGTGGGAATCACGAGGGAATCACATGTCAATAACGTGGGAATCACGTGCGAATCACATGGGAATCACATGGGAATCATGCGTCAATCACGTGGGAAGAACGTAGGAATCATGTGTCAATCACGTGGGAATCTCGGGGGAATCACCTGTCAATCACGTGGGTATCACGTGGGAATCACGTGGGAATCACCTGTCAATCACGTGGGAATCACATGGGAATCACTTGGGAATCACGTGTCAATCACGTTGGAATCACGTGGGTATCACGTGGGAATCACGTGGGAATCACGTGTCAATCACGTGAGAATCAAGTGGGAATCACGTGTCGATCACGTGGGAATCACGTGGGAGTCACGTGTCAATCATGTGGCAATCACGTGGGAATCACGTGGGAATCATGCGTCAATCACGTGGGAATCACGTGGGAATCACATGTCAATCACGTGGGAATCACGTGGGAGTCACTTGGGAATCACGTGGGAATCACATGTTAATCACGTGATAATCACTTGGGAATCACGTGTCCATCACGTGGGAATCATGTGGAAGTCACGTGTCAATCACGAGTGAATCACGTGGGAATCACTTGGGAATAACGTGTCAATCACGTGGGAATCACGTGGGAATCACCTGTCAATCACGTGGGAATCACGTGGGAATCACGTGTCAATCTCGTGGGAAACACGTGGGAATCACGTGGGAATCACGTGGGAATTACGTGTCAATCACGTGGGAATCACGAGGGAATCACGTGGGAATCACGTGTCAATCATGTGTGAATCACGTGGGAATAACGTGTCAATCACGTGGGTATCACGTGGGAATCACGTGGTTTCACGTGGTAATCACGTGTCAATCACGTGGGAATCACGTGGGAAGCACGTGGGAATCACCTGTCAATCACGTGTGTATCACGTGGGAATCACGTGGGAATCACGTGTCAATCACGTGGGAATCACATTGGAATCATGTGGGTATCACGTGTCAATCACTTGGGAATCACGTGGGAATCACGTAAGAATCACTTGTTCATCACGTGGGAATAACGTGGGAATCACGTATCAATCACGTGGGAATCACGTGGGAATCACGTGTCAATCACGTGGGAATCGCATGGGAATCACGTGGTAATCACGTGTCAATTACGTGGGAATCACATGGGAATCACTTGGGAATGATGTGTCAATCATGTGGGAATCACATGGGAATCACTTGGGAATTACGTGTCAATCACGTGGGAATCACACGGGAATCACTTGGGAATCAAGTGTCAATCACGTGGGAATCACGTAGGAATCACGTGGGCCTCACGTGGGAATCACGTGGGAATCACGTGTCAATCACGTGGGTATCACGTGGGAATCACGTGTCAATCACGTGGGAATCACGTGGGAATCACGTGGGAATCACGTGTCAATCACGTGGGAATCACGTGTCAATCACGTGGGAATCGCGTGGGAATCACGAGGGAATCACATGTGAATAACGTGGGAATCACGTGCGATTCACGGGTCAATCACGTGTGTATCACGAGGGAATCACGTGGGAATCACATGGGAATCACGTGGGAATCATGCGTCAATCACATGGGAATCACGTAGGAATCACGTGTAAATCACGTGGGAATCACGTGGGAATGACGTGGGAATCACTTGTCCATCACGTGGGCATCACGTGGGAATCACGTATCAATCACGTGGGAATCACGTGGAAATCACGTGTCAATCACGTGGGAATCACATGGGAATGATGTGGGAATCACCTGTAATTCACGTGGGAATCACGTGGGAATCACGTGTCAATCAAGTGGGAATCACGTAGGAATCACGTGTCAATCACGTGGGAATCACGTGGGAATCGCCTGGGAATCACGTGTCAATCACGTGGATATCACGTGGGAATCACGTGTCAATCACGTGGGAATCACGTGGGAATCACGTGTCAATCACCTGGGTATCACGTGGGAATCACGTGGGAATCACTTGGGAATCACGTGTGAATCCCGTTGGAATCACGTGGGAATCACATGGGAATCACGTGTCAATCACGTGGGAATCACGTGCGCATCACGTGGGGATCACGTGGGAAACACGTTGGAATCAAGTGGTAATCACGTGTCAATCACGTGGGTATCACGTGGGAATCACTTGGGAATCACGTGTCAATCACGTGGGAATCACGTGTCTATCACGTGGGAATCACGTGGGAATCACGTGGGAATCACGTGGGAATCACGTGTCAATCACGTGGGAATCACGTGTCAATCACGTGGGAATCGCGTGGGAATCACGAGGGAATCACATGTGAATAACGTGGGAATCACGTGCGATTCACGGCTCAATCACGTGTGTATCACGAGGGAATCACGTGGGAATCACATGGGAATCACGTGGGAATCATGCGTCAATCACATGGGAATCACGTAGGAATCACGTGTAAATCACGTGGGAATCACGTGGGAATGATGTGGGAATCACTTGTCCATCACGTGGGCATCACGTGGGAATCACGTATCAATCACGTGGGAATCACGTGGAAATCACGTGTCAATCACGTGGGAATCACATGGGAATGATGTGGGAATCACCTGTAATTCACGTGGGAATCACGTGGGAATCACGTGTCAATCAAGTGGGAATCACGTAGGAATCACGTGTCAATCACGTGGGAATCACGTGGGAATCGCCTGGGAATCACGTGTCAATCACGTGGATATCACGTGGGAATCACGTGTCAATCACGTGGGAATCACGTGTCAATCACCTGGGTATCACGTGGGAATCACGTGGGAATCACTTGGGAATCACGTGTGAATCACGTTGGAATCACGTGGGAATCACATGGGAATCACGTGTCAATCACGTGGGAATCACGTGCGCATCACGTGGGGATCACGTGGGAAACACGTTGGAATCACGTGGTAATCACGTGTCAATCACGTGGGTATCACGTGGGAATCACTTGGGAATCACGTGTCAATCACGTGGGAATCACGTGAGAATCACGTGGGAATCACGTGGGAATCACGTGTCAATCACGTGGAATCACGTGGGAATCACGTGTCAATCACGTGAGAATCAAGTTGGAATCACGTGTCAATCACGTGGGAATCACACGGGAATCACTTGGGAATCACATGTCAATCACGTGGGAATCACGAGGGAATCACCTGGGAATCACGTGGGACTCACGTGTCAATCACGTGGGAATCACGTGTCAATCACGTGGGAATCACATGTCAATCACGTGGGTATCACGTGGGAATCACGTGGGAATAACGTGGGAATCACGTGTCAATAACGTGGGAATCACGAGGGAGTCACGTTGGAATCACGAGCGAATCACGTGTCAATCACATGAGTCTCACGAGGGAATCACGTGTCAATCACGAGGGAATCACGGGGGAATAACGTGGGAACCACGTGTCAATCACGTGGAAATCACGAGGGAATCACGTGGGACTCACGTGGGAATCACGTGTCAATCACGTGAGAATCACGTGTCAGTCACTGGGAATCAGGTGGGAATCACGTGTCAATCACGTGGGAATCGAGTGGGAATCACGAGGGAATCACATGTCAATAACGTGGGAATCACGTGCGAATCACATGGGAATCACATGGGAATCATGCGTCAATCACGTGGGAAGAACGTAGGAATCATGTGTCAATCACGTGGGAATTTCGGGGGAATCACCTGTCAATCACGTGGGTATCACGTGGGAATCACGTGGGAATCACGTGTCATTCATGTGGAAATCACGAGGGAATCACGTGTCAATCACTTGGGAATCACGAGGGAATCACGTGGGAATCACGTGTCAATCACGAGGGAATCACGTGTCAATCACGTGGGTATCACGTGGGAATCACGTGGGAATAACGTGGGAATCACGTGTCAATAACGTGGGAATCACGAGGGAATCACGTGGGAATCACGTGTCAATCACGAGGGAATCACGTGTCAATAACGTGGGAATCACATGGGAATCACGTTGTAATCACGTGTCATTCATGTGGAAATCACGAGGGAATCACGTGTCAATCACTTGGGAATCACGAGGGAATCACGTGGGAATCACGTGTCAATCACGAGGGAATCACGTGTCAATCACGTGGGTATCACGTGGGAATCACGTGGGAATAACGTGGGAATCACGTGTCAATAACGTGGGAATCACGAGGGAGTCACGTTGGAATCACGAGCGAATCACGTGTCAATCACATGAGTCTCACGAGGGAATCACGTGTCAATCACGAGGGAATCACGGGGGAATAACGTGGGAACCACGTGTCAATCACGTGGAAATCACGAGGGAATCACGTGGGACTCACGTGGGAATCACGTGTCAATCACGTGAGAATCACGTGTCAGTCACTGGGAATCAGGTGGGAATCACGTGTCAATCACGTGGGAATCGAGTGGGAATCACGAGGGAATCACATGTCAATAACGTGGGAATCACGTGCGAATCACATGGGAATCACATGGGAATCATGCGTCAATCACGTGGGAAGAACGTAGGAATCATGTGTCAATCACGTGGGAATCTCGGGGGAATCACCTGTCAATCACGTGGGTATCACGTGGGAATCACGTGGGAATCACCTGTCAATCACGTGGGAATCACATGGGAATCACTTGGGAATCACGTGTCAATCACGTTGGAATCACGTGGGTATCACGTGGGAATCACGTGGGAATCACGTGTCAATCACGTGAGAATCAAGTGGGAATCACGTGTCGATCACGTGGGAATCACGTGGGAATCACGTGTCAATCACGTGGGAATCACGTGGGAATCACCTGGGAATCACGTGGGACTCACGTGTCAATCACGTGGGAAACACGTGTCAGTCACGTGGGAATCACATGTCAATCACGTGGGAATCACGTGTCAATCACGTGGGTATCACGTGGGAATCACGTGGGAATCACGTGGGAATCACGTGTCAATAACGTGGGAATCACGAGGGTGTCACGTTGGAACCACGAGCGAATCACGTGTCAATCACATGAGACTCACGAGGGAATCACGTGTCAATCACGTGGGAATCACGGGGGAATAACGTGGGAACCACGTGTCTATCACGTGGGAATCACGTAGGAATCACGTGGGACTCACGTGGGAATCACGTGTCAATCACGTGAGAATCCGGTGTCAGTCACGTGTCAATCACGTGGGAATCACGTGTCAATCACGTGGGAATCACGTGGGAATCACGTGGGAATCACGTGTCAATTACGTATGAATCACATGGGAATCACTTGGGAATGACGTGTCAATCATGTGGGAATCACATGGGAATCACTTGGGAATCACGTGTCAATCACCTGGGAATCAAATGGGAATCACTTGGGAATCACGTGTCAATCACGTGAGAATCACGTAGGAATCACGTGGGACTCACGTGGGAATCACGTGTCAATCACGTGAGAATCACGTGTCAATCACGTGGGAATCACGTGGGAATCACGTGCAAACACGTGGGAATCGCGTGGGAATCACGAGGGAATCACATGTGAATAACGTGGGAATCACATGGGAATCACGTTGTAATCACGTGTCATTCATGTGGAAATCACGAGGGAATCACGTGTCAATCACTTGGGAATCACGAGGGAATCACGTGGGAATCACGTGTCAATCACGAGGGAATCACGTGTCAATCACGTGGGTATCACGTGGGTATCACGTGAGAATCACGTGGGAATCACGTGTCAATCACGTGGGAATCACATGGGAATCACTTGGGAATCACGTATCAATCACGTGGGAATCACGTGTCGATCACGTGGGTATCACGTGGGAATCACGTGGGAATCACGTGTCAATCACTTGCGAATCACATGGGAATCACTTGGGAATCACGTGTCCATCACGTGGGAATCATGTGGGAATCACGTGTCAATCACGTGTCAATCACGTGGGCATCACGTGCGCATCACGTGGGGATCACGAGGGAGTCACGTTGGAATCACGTGGGAGTCACGTGTCAATCACGTGGGTATCATGTGGGAATCACGTGTCAATCACGTGGGAATCACGTGGGAATCACGTGGGAATCACGTGTCAATCACGTGGGAATCACGTGTCAATCACGTGGGAATCGCGTGGGAATCACGAGGGAATCACATGTGAATAACGTGGGAATCACGTGCGATTCACGGGTCAATCACGTGTGTATCACGAGGGAATCACGTGGGAATCACATGGGAATCACCTGTAATTCACGTGGGAATCACGTGGGAATCACGTGGCAATCACGTGGGAATCACATAGGAATCATGTGTCAATCACGTGGGAATCACGTGGGAATCGCCTGGGAATCACGTGTCAATCACGTGGATATCACGTGGGAATCACGTGGGAATCACGTGTCAATCACGTGGGAATCACGTGGGAATCACGAGTCAATCACGTGGGAATCACGTGCGCATCACGTGGGGATCACGTGGGAAACACGTTGAAATCACGTGCTAATCACGTGTCAATCACGTGGGTATCACGTGGGAATCACTTTGGAATCACGTGTCAGTCACGTGGGAATCACGTGAGAATCACGTGGGAATCAAGTGGGAATCACGTGGGAATCACATGAGAATCACGTGTCAATCACGTGGAATCACGTGGGAATCACGTGTCAATCACGAGAGAATCAAGTGGGAATTACGTGTCAATCACGTGGGAATCACGTGGGAATCACGTGTCAATCACGTGGGAATCACACGGGAATCACTTGGGAATCACATGTCAATCACGTGGGAATCACGTGGGAGTAACGTGTCAATCATGTGAGAATCACGTGGGAATCACGTGGGAATCACGTGGGAATCACGTGTCAATCACGTGGGAATCACCGGGGAATCACGTGTCAATCACGTGGGAATCATGTGGGAATCACGTGTCAATCACGAGTGAATCACGTGGGAATCACGTGGGAATCATTTGGGAATCACGTGTCAATCACGTTGGAATCACGTGGAAATCAAGTGGGAATCACGTGTCAATCACGTGGGAATCACATGGGAATCACGTGTCAATCACGTGGGAATCACGTGGGAATCACGTGGGAATCCCGTGGGAACTACGTATCATTCACGTGGGAATCACGTGTCAATCACGTGGAAATCACGTGGGAATCAGGTGTCACTCACGTGGAAATCATGTGAGAATCACGTGGGAATCACGTGGGAATCACGTGGGAATCACTTGGGAATCACGTGTCAATCACGTGGAATCACGTGGGAATCACGTGTCAATCACGTGAGAATCAAGTGGGAATCACGTGTCAATCACGAGGGAATCACACGGGAATCACTTGGGAATCACCTGTCAATCACGTGGTAATCACGTGGGAATCACCTGGGAATCACGTGGGACTCACGTGTCAGTCACATGGGAATCACGTGTCAATCACGTTGGAATCACATGTCAATCACGTGGGAATCACGTGTCAATCACGTGGGTATCACGTGGGAATCACGTGGGAATAACGTGGGAATCACGTGTCAATAACGTGGGAATCACGAGGGAGTCACGTTGGAATCACGAGCGAATCACGTGTCAATAACATGAGACTCACGAGGGAATCACCTTTCAATCACGTGGGAATCACGGGGGAGTAACGTGGGAACCACGTGTCAATCACGTGGGGATCACGAGGGAATCACTTTGGAATCACGTGGGAGTCACGTGTCAGTCACGTGGGTATCACGTGGGAATCACGTGGGAATCACGTGGTAATCACGTGTCAATCACGTGGGTATCACGTGGGAATCACGTGGGAATAACGTGGGAACCACGTGTCAATCACGTGGGGATCACGAGGGAATCACGTTGGAATCACGTGGGAGTCACGTGTCAGTCACGGGGGTATCACGTGGGAATCACGTGGGAATCACGTGGTAATCACGTGTCATTCATGTGGAAATCACGAGGGATTCACGTGTCAATCACTTGGGAATCACGAGGGAATCACGTGTCAATCACGTGGGAATCACTTGGGAATCACGTGTCAATCACGTGGGAATCACGTATCAATCACGTGGGCATCACGTGCGCATCACGTGGGGATCACGAGGGAATCACGTTGGAATCACCTGGGAGTCACGTGTCAATCACGTGGGTATCACGTGGGAATCACATGGGAATCACGTGTCATTCATGTGGAAATCACGTGGGAATCACGTGAGATTCACGTGGGAATCACGTGTCAATCACTTGTCAATCACGTGGGAATCACGTGGGAATCACGTGTCAATCACGTGGGAATCACCGGGGAATCACGTGTCAATCACGTGGGAATCATGTGGGAATCACGTGTCAATCACGAGTGAATCACGTGGAAATCACGTGGGAATCATTTGGGAATCACGTGTCAATCACGTTGGAATCACGTGGAAATCACGTGGGAATCACGTGTAAATCACGTGGGAATCACGTGGGAATCACGTGTCAATCACGTGGGAATCACGTGGGAATCACGTGGGAATCCCGTGGGAACTACGTATCATTCACGTGGGAATCACGTGTCAATCACGTGGGCATCACGTGGGAATCACGTGTCAATCACGTGGAAATCACGTGGGAATCACGTGGGAATCACGTGTCAATCACGTGGGAATCACGTGGGAGTCACGTGTCAATCATGTGGCAATCACGTGGGAATCACGTGGGAATCATGCGTCAATCACGTGGGAATCACGTGGGAATCACGTGTCAATCACGTGGGAATCACGTGGGAGTCACTTGGGTATCACGTGGGAATCACATGTTAATCACGTGATAATCACTTGGGAATCACGTGTCCATCACGTGGGAATCATGTGGAAGTCACGTGTCAATCACGAGTGAATCAAGTGGGAATCACTTGGGAATAACGTGTCAATCACGTGGGAATCCTGTGGGAATCACCTGTCAATCACGTGGGAATCACGTGGGAATCACGTGTCAATCACGTGGGAAACACGTGGGAATCACGTGGGAATCACGTGGGAATTACGTGTCAATCACGTGGGAATCACGTGGGAATCACCTGTCAATCACGTGTGTATCACGTGGGAATCACGTGGGAATCACGTGTCAATCACGTGGGAATCACATTGGAATCATGTGGGTATCACGTGTCAATCACGTGGGAATCACGTGGGAATCACGTAAGAATCACTTGTTCATCACGTGGGAATAACGTGGGAATCACGTATCAATCACGTGGGAATCACGTGGGAATCACGTGTCAATCACGTGGGAATCGCATGGGAATCACGTGGTAATCACGTGTCAATTACGTGGGAATCACATGGGAATCACTTGGGAATGATGTGTCAATCATGTGGGAATCACATGGGAATCACGTGGGAATTACCTGTCAATCACGTGGGAATCACACGGGAATCACTTGGGAATCACGTGTGAATCACGTTGGAATCACGTGGGAATCACATGGGAATCACGTGTCAATCACGTGGGAATCACGTGCGCATCACGTGGGGATCACGTGGGAAACACGTTGGAATCAAATGGTAATCACGTGTCAATCACGTGGGTATCACGTGGGAATCACTTGGGGATCACGTGTCAATCACGTGGGAATCACGTGAGAATCACGTGGGAATCACGTGGGAATCACGTGTATATCACGTGGGAATCACGTGGGAATCACGTGGGAATCACGTGGGAATCACGTGTCAATCACGTGGGAATCACGTGTCAATCACGTGGGAATCGCGTGGGAATCACGAGGGAATCACATGTCAATCACGTGGGAATCACGTGAGAATCACGTGGGAATCACGTGGGAATCACGTGTCAATCACGTGGAATCACGTGGGAATCACGTGTCAATCACGTGAGAATCAAGTGGGAATCACGTGTCAATCACGTGGGAATCACACGGGAATCACTTGGGAATCACATGTCAATCACGTGGGAATCACGTGGGAATCACCTGGGAATCACGAGGGACTCACGTGTCAATCACGTGGGAATCACGTGTCAATCACGTGGGAATCACATGTCAATCACGTGGGAATCACGTGTCAATCACGTGGGTATCACGTGGGAATCACGTGGGAATAACGTGGGAATCACGTGTCAATAACGTGGGAATCACGAGGGAGTCACGTTGGAATCACGAGCGAATCACGTGTCAATCACATGAGTCTCACGAGGGAATCACGTGTCAATCACGTGGGAATCACGGGGGAATAACGTGGGAACCACGTGTCAATCACGTGGAAATCACGAGGGAATCACGTGGGACTCACGTGGGAATCACGTGTCAATCACGTGAGAATCACGTGTCAGTCACTGGGAATCAGGTGGGAATCACGTGTCAATCACGTGGGAATCGAGTGGGAATCACGAGGGAATCACATGTCAATAACGTGGGAATCACGTGCGAATCACAGGGGAATCACATGGGAATCATGCGTCAATCACGTGGGAAGAACGTAGGAATCATGTGTCAATCACGTGGGAATCTCGGGGGAATCACGTGTCAATCACGTGGGTATCACGTGGGAATCACGTGGGAATCACCTGTCAATCACGTGGGAATCACATGGGAATCACTTGGGAATCACGTGTCAATCACGTTGGAATCACGTGGGAATCACGTGGGAATCACGTGGGAATCACGTGTCAATCACGTGAGAATCAAGTGGGAATCACGTGTCGATCACGTGGGAATCAATTGGGAATCACGTGTCGATCACGTGGGAATCACGTGGGAATCACGTGTCAATCACGTGGGAATCACGTGGGAATCACCTGGGAATCACGTGGGACTCACGTGTCAATCACGTGGGAATCACGTGTCAGTCACGTGGGAATCACCTGTCAATCACGTGGGTATCACGTGGGAATCACGTGGGAATCACGTGTCAATCACGTGGGAATCACATTGGAATCATGTGGGTATCACGTGTCAATCACGTGGGAATCACGTAGGAATCACGTAAGAATCACTTGTTCATCACGTGGGAATAACGTGGGAATCACGTATCAATCACGTGGGAATCACGTGGGAATCACGTGTCAATCACGTGGGAATCGCATGGGAATCACGTGGTAATCACGTGTCAATTACGTGGGAATCACATGGGAATCACTTGGGAATGATGTGTCAATCATGTGGGAATCACATGGGAATCACGTGGGAATTACGTGTCAATCACGTGGGAATCACACGGGAATCACTTGGGAATCAAGTGTCAATCACGTGGGAATCACGTAGGAATCACGTGGGCCTCACGTGGGAATCACGTGGGAATCACGTGTCAATCACGTGGGTATCACGTGGGAATCACGTGTCAATCACGTGGGAATCACGTGGGAATCACGTGGGAATCACGTGTCAATCACGTGGGAATCACGTGTCAATCACGTGGGAATCGCGTGGAAATCACGAGGGAATCACATGTGAATAACGTGGGAATCACGTGCGATTCACGGGTCAATCACGTGTGTATCACGAGGGAATCACGTGGGAATCACATGGGAATCACGTGGGAATCATGCGTCAATCACATGGGAATCACGTAGGAATCACGTGTAAATCACGTGGGAATCACGTGGGAATGACGTGGGAATCACTTGTCCATCACGTGGGCATCACGTGGGAATCACGTATCAATCACGTGGGAATCACGTGGAAATCACGTGTCAATCACGTGGGAATCACATGGGAATGATGTGGGAATCACCTGTAATTCACGTGGGAATCACGTGGGAATCACGTGTCAATCAAGTGGGAATCACGTAGGAATCACGTGTCAATCACGTGGGAATCACGTGGGAATCGCCTGGGAATCACGTGTCAATCACGTGGATATCACGTGGGAATCACGTAGGAATCACGTGGGACTCACGTGGGAATCACGTGTCAATCACGTGGGTATCACGTGGGAATCACGTGTCAATCACGTGGGAATCACGTGGGAATCACGTGGGAATCACGTGTCAATCACGTGGGAATCGCGTGGGAATCACGAGGGAATCACATGTGAATAACGTGGGAATCACGTGCGATTCACGGGTCAATCACGTGTGTATCACGAGGGAATCACGTGGGAATCACATGGGAATCACGTGGGAATCACTTGTCCATCATGTGAGAATAACGTGGGAATCACGTATCAATCACGTGGGAATCACGTGGAAATCACGTGTCAATCACGTGGGAATCACATGGGAATCACATGGGAATCACCTGTAATTCACGTGGGAATCACGTGGGAATCACGTGGCAATCACGTGGGAATCACATAGGAATCATGTGTCAATCACGTGGGAATCACGTGGGAATCGCCTGGGAATCACGTGTCAATCACGTGGATATCACGTGGGAATCACGTGGGAATCACGTGTCAATCACGTGGGAATCACGTGGGAATCACGTGTCAATCACGTGGGAATCACGTGCGCATCACGTGGGGATCACGTGGGAAACACGTTGAAATCACGTGCTAATCACGTGTCAATCATGTGGGTATCACGTGGGAATCACTTTGGAATCACGTGTCAGTCACGTGGGAATCACGTGAGAATCACGTGGGAATCAAGTGGGAATCACGTGGGAATCACATGAGAATCACGTGTCAATCACGTGGAATCATGTGGGAATCACGTGTCAATCACGTGAGAATCAAGTGGGAATTACGTGTCAATCACGTGGGAATCACGTGGGAATCACGTGTCAATCACGTGGGAATCACACGGGAATCACTTGGGAATCACATGTCAATCACGTGGGAATCACGTGGGATTAACGTGTCAATCATGTGAGAATCACGTGGGAATCACGTGGGAACCACGTGGGAATCACGTGTCAATCACGTGGGAATCACCGGGGAATCACGTGTCAATCACGTGGGAATCATGTGGGAATCACGTGTCAATCACGAGTGAATCACGTGGGAATCACGTGGGAATCATTTGGGAATCACGTGTCAATCACGTTGGAATCACGTGGAAATCACGTGGGAATCACGTGTCAATCACGTGGGAATCACATGGGAATCACGTGTCAATCACGTGGGAATCACGTGGGAATCACGTGGGAATCCCGTGGGAACTACGTATCATTCACGTGGGAATCACGTGTCAATCACGTGGAAATCACGTGGGAATCAGGTGTCAATCACGTGGAAATCATGTGAGAATCACGTGGGAATCACGTGGGAATCACGTGGGAATCACTTGGGAATCACGTGTCAATCACGTGGAATCACGTGGGAATCACGTGTCAATCACGTGAGAATCAAGTGGGAATCACGTGTCAATCACGAGGGAATCACACGGGAATCACTTGGGAATCACCTGTCAATCACGTGGTAATCACGTGGGAATCACCTGGGAATCACGTGGGACTCACGTGTCAGTCACGTGGGAATCACGTGTCAATCACGTTGGAATCACATGTCAATCACGTGGGAATCACGTGTCAATCACGTGGGTATCACGTGGGAATCACGTGGGAATAACGTGGGAATCACGTGTCAATAACGTGGGAATCACGAGGGAGTCACGTTGGAATCACGAGCGAATCACGTGTCAATAACATGAGACTCACGAGGGAATCACCTGTCAATCACGTGGGAATCACGGGGGAGTAACGTGGGAACCACGTGTCAATCACGTGGGGATCACGAGGGAATCACGTTGGAATCACGTGGGAGTCACGTGTCAGTCACGTGGGTATCACGTGGGAATCACGTGGGAATCACGTGGTAATCACGTGTCAATCACGTGGGTATCACGTGGGAATCACGTGGGAATAACGTGGGAACCACGTGTCAATCACGTGGGGATCACGAGGGAATCACGTTGGAATCACGTGGGAGTCACGTGTCAGTCACGGGGGTATCACGTGGGAATCACGTGGGAATCACGTGGGAATCACGTGGTAATCACGTGTCATCCATGTGGAAATCACGAGGGATTCACGTGTCAATCACTTGGGAATCACGAGGGAATCACGTGTCAATCACGTGGGAATCACCGGGGAATCACGTGTCAATCACGTGGGAATCATGTGGGAATCACGTGTCAATCACGAGTGAATCACGTGGAAATCACGTGGGAATCATTTGGGAATCACGTGTCAATCACGTTGGAATCACGTGGAAATCACGTGGGAATCACGTGTCAATCACGTGGGAATCACGTGGGAATCACGTGTCAATCACGTGGGAATCACGTGGGAATCACGTGGGAATCCCGTGGGAACTACGTATCATTCACGTGGGAATCACGTGTCAATCACGTGGGCATCACGTGGGAATCACGTGTCAATCACGTGGAAATCACGTGGGAATCACGTGGGAATCACGTGTCAATCACGTGGGAATCACGTGGGAGTCACGTGTCAATCATGTGGCAATCACGTGGGAATCACGTGGGAATCATGCGTCAATCACGTGGGAATCACGTGGGAATCACGTGTCAATCACGTGGGAATCACGTGGGAGTCACTTGGGAATCACGTGGGAATCACATGTTAATCACGTGATAATCACTTGGGAATCACGTGTCCATCACGTGGGAATCATGTGGAAGTCACGTGTCAATCACGAGTGAATCACGTGGGAATCACTTGGGAATAACGTGTCAATCACGTGGGAATCACGTGGGAATCACTTGGGAATGATGTGTCAATCATGTGGGAATCACATGGGAATCACTTGGGAATTACGTGTCAATCACGTGGGAATCACACGGGAATCACTTGGGAATCAAGTGTCAATCACGTGGGAATCACGTAGGAATCACGTGGGCCTCACGTGGGAATCACGTGGGAATCACGTGTCAATCACGTGGGTATCACGTGGGAATCACGTGTCAATCACGTGGGAATCACGTGGGAATCACGTGGGAATCACGTGTCAATCACGTGGGAATCACGTGTCAATCACGTGGGAATCGCGTGGGAATCATGAGGGAATCACATGTGAATAACGTGGGAATCACGTGCGATTCACGGGTCAATCACGTGTGTATCACGAGGGAATCACGTGGGAATCACATGGGAATCACGTGGGAATCATGCGTAAATCACATGGGAATCACGTAGGAATCACGTGTAAATCACGTGGGAATCACGTGGGAATGACGTGGGAATCACTTGTCCATCACGTGGGCATCACGTGGGAATCACGTATCAATCACGTGGGAATCACGTGGAAATCACGTGTCAATCACGTGGGAATAACATGGGAATGATGTGGGAATCACCTGTAATTCACGTGGGAATCACGTGGGAATCACGTGTCAATCAAGTGGGAATCACGTAGGAATCACGTGTCAATCACGTGGGAATCACGTGGGAATCGCCTGGGAATCACGTGTCAATCACGTGGATATCACGTGGGAATCACGTGTCAATCACTTGGGAATCACGTGGGAATCACGTGTCAATCACCTGGGTATCACGTGGGAATCACGTGGGAATCACTTGGGAATCACGTGTGAATCACGTTGGAATCACGTGGGAATCACATGGGAATCACGTGTCAATCACGTGGGAATCACGTGCGCATCACGTGGGGATCACGTGGGAAACACGTTGGAATCAAGTGGTAATCACGTGTCAATCACGTGGGTATCACGTGGGAATCACTTGGGAATCACGTGTCAATCACGTGGGAATCACGTGTCTATCACGTGGGAATCACGTGGGAATCACGTGGGAATCACGTGGGAATCACGTGTCAATCACGTGGGAATCACGTGTCAATCACGTGGGAATCGCGTGGGAATCACGAGGGAATCACATGTGAATAACGTGGGAATCACGTGTGATTCACGGGTCAATCACGTGTGTATCACGAGGGAATCACGTGGGAATCACATGGGAATCACGTGGGAATCATGCGTCAATCACATGGGAATCACGTAGGAATCACGTGTAAATCACGTGGGAATCACGTGGGAATGATGTGGGAATCACTTGTCCATCACGTGGGCATCACGTGGGAATCACGTATCAATCACGTGGGAATCACGTGGAAATCACGTGTCAATCACGTGGGAATCACATGGGAATGATGTGGGAATCACCTGTAATTCACGTGGGAATCACGTGGGAATCACGTGTCAATCAAGTGGGAATCACGTAGGAATCACGTGTCAATCACGTGGGAATCACGTGGGAATCGCCTGGGAATCACGTGTCAATCACGTGGATATCACGTGGGAATCACGTGTCAATCACGTGGGAATCACGTGTCAATCACCTGGGTATCACGTGGGAATCACGTGGGAATCACTTGGGAATCACGTGTGAATCACGTTGGAATCACGTGGGAATCACATGGGAATCACGTGTCAATCACGTGGGAATCACGTGCGCATCACGTGGGGATCACGTGGGAAACACGTTGGAATCACGTGGTAATCACGTGTCAATCACGTGGGTATCACGTGGGAATCACTTGGGAATCACGTGTCAATCACGTGGGAATCACGTGAGAATCACGTGGGAATCACGTGGGAATCACGTGTCAATCACGTGGAATCACGTGGGAATCACGTGTCAATCACGTGAGAATCAAGTGGGAATCACGTGTCAATCACGTAGGAATCACACGGGAATCACTTGGGAATCACATGTCAATCACGTGGGAATCACGTGGGAATCACCTGGGAATCACGTGGGACTCACGTGTCAATCACGTGGGAATCACGTGTCAATCACGTGGGAATCACATGTCAATCACGTGGGAATCACGTGTCAATCACGTGGGTATCACGTGGGAATCACGTGGGAATAACGTGGGAATCACGTGTCAATAACGTGGGAATCACGAGGGAGTCACGTTGGAATCACGAGCGAATCACGTGTCAATCACATGAGTCTCACGAGGGAATCACGTTTCAATCACGTGGGAATCACGGGGGAATAACGTGGGAACCACGTGTCAATCACGTGGAAATCACGAGGGAATCACGTGGGACTCACGTGGGAATCACGTGTCAATCACGTGAGAATCACGTGTCAGTCACTGGGAATCAGGTGGGAATCACGTGTCAATCACGTGGGAATCGAGTGGGAATCACGAGGGAATCACATGTCAATAACGTGGGAATCACGTGCGAATCACATGGGAATCACATGGGAATCATGCGTCAATCACGTGGGAAGAACGTAGGAATCATGTGTCAATCACGTGGGAATCTCGGGGGAATCACGTGTCAATCACGTGGGTATCACGTGGGAATCACGTGGGAATCACCTGTCAATCACGTGGGAATCACATGGGAATCACTTGGGAATCACGTGTCAATCACGTGGGAATCACGTGGGAATCACGTGGGAATCACGTGTCAATCACGTGAGAATCAAGTGGGAATCACGTGTCGATCACGTGGGAATCACGTGGGAATCACGTGTCAATCACGTGGGAATCACGTGGGAATCACCTGGGAATCACGTGGGACTCACGTGTCAATCACGTGGGAATCACGTGTCAGTCACGTGGGAATCACATGTCAATCACGTGGGAATCACGTGTCAATCACGTTGGTATCACGTGGGAATCACGTGGGAATCACATGTGAATAAGGTGGGAATCACATGGGAATCACGTTGTAATCACGTGTCATTCATGTGGAAATCACGAGGGAATCACGTGTCAATCACTTGGGAATCACGAGGGAATCACGTGGGAATCACGTGTCAATCACGAGGGAATCACGTGTCAATCACGTGGGTATCACGTGGGTATCACGTGAGAATCACGTGGGAATCACGTGTCAATCACGTGGGAATCACATGGGTATCACTTGGGAATCACGTGTCAATCACGTGGGAATCACGTGTCGATCACGTGGGTATCACGTGGGAATCACGTGGGAATCACGTGTCAATCACGTGCGAATCACATGGGAATCACTTGGGAATCACGTGTCCATCACGTGGGAATCATGTGGGAATCACGTGTCAATCACGTGTCAATCACGTGGGCATCACGTGCGCATCACGTGGGGATCACGAGGGAGTCACGTTGGAATCACGTGGGAGTCACGTGTCAATCACGTGGGTATCACGTGGGAATCACGTGTCAATCACGTGGGTATCACGTGGGAATCACACGGGAATCACTTGGGAATCACGTGTCAATCACGTGGGAATCACGGAGGAATCACGTGGGACTCACGTGGGAATCACGTGGGAATCACGTGTCAATCACGTGGGTATCACGTGGGAATCACGTGTCAATCACGTGGGTATCACGTGGGAATCACGTGGGAATCACGTGTCAATCACGTGGGAATCACGTGTCAATCACGTGGGAATCGCGTGGGAATCACGAGGGAATCACATGTGAATAACGTGGGAATCACGTGCGATTCACGGGTCAATCACGTGTGTATCACGAGGGAATCACGTGGGAATCACATGGGAATCACGTGGGAATCATGCGTCAATCACATGGGAATCACGTAGGAATCACGTGTAAATCACGTGGGAATCACGTGGGAATGACGTGGGAATCACGTGTCATTCATGTGGAAATCACGAGGGAATCACGTGTCAATCACTTGGGAATCACGAGGGAATCACGTGTCAATCACGTGGGTATCACGTGGGAATCACGTGTCAATCACGTGGGAATCACATGGGAATGATGTGGGAATCACCTGTAATTCACGTGGGAATCACGTGGGAATCACGTGTCAATCAAGTGGGAATCACGTAGGAATCACGTGTCAATCACATGGGAATCACGTGGGAATCGCCTGGGAATCACGTGTCAATCACGTGGATATCACGTGGGAATCACGTGGGAATCACGTGTCAATCACGTGGGAATCACGTGGGAATCACGTGTCAATCACCTGGGTATCACGTGGGAATCACGTGGGAATCACGTGTCAATCACGTGGGAATCACGTGGGAATCACGTGTCAATCACCTGGGTATCACGTGGGAATCACTTTGGAATCACGTGTCAATCACGTGGGAATCACGTGAGAATCACGTGGGAATCAAGTGGGAATCACGTGGAAATCACATGAGAATCACGTGTCAATCACGTGGAATCACGTGGGAATCACGTGTCAATCACGTGAGAATCAAGTGGGAATTACGTGTCAATCACGTGGGAATCACGTGGGAATCACGTGTCAATCACGTGGGAATCACACGGGAATCACATGGGAATCACATGTCAATCACGTGGGAATCACGTGCGAGTAACGTGACAATCATGTGAGAATCACGTGGGAATCACGTGGGAATCACGTGGGAATCACGTGTCAATCACGTGGGAATCACCGGGGAATCACGTGTCAATCACGTGGGAATCATGTGGGAATCACGTGTCAATCACGAGTGAATCACGTGGGAATCACGTGGGAATCATTTGGGAATCACGTGTCAATCACGTGGGAATCACATGGGAATCACGTGTCAATCACGTGGGAATCACGTGGGAATCACGTGGGAATCCCGTGGGTCCTACGTATCATTCACGTGGGAATCACGTGTCAATCACGTGGAAATCACGTGGGAATCAGGTGTCAATCACGTGGAAATCATGTGAGAATCACGTGGGAATCACGTGGGAATCACGTGTCAATCACGTGGAATCACGTGGGAATCACGTGTCAATCACGTGAGAATCAAGTGGGAATCACGTGTCAATCACGTGGGAATCACACGGGAATCACTTGGGAATCACCTGTCAATCACGTGGTAATCACGTGGGAATCACCTGGGAATCACGTGGGACTCACGTGTCAGTCACGTGGGAATCACGTGTCAATCATGTTGGAATCACATGTCAATCACGTGGGAATCACGTGTCAATCACGTGGGAATCACGTGGGAATCACGTGGGAATCACTTGGGAATCACGTGTCAATCACGTGGAATCACGTGGGAATCACGTGTCAATCACGTGAGAATCAAGTGGGAATCACGTGTCAATCACGTGGGAATCACACGGGAATCACTTGGGAATCACATGTCAATCACGTGGGAATCACGTGGGAATCACCTGGGAATCACGTGGGACTCACGTGTCAATCACGTGGGAATCACGTGTCAATCACGTGGGAATCACATGTCAATCACGTGGGAATCACGTGTCAATCACGTGGGTATCACGTGGGAATCACGTGGGAATAACGTGGGAATCACGTGTCAATAACGTGGGAATCACGAGGGAGTCACGTTGGAATCACGAGCGAATCACGTGTCAATCACATGAGTCTCACGAGGGAATCACGTGTCAATCACGTGGGAATCACGGGGGAATAACGTGGGAACCACGTGTCAATCACGTGGAAATCACGAGGGAATCACGTGGGACTCACGTGGGAATCACGTGTCAATCACGTGAGAATCACGTGTCAGTCACTGGGAATCAGGTGGGAATCACGTGTCAATCACGTGGGAATCGAGTGGGAATCACGAGGGAATCACATGTCAATAACGTGGGAATCACGTGCGAATCACATGGGAATCACATGGGAATCATGCGTCAATCACGTGGGAAGAACGTAGGAATCATGTGTCAATCACGTGGGAATCTCGGGGAAATCACGTGTCAATCACGTGGGAATCACGTGTCAATCACGTGGGTATCACGTGGGAATCACGTGGGAATCACCTGTCAATCACGTGGGAATCACATGGGAATCACTTGGGAATCACGTGTCAATCACGTTGGAATCACGTGGGAATCACGTGGGAATCACGTGTCAATCACGTGAGAATCAAGTGGGAATCACGTGTCGATCACGTGGGAATCACGTGGGAATCACGTGTCAATCACGTGGGAATCACGTGGGAATCACCTGGGAATCACGTGGGACTCACGTGTCAATCACGTGGGAATCACGTGTCAATCACGTGGGAATCACGTGTCAATCACGTGGGAATCACGTGTCAATCACGTGGGTATCACGTGGGAATCACGTGGGAATCACGTGGGAATCACGTGTCAATAACGTGGGAATCACGAGGGAGTCACGTTGGAACCACGAGCGAATCACGTGTCAATCACATGAGACTCACGAGGGAATCACGTGTCAATCACGTGGGAATCACGGGGGAATAACGTGGGAACCACGTGTCTATCACGTGGGAATCACGTAGGAATCACGTGGGACTCACGTGGGAATCACGTGTCAATCACGTGAGAATCCGGTGTCAGTCACGTGTCAATCACGTGGGAATCACGTGTCAATCACGTGGGAATCACGTGGGAATCACGTGGGAATCACATGTCAATTACGTGGGAATCACATGGGAATCACTTGGGAATGACGTGTCAATCATGTGGGAATCACATGGGAATCACTTGGGAATCACGTGTCAATCACCTGGGAATCAAATGGGAATCACTTGGGAATCACGTGTCAATCACGTGGGAATCACGTAGGAATCACGTGGGACTCACGTGGGAATCACGTGTCAATCACGTGAGAATCACGTGTCAATCACGTGGGAATCACGTGGGAATCACGTGTCAATCACATGGGAATCGCGTGGGAATCACGAGGGAATCACATGTGAATAACGTGGGAATCACATGGGAATCACGTTGTAATCACGTGTCATTCATGTGGAAATCACGAGGGAATCACGTGTCAATCACTTGGGAATCACGAGGGAATCACGTGGGAATCACGTGTCAATCACGAGGGAATCACGTGTCAATCACGTGGGTATCACGTGGGTATCACGTGAGAATCACATGGGAATCACGTGTCAATCACGTGGGAATCACATGGGAATCACTTGGGAATCACGTGTCAATCACGTGGGAATCACGTGTCGATCACGTGGTTGTCACGTGGGAATCACGTGGGAATCACGTGTCAATCACGTGGGAATCACATGGGAATCACTTGGGAATCACGTGTCCATCACGTGGGAATCATGTGGGAATCACGTGTCAATCACGTGTCAATCATGTGGGCATCACGTGCGCATCACGTGGGGATCACGAGGGAGTCACGTTGGAATCACGTGGGAGTCACGTGTCAATCACGTGGGTATCACGTGTCAATCACGTGGGAATCACGTGGGAATCACGTGGGAATCACGTGTCAATCACGTGGGAATCACGTGTCAATCACGTGGGAATCGCGTGGGAATCACGAGGGAATCACATGTGAATAACGTGGGAATCACGTGCGATTCACGGGTCAATCACGTGTGTATCACGAGGGAATCACGTGGGAATCACATGGGAATCACGTGGGAATCATGCGTCAATCCCATGGGAATCACGTAGGAATCACGTGTAAATCACGTGGGAATCACGTGGGAATGACGTGGGAATCACGTGTCATTCATGTGGAAATCACGAGGGAATCACGTGTCAATCACTTGGGAATCACGAGGGAATCACGTGTCAATCACGTGGGAATCACTTGGGAATCACGTGTCAAACACGTGGGAATCACGTATCAATCACGTGGGCATCACGTGCGCGTCACGTGGGGATCACGAGGGAATCACGTTGGAATCACCTGGGAGTCACGTGTCAATCACGTGGGAATCACATGGGAATGATGTGGGAATCACCTGTAAGTCACGTGGGAATCACGTGGGAATCACGTGTCAATCAAGTGGGAATCACGTAGGAATCACGTGTCAATCACGTGGGAATCACATGGGAATCGCCTGGGAATCACGTGTCAATCACGTGGATATCACGTGGGAATCACGTGGGAATCACGTGTCAATCACGTGGGAATCACGTGGGAATCACGTGTCAATCACCTGGGTATCACGTGGGAATCACGTGGGAATCACGTGGGAATCACGTGTCAATCACGTGGGAATCACACGGGAATCACTTGGGAATCACATGTCAATCACGTGGGAATCACGTGAGATTCACGTGTCAATCATGTGAGAATCACGTGGGAATCACGTGGGAATCACGTGGGAATCACGTGTCAATCACGTGGGAATCACCGGGGAATCACGTATCAATCACGTGGGAATCATGTGGGAATCACGTGTCAATCACGAGTGAATCACGTGGGAATCACGTGGGAATCATTTGGGAATCACGTGTCAATCACGTTGGAATCACGTGGAAATCACGTGGGAATCACGTGTCAATCACGTGGGAATCACATGGGAATCACGTGTCAATCACGTGGGAATCACGTGGGAATCACGTGGGTATCCCGTGGGACCTACGTATCATTCACGTGGGAATCACGTGTCAATCACGTGGAAATCACGTGGGAATCAGGTGTCAATCACGTGGAAATCATGTGAGAATCACGTGGGAATCACGTGGGAATCACGTGGGAATCACTTGGGAATCACGTATCAATCACGTGGAATCACGTGGGAATCACGTGTCAATCACGTGAGAATCAAGTGGGAATCACGTGTCAATCACGTGGGAATCACACGGGAATCACTTGGGAATCACCTGTCAATCACGTGGTAATCACGTGGGAATCACCTGGGAATCACGTGGGACTCACGTGTCAGTCACGTGGGAATCACGTGTCAATCACGTTGGAATCACATGTCAATCACGTGGGAATCACGTGTCAATCACGTGGGAATCACGTGGGAATCACGTGGGAATCACTTGGGAATCACGTGTCAATCACATGGAATCACGTGGGAATCACGTGTCAATCACGTGAGAATCAAGTGGGAATCACGTGTCAATCACGTGGGAATCACACGGGAATCACTTGGGAATCACATGTCAATCACGTGGGAATCACGTGGGAATCACCTGGGAATCACGTGGGACTCACGTGTCAATCACGTGGGAATCACGTGTCAATCACGTGGGAATCACGTGTCAATCACGTGGGAATCACGTGTCAATCACGTGGGTATCACGTGGGAATCACGTGGGAATAACGTGGGAATCACGTGTCAATAACGTGGGAATCACGAGGGAGTCACGTTGGAATCACGAGCGAATCACGTGTCAATCACGTGGGCATCACGTGGGAATCACCTGGGAATCACGTGTCAATCACGTGTCAATCACGTGGGCATCACGTGCGCATCACGTGGGTATCACGTGGGAATCACGTCAGATTCACGTGGGAATCACGTGTCAATCACGTGTCAATCACGTGGGAATCACGTGGGAATCACGTGTCAATCACGTGGGAATCACCGGGGAATCACGTGTCAATCACGTGGGAATCATGTGTGAATCACGTGTCATTCACGAGTGAATCACGTGGGAATCACGTGGGAATCATTTGGGAATCACGTGTCAATCACGTTGGAATCACTTGGAAATCACGTGGGAATCACGTGTCAATCACGTGGAAATCACATGGGAATCACGTGTCAATCACGTGGGAATCACGTGGGAATCACGTGGGAATCCCGTGGGAACTACATATCATTCACGTGAGAATCACGTGTCAATCACGTGGGAATCACGTGGGAATCACGTGTCAATCACGTGGGAATCACGTGGGAGTCACGTGTCAATAATGTGGGCATCACGTGGGAATCACGTGCCAATCACGTGGGAATCATGTGGGAGTCACGTGGTAATCACGTGGGAATCACGTGTCAATCACGTGGGAATCACGTGGGAATCATGCGTCAATCACGTGGGAATCACGTGGGAATCACGTGTCAATCAAGTGGGAATCACGTGGGAGTCACGTGGGAATCACGTGGGAATCACATGTTAATCACGTGATAATCACTTGGAAATCACGTGTCCATCACGTTGGAGTCATGTGGAAGTCACGTGTCAATCACGAGTGAATCACGTGGGAATCACTTGGGAATAACGTGTCAATCACGTGGGAATCACGTGGGAATCACGTGTCAATCTCGTGGGAAACACGTGGGAATCACGTGGGAATTACGTGTCAATCACGTTGGAATCACGAGGGAATCACTTGGGAATCACGTGTCAATCACGTGTGAATCACGTGGGAATCACGTGTCAATCACGTGGGAATCACGTGGGTATCATGTGGGAATCACGTGTCAATCACGATGGAATCACATTGGAATCATGTGGGTATCACGTGTCAATCACGTGGGAATCACGTGGGAATCACGTGGGAATCACTTGTCCATCATGTGAGAATAACGTGGGAATCACGTATCAATCACGTGGGAATCACGTGTAAATCACGTGTCAATCACTTGGGAATCACATGGGAATCACATGGGAATCACCTGTAATTCACGTGGGAATCACGTTGGAATCACGTGGCAATCACGTGGGAATCACATAGGAATCATGTGTCAATCACGTGGGAATCACGTGGGAATCGCCTGGGAATCACGTGTCAATCACTTGGATATCACGTGGGAATCACGTGGGAATCACGTGTCAATCACGTGGGAATCACATGGGAATCACGTGTCAATCACGTGGGTATCACGTTGGAATGACTTGGGAATCACGTGTGAATCACATTGTAATCACGTGGGAATCACATGGGAATCACCTGTCAATCACGTGAGAATCACGTGCGCATCACGAGGGGATCACGTGGGAAACACGTTGAAATCACGTGATAATCACGTGTCAATATCGTGGGTATCACGTGGGAATCACTTTGGAATCACGTGTCAATCACGTGGGAATCATGTGAGAATCACTTGGGAATCGAGTGGGAATCACGTGGGAATCACATGAGAATCACGTGTCAATCACGTGGAATCACGTGGGAATCACGTGTCAATCACGTGAGAATGAAGTGGGAACCACGTGTCAATCACGTGGGAATCACGTGGGAATCACGTGTCAATCACGTGGGAATCACGTGGGAGTAACGTGTCAATCATGTGGGAATCACGTGGGAATCACTTGGGAATCACGTGTCAATCACGTGGGAATCACCGGGGAATCACGTGTCAATCACGTGGGAATCATGTGGGAATCACGTGTCAATCACGAGTGAATCACGTGGGAATCACGTGGGAATCATTTGGGAATCACGTGTTATCACGTTGGAATCACGTGGAAATCACGTGGGAATCACGTGTCAATCACGTGGGAATCACATGGGAATCACGGGTCAATCATGTGGGAATCACGTGGGAATCACGTGGGAATCCCGTGGGAACTACGTATCATTCACGTGGGAATTACGTGTCAATCACGTGGAAATCACGTGGGAATCAGGTGTCAATCACGTGGAAATCATGTGAGAATCACGTGGGAATCACGTGGGAATCACTTTGGAATCACGTGTCAATCACGTGGAATCACGTGGGAATCACGTGTCTATCACGTGAGAATCAAGTGGGAATCACGTGTCAATCACGTGGGAATCACACGGGAATCACTTGGGAATCACCTGTCAATCACGTGGAAATCACGTGGGAATCACCTGGGAATCACGTGGGACTCACGTGTCAGTCACGTGGGAATCACGTGTCAATCACGTTGGAATCACATGTCAATCACGTGGGAATCTCGTGTCAATCACGTGGGTATCACGTGGGAATCACGTGGGAATAACGTGGGAATCACGTGTCAATAACGTGGGAATCACGAGGGAGTCACGTTGGAATCACGAGCGAATCACGTGTCAATAACATGAGACTCACGAGGGAATCACCTGTCAATCACGTGGGAATCACGGGGGAGTAACGTGGGAACCACGTGTCAATCACGTGGAAATCACGAGGGAATCACGTGTCAATCATGTGGGAATCACGTGGGAATCACGTGACAATCACGTGGGAATCACGTAGGAATCACGTGTCAATCACGTGGGAATCTTGGGGGAATCGCATGGGAATCACGTGTCAATCACTTGGATATCACGTGGGAATCACGTGGGAATCACGTGTCAATCACGTGGGAATCACGTGTCAATCACGTGGGTATCACGTGGGAATCACGTGGGAATCACGTATCAATCACGTGGGAATCACATGGGAATCACTTGGGAATCACGTGTCAATCCGTTGGAATCACGTGGGAATCACGTGGGAATCACGTGTCAATCCCGTGGGCATCACGTGCGCATCACGTGGGGATCACGAGGGAATCACGTTGGAATCACGTGGGAGTTACGTGTCAGTCACGTGGGTATCACGTGGGAATCACGTGGGAATCACGTGGGAATCACGTGGTAATCACGTGTCATTCATGTGGAAATCACGAGGGAATCACGTGTCAATCACTTGGGAATCACGAGGGAATCACGTGTCAATCACGTGGGAATCACTTGGGAATCACGTGTCAATCACGTGGGAATCACGTATCAATCACGTGGGCATCAGGTGCGCATCACGTGGGGATCACGAGGGAATCACGTTGGAATCACTTGGGAGTCACGTGTTAATCACGTGGGTATCACGTGGTAATCACATGGGAATCACGTGTCGTTCATGTGGAAATCACGTGGGAATCACGTGAGTTTCACGTGGGAATCACGTGTCAATCACTTGTCAATCACGTGGGAATCACGTGGGAATCAGGTGTCAATCACGTGGGAATCACCAGGGAATCACGTGTCAATCACGTGGGAATCATGTGGGAATCACGTGTCAATCACCAGTGAATCACGTGTGAATCACGTGGGAATCACGTGGGAATCACGTGTCAATCACGTGGGAATCACGTGGGAATCACGTGTCAATCACGTGGGAATCACGTGGGAATCACGTGGGAATCCCGTGGGAACTACGTATCATTCACGTGGGAATCACGTGTCAATCACGTGGGCATCACGTGGGAATCACGTGTCAATCACGTGGAAATCACGTGGGAATCACGTGGGAATCACGTGTCAATCACGTGGGAATCACTTGGGAGTCACGTGTCAATCATGTGGGAATCACGTGGGAATCACTTGGGAATCATGCGTCAATCACGTGGGAATCACGTGGGAATCACGTGTCAATCACGTGGGAATCACGTGGGAGTCACTTGGGAATCTCGTGGGAATCACATGTTAATCACGTGATAATCACTTGGGAATCACGTGTCCATCACGTGGGAATCATGTGGAAGTCACGTGTCAATCACGAGTGAATCACGTGGGAATCACTTGGGAATCATGCGTCAATCACGTGGGAATCACGTGGGAATCACCTGTCAATCACGTGGGAATCACGTGGGAGTCACGTGTCAATCTCGTGGGAAACACGTGGGAATCACGTGGATATCACGTGTCAATCACGTGGGTATCACGTGGGAATCACGTGGTTTCACGTGGTAATCACGTGTCAATCACGTGGGAATCACGTGGGAATCACGTGGGAATCACCTGTCAATCACGTGGGAATCTCGTGGGAATCACGTGTCAATCACCTGGGTATCACGTGGGAATCACGTGGGAATCACTTGGGAATCACGTGTGAATCACGTTGGAATCACGTGGGAATCACATGAAATCACGTGTCAATCACGTGGGAATCACGTGCGCATCACGTGGGAATCATGCGTCAATCACATGGGAATCACGTAGGAATCACGTGTAAATCACATGGGAATCACGTGGGAATGACGTGGGAATCACTTGTCCATCACGTGGGCATAACGTGGGAATCACGTATCAATCACGTGGGAATCACGTGGAAATCACGTGTCAATCACGTGGGAATCACATGGGAATGATGTGGGAATCACCTGTAATTCACGTGGGAATCACGTGGGAATCACGTGTCAATCAAGTGGGAATCACGTAGGAATCACGTGTCAATCACGTGGGAATCACGTGGGAATCGCCTGGGAATCACGTGTCAATCACGTGGATATCACGTGGGAATCATGTGGGAATCACTTGGGAATCACGTGTGAATCACGTTGGAATCACGTGGGAATCACATGGGAATCACGTGTCAATCACGTGGGAATCACGTGCGCATCACGTGGGGATCACGTGGGAAACACGTTGGAATCATGTGGTAATCACGTGTCAATCACGTGGGTATCACGTGGGAATCACTTGGGAATCACGTGTCAATCACGTGGGAATCACGTGAGAATCACGTGGGAATCACGTGGGAATCACGTGTCAATCACGTGGAATCACGTGGGAATCACGTGTCAATCACGTGAGAATCAAGTGGGAATCACGTGTCAATCACGTGGGAATCACACGGGAATCACTTGGGAATCACATGTCAATCACGTGGGAATCACGTGGGAATCACCTGGGAATCACGTGGGACTCACGTGTCAATCACGTGGGAATCACGTGTCAATCACGTGGGAATCACATGTCAATCACGTGGGAATCACGTGTCAATCACGTGGGTATCACGTGGGAATCACGTGGGAATAACGTGGGAATCACGTGTCAATAACGTGGGAATCACGAGGGAGTCACGTTGGAATCACGAGCGAATCACGTGTCAATCACATGAGTCTCACGAGGGAATCACGTGTCAATCACGTGGGAATCACGTGGGAATCACGTGGGAATCACGTGTCAATCACGTGGGAATCACCGGGGAATCACGTGTCAATCACGTGGGAATCATGTGGGAATCACGTGTCAATCACGAGTGAATAACGTGGGAATCATGTGGGAATCATTTGGGAATCACGTGTCAATCACGTTGGAATCACGTGGAAATCACGTGGGAATCACGTGTCAATCACGTGGGAATCACATGGGAATCACGTGTCAATCACGTGGGAATCACGTGGGAATCCCGTGGGAACTACGTATCATTCACGTGGGAATCACGTGTCAATCACGTGGGAATCACGTGGGAATCACGTGTCAATCACGTGGAAATCACGTGGGAATCAGGCGGGAATCACGTGTCAATCACGTGGGAATCACGTGGGAGTCACGTGTCAATCATGTGGGAATCACGTGGGAATCACGTGGGAATAACGTGGGAATCACGTGTCAATAATGTGGGAATCACGAGGGAGTCACGTTGGAATCACGAGCGAATCACGTGTCAATCACATGAGACTCACGAGGGAATCACCTGTCAATCATGTGGGAATCACGGGGGAGTAACGTGGGAACCACGTGTCAATCACGTGGAAATCACGAGGGAATCACGTAACAATCATGAGGGAATCACGTGGGAATCACGTGTCAATCCCGTGGGAATCACGTAGGAATCACGTGGGACTCACGTGGGAATCACGTGTCAATCACGTGGGAATCGCGTTGGAATCACGAGGGAATCACATGTCAATAACGTGGGAATCACGTGCGAATCACATGGGAATCACGTGGGAATCATGCGTCAATCACGTGGGAATCACGTAGGAATCACGTGTCAATAACGTGGGAATATCGGGGGAATCGCATGGGAATCACGTGTCAATCACTTGGATATCACGTGGGAATCACGTGGGAGTCACGTGTCAATCACGTGGGAATCACGTGTCAATCACGTGGGTATCACGTGGGAATCACGTGTAAATCACGTGGGAATCACATAGGAATCACTTGGGAAACACGTGTCAATCACGTGGGAATCATGTGGGAATCACGTGTCAATCACGTGTCAATCACGTGGGCATCACGTGCGCATCACGTGGGGATCACGAGGGAGTCACGTTGGAATCACGTGGTAGTCACGTGTCAATCACGTGGGTATCACGTGGGAATCACGTGGTAATCACGTGTCATTCATGTGGAAATCACGAGGGAATCACGTGTCAATCACTTGGGAATCACGAGGGAATCACGTGTCAATCACGTGGATATCACGTGTCAATCACGTGGGACTCACGTGGGTATCACGTGGGAATCACGTCAGATTCACGTGGGAATCACGTGTCAATCACGTGTCAATCACGTGGGAATCACGTGGGAATCACGTGTCAATCACGTGGGAATCACCGGGGAATCACGTGTCAATCACGTGGGAATCATGTGGGAATCACGTGTCATTCACGAGTGAATCACGTGGGAATCACGTGGGAATCATTTGGGAATCACGTGTCAATCACGTTGGAATCACTTGGAAATCACGTGGGAATCACGTGTCAATCACGTGGGAATCACATGGGAATCACGTGTCAATCACGTGGGAATCACGTGGGAATCACGTGGGAATCCCGTGGGAACTACATATCATTCACGTGAGAATCACGTGTCAATCACGTGGGAATCACGTGGGAATCACGTGTCAATCACGTGGGAATCACGTGGGAGTCACGTGTCAATAATGTGGGCATCACGTGGGAATCACGTGCCAATCACGTGGGAATCATGTGGGAGTCACGTGGTAATCACGTGGGAATCACGTGTCAATCACGTGGGAATCACGTGGGAATCATGCGTCAATCACGTGGGAATCACGTGGGAATCACGTGTCAATCAAGTGGGAATCACGTGGGAGTCACGTGGGAATCACGTGGGAATCACATGTTAATCACGTGATAATCACTTGGAAATCACGTGTCCATCACGTTGGAGTCATGTGGAAGTCACGTGTCAATCACGAGTGAATCACGTGGGAATCACTTGGGAATAACGTGTCAATCACGTGGGAATCACGTGGGAATCACGTGTCAATCTCGTGGGAAACACGTGGGAATCACGTGGGAATTACGTGTCAATCACGTTGGAATCACGAGGGAATCACTTGGGAATCACGTGTCAATCACGTGTGAATCACGTGGGAATCACGTGTCAATCACGTGGGAATCACGTGGGTATCATGTGGGAATCACGTGTCAATCACGATGGAATCACATTGGAATCATGTGGGTATCACGTGTCAATCACGTGGGAATCACGTGGGAATCACGTGGGAATCACTTGTCCATCATGTGAGAATAACGTGGGAATCACGTATCAATCACGTGGGAATCACGTGTAAATCACGTGTCAATCACTTGGGAATCACATGGGAATCACATGGGAATCACCTGTAATTCACGTGGGAATCACGTTGGAATCACGTGGCAATCACGTGGGAATCACATAGGAATCATGTGTCAATCACGTGGGAATCACGTGGGAATCGCCTGGGAATCACGTGTCAATCACTTGGATATCACGTGGGAATCACGTGGGAATCACGTGTCAATCACGTGGGAATCACATGGGAATCACGTGTCAATCACGTGGGTATCACGTTGGAATGACTTGGGAATCACGTGTGAATCACATTGTAATCACGTGGGAATCACATGGGAATCACCTGTCAATCACGTGAGAATCACGTGCGCATCACGAGGGGATCACGTGGGAAACACGTTGAAATCACGTGATAATCACGTGTCAATATCGTGGGTATCACGTGGGAATCACTTTGGAATCACGTGTCAATCACGTGGGAATCATGTGAGAATCACTTGGGAATCGAGTGGGAATCACGTGGGAATCACATGAGAATCACGTGTCAATCACGTGGAATCACGTGGGAATCACGTGTCAATCACGTGAGAATGAAGTGGGAACCACGTGTCAATCACGTGGGAATCACGTGGGAATCACGTGTCAATCACGTGGGAATCACCGGGGAATCACGTGTCAATCACGTGGGAATCATGTGTGAATCACGTGTCATTCACGAGTGAATCACGTGGGAATCACGTGGGAATCATTTGGGAATCACGTGTCAATCACGTTGGAATCACTTGGAAATCACGTGGGAATCACGTGTCAATCACGTGGGAATCACATGGGAATCACGTGTCAATCACGTGGGAATCACGTGGGAATCACGTGGGAATCCCGTGGGAACTACATATCATTCACGTGAGAATCACGTGTCAATCACGTGGGAATCACGTGGGAATCACGTGTCAATCACGTGGGAATCACGTGGGAGTCACGTGTCAATAATGTGGGCATCACGTGGGAATCACGTGCCAATCACGTGGGAATCATGTGGGAGTCACGTGGTAATCACGTGGGAATCACGTGTCAATCACGTGGGAATCACGTGGGAATCATGCGTCAATCACGTGGGAATCACGTGGGAATCACGTGTCAATCAAGTGGGAATCACGTGGGAGTCACGTGGGAATCACGTGGGAATCACATGTTAATCACGTGATAATCACTTGGAAATCACGTGTCCATCACGTTGGAGTCATGTGGAAGTCACGTGTCAATCACGAGTGAATCACGTGGGAATCACTTGGGAATAACGTGTCAATCACGTGGGAATCACGTGGGAATCACGTGTCAATCTCGTGGGAAACACGTGGGAATCACGTGGGAATTACGTGTCAATCACGTTGGAATCACGAGGGAATCACTTGGGAATCACGTGTCAATCACGTGTGAATCACGTGGGAATCACGTGTCAATCACGTGGGAATCACGTGGGTATCATGTGGGAATCACGTGTCAATCACGATGGAATCACATTGGAATCATGTGGGTATCACGTGTCAATCACGTGGGAATCACGTGGGAATCACGTGGGAATCACTTGTCCATCATGTGAGAATAACGTGGGAATCACGTATCAATCACGTGGGAATCACGTGTAAATCACGTGTCAATCACTTGGGAATCACATGGGAATCACATGGGAATCACCTGTAATTCACGTGGGAATCACGTTGGAATCACGTGGCAATCACGTGGGAATCACATAGGAATCATGTGTCAATCACGTGGGAATCACGTGGGAATCGCCTGGGAATCACGTGTCAATCACTTGGATATCACGTGGGAATCACGTGGGAATCACGTGTCAATCACGTGGGAATCACATGGGAATCACGTGTCAATCACGTGGGTATCACGTTGGAATGACTTGGGAATCACGTGTGAATCACATTGTAATCACGTGGGAATCACATGGGAATCACCTGTCAATCACGTGAGAATCACGTGCGCATCACGAGGGGATCACGTGGGAAACACGTTGAAATCACGTGATAATCACGTGTCAATATCGTGGGTATCACGTGGGAATCACTTTGGAATCACGTGTCAATCACGTGGGAATCATGTGAGAATCACTTGGGAATCGAGTGGGAATCACGTGGGAATCACATGAGAATCACGTGTCAATCACGTGGAATCACGTGGGAATCACGTGTCAATCACGTGAGAATGAAGTGGGAACCACGTGTCAATCACGTGGGAATCACGTGGGAATCACGTGTCAATCACGTGGGAATCACGTGGGAGTAACGTGTCAATCATGTGGGAATCACGTGGGAATCACTTGGGAATCACGTGTCAATCACGTGGGAATCACCGGGGAATCACGTGTCAATCACGTGGGAATCATGTGGGAATCACGTGTCAATCACGAGTGAATCACGTGGGAATCACGTGGGAATCATTTGGGAATCACGTGTTATCACGTTGGAATCACGTGGAAATCACGTGGGAATCACGTGTCAATCACGTGGGAATCACATGGGAATCACGGGTCAATCATGTGGGAATCACGTGGGAATCACGTGGGAATCCCGTGGGAACTACGTATCATTCACGTGGGAATTACGTGTCAATCACGTGGAAATCACGTGGGAATCAGGTGTCAATCACGTGGAAATCATGTGAGAATCACGTGGGAATCACGTGGGAATCACTTTGGAATCACGTGTCAATCACGTGGAATCACGTGGGAATCACGTGTCTATCACGTGAGAATCAAGTGGGAATCACGTGTCAATCACGTGGGAATCACACGGGAATCACTTGGGAATCACCTGTCAATCACGTGGAAATCACGTGGGAATCACCTGGGAATCACGTGGGACTCACGTGTCAGTCACGTGGGAATCACGTGTCAATCACGTTGGAATCACATGTCAATCACGTGGGAATCTCGTGTCAATCACGTGGGTATCACGTGGGAATCACGTGGGAATAACGTGGGAATCACGTGTCAATAACGTGGGAATCACGAGGGAGTCACGTTGGAATCACGAGCGAATCACGTGTCAATAACATGAGACTCACGAGGGAATCACCTGTCAATCACGTGGGAATCACGGGGGAGTAACGTGGGAACCACGTGTCAATCACGTGGAAATCACGAGGGAATCACGTGTCAATCATGTGGGAATCACGTGGGAATCACGTGACAATCACGTGGGAATCACGTAGGAATCACGTGTCAATCACGTGGGAATCTTGGGGGAATCGCATGGGAATCACGTGTCAATCACTTGGATATCACGTGGGAATCACGTGGGAATCACGTGTCAATCACGTGGGAATCACGTGTCAATCACGTGGGTATCACGTGGGAATCACGTGGGAATCACGTATCAATCACGTGGGAATCACATGGGAATCACTTGGGAATCACGTGTCAATCCGTTGGAATCACGTGGGAATCACTTGGGAATCACGTGTCAATCCGTTGGAATCACGTGGGGATCACGAGGGAATCACGTTGGAATCACGTGGGAGTTACGTGTCAGTCACGTGGGTATCACGTGGGAATCACGTGGGAATCACGTGGGAATCACGTGGTAATCACGTGTCATTCATGTGGAAATCACGAGGGAATCACGTGTCAATCACTTGGGAATCACGAGGGAATCACGTGTCAATCACGTGGGAATCACTTGGGAATCACGTGTCAATCACGTGGGAATCACGTATCAATCACGTGGGCATCAGGTGCGCATCACGTGGGGATCACGAGGGAATCACGTTGGAATCACGTGGGAGTCACGTGTTAATCACGTGGGTATCACGTGGTAATCACATGGGAATCACGTGTCGTTCATGTGGAAATCACGTGGGAATCACGTGAGTTTCACGTGGGAATCACGTGTCAATCACTTGTCAATCACGTGGGAATCACGTGGGAATCAGGTGTCAATCACGTGGGAATCACCAGGGAATCACGTGTCAATCACGTGGGAATCATGTGGGAATCACGTGTCAATCACCAGTGAATCACGTGTGAATCACGTGGGAATCACGTGGGAATCACGTGTCAATCACGTGGGAATCACGTGGGAATCACGTGTCAATCACGTGGGAATCACGTGGGAATCACGTGGGAATCCCGTGGGAACTACGTATCATTCACGTGGGAATCACGTGTCAATCACGTGGGCATCACGTGGGAATCACGTGTCAATCACGTGGAAATCACGTGGGAATCACGTGGGAATCACGTGTCAATCACGTGGGAATCACTTGGGAGTCACGTGTCAATCATGTGGGAATCACGTGGGAATCACTTGGGAATCATGCGTCAATCACGTGGGAATCACGTGGGAATCACGTGTCAATCACGTGGGAATCACGTGGGAGTCACTTGGGAATCTCGTGGGAATCACATGTTAATCACGTGATAATCACTTGGGAATCACGTGTCCATCACGTGGGAATCATGTGGAAGTCACGTGTCAATCACGAGTGAATCACGTGGGAATCACTTGGGAATCATGCGTCAATCACGTGGGAATCACGTGGGAATCACCTGTCAATCACGTGGGAATCACGTGGGAGTCACGTGTCAATCTCGTGGGAAACACGTGGGAATCACGTGGGAATCACGTGTCAATCACGTGGGTATCACGTGGGAATCACGTGGTTTCACGTGGTAATCACGTGTCAATCACGTGGGAATCACGTGGGAATCACGTGGGAATCACCTGTCAATCACGTGGGAATCTCGTGGGAATCACGTGTCAATCACCTGGGTATCACGTGGGAATCACGTGGGAATCACTTGGGAATCACGTGTGAATCACGTTGGAATCACGTGGGAATCACATGAAATCACGTGTCAATCACGTGGGAATCACGTGCGCATCACGTGGGAATCATGCGTCAATCACATGGGAATCACGTAGGAATCACGTGTAAATCACGTGGGAATCACGTGGGAATGACGTGGGAATCACTTGTCCATCACGTGGGCATAACGTGGGAATCACGTATCAATCACGTGGGAATCACGTGGAAATCACGTGTCAATCACGTGGGAATCACATGGGAATGATGTGGGAATCACCTGTAATTCACGTGGGAATCACGTGGGAATCACGTGTCAATCAAGTGGGAATCACGTAGGAATCACGTGTCAATCACGTGGGAATCACGTGGGAATCGCCTGGGAATCACGTGTCAATCACGTGGATATCACGTGGGAATCATGTGGGAATCACTTGGGAATCACGTGTGAATCACGTTGGAATCACGTGGGAATCACATGGGAATCACGTGTCAATCACGTGGGAATCACGTGCGCATCACGTGGGGATCACGTGGGAAACACGTTGGAATCATGTGGTAATCACGTGTCAATCACGTGGGTATCACGTGGGAATCACTTGGGAATCACGTGTCAATCACGTGGGAATCACGTGAGAATCACGTGGGAATCACGTGGGAATCACGTGTCAATCACGTGGAATCACGTGGGAATCACGTGTCAATCACGTGAGAATCAAGTGGGAATCACGTGTCAATCACGTGGGAATCACACGGGAATCACTTGGGAATCACATGTCAATCACGTGGGAATCACGTGGGAATCACCTGGGAATCACGTGGGACTCACGTGTCAATCACGTGGGAATCACGTGTCAATCACGTGGGAATCACATGTCAATCACGTGGGAATCACGTGTCAATCACGTGGGTATCACGTGGGAATCACGTGGGAATAACGTGGGAATCACGTGTCAATAACGTGGGAATCACGAGGGAGTCACGTTGGAATCACGAGCGAATCACGTGTCAATCACATGAGTCTCAGGAGGGAATCACGTGTCAATCACGTGGGAATCACGGGGGAATAATGTGGGAACCACGTGTCAATCACGTGGAAATCACGAGGGAATCACGAGGGACTCACGTGGGAATCACGTGTCAATCACGTGAGAATCACGTGTCAGTCACTGGGAATCAGGAGGGAATCACGTGTCAATCACGTGGGAATCGAGTGGGAATCACGAGGGAATCACATGTCAATAACGTGGGAATCACGTGCGAATCACATGGGAATCACATGGGAATCATGCGTCAATCACGTGGGAAGAACGTAGGAATCATGTGTCAATCACGTGGGAATCTCGGGGGAATCGCATGGGAATCACGTGTCAATCACTTGGATATCACGTGGGAATCACGTGGGAATCACGTGTCAATCACGTGGGAATCACGTGTCAATCACGTGGGTATCACGTGGGAATCACGTGGGAATCACGTGGGAATCACGTGGGAATCACGTGTCAATCACGTGAGAATCAAGTGGGAATCACATGTCGATCACGTGGGAATCACGTGGGAATCACGTGTCAATCACGTGGGAATCACGTGGTAATCACCTGGGAATCACGTGGGACTCACGTGTCAATCACGTGGGAATCACGTGTCAGTCACGTGGGAATCACATGTCAATCACGTGGGAATCACGTGTCAATCACGTGGGTATCACGTGGGAATCACGTGGGAAGCACGTGGGAATCACGTGTCAATAACGTGGGAATCACGAGAGAGTCACGTTGGAACCACGAGCGAATCACGTGTCAATCACATGAGACTCAGGAGGGAATCACGTGTCAATCACGTGGGAATCACAGGGGAATAACGTGGGAACCACGTGTCTATCACGTGGGAATCACGTAGGAATCACGTGGGACTCACGTGGGTATCACGTGTCAATCACGTGAGAATCACGTGTCAGTCAGGTGTCAATCACGTGGGAATCACGTGGGAATCACGTGGGAATCACGTGTCAATTACGTGGGAATCACATGGGAATCACTTGGGAATGACGTGTCAATCATGTGGGAATCACTTGGGAATCACTTGGGAATCACGTGTCAATCACCTGGGAATCAAATGGGAATCACTTGGGAATCACGTGTCAATCACGTGGCAATCACGTAGGAATCACGTGTCAATCACGTGGGAATCACATGGGAATCACGTGTCAATCACGTGGGTATCACGTTGGAATGACTTGGGAATCACGTGTGAATCACATTGTAATCACGTGGGAATCACATGGGAATCACCTGTCAATCACGTGAGAATCACGTGCGCATCACGAGGGTATCACGTGGGAAACACGTTGAAATCACGTGATAATCACGTGTCAATATCGTGGGTATCACGTGGGAATCACTTTGGAATCACGTGTCAATCACGTGGGAATCATGTGAGAATCACTTGGGAATCGAGTGGGAATCACGTGGGAATCACATGAGAATCACGTGTCAATCACGTGGAATCACGTGGGAATCACGTGTCAATCACGTGAGAATGAAGTGGGAATCACGTGTCAATCACGTGGGAATCACGTGGGAATCACGTGTCAATCACGTGGGAATCACGTGGGAGTAACGTGTCAATCATGTGGGAATCACGTGGGAATCACTTGGGAATCACGTGTCAATCACGTGGGAATCACCGGGGAATCACGTGTCAATCACGTGGGAATCATGTGGGAATCACGTGTCAATCACGAGTGAATCACGTGGGAATCACGTGGGAATCATTTGGGAATCACGTGTTATCACGTTGGAATCACGTGGAAATCACGTGGGAATCACGTGTCAATCACGTGGGAATCACATGGGAATCACGGGTCAATCATGTGGGAATCACGTGGGAATCACGTGGGAATCCCGTGGGAACTACGTATCATTCACGTGGGAATTACGTGTCAATCACGTGGAAATCACGTGGGAATCAGGTGTCAATCACGTGGAAATCATGTGAGAATCACGTGGGAATCACGTGGGAATCACGTGGGAATCACTTTGGAATCACGTGTCAATCACGTGGAATCACGTGGGAATCACGTGTCTATCACGTGAGAATCAAGTGGGAATCACGTGTCAATCACGTGGGAATCACACGGGAATCACTTGGGAATCACCTGTCAATCACGTGGAAATCACGTGGGAATCACCTGGGAATCACGTGGGACTCACGTGTCAGTCACGTGGGAATCACGTGTCAATCACGTTGGAATCACATGTCAATCACGTGGGAATCTCGTGTCAATCACGTGGGTATCACGTGGGAATCACGTGGGAATCACGTGGTAATCACGTGTCATTCATGTGCAAATCACGAGGGAATCACGTGTCAATCACTTGGGAATCACGAGGGAATCACGTGTCAATCACGTGGGAATCACGTGGGACTCACGTGGGTATCACGTGGGAATCACGTCAGATTCACGTGGGAATCACGTGTCAATCACGTGTCAATCACGTGGGAATCACGTGGGAATCACGTGTCAATCACGTGGGAATCACCGGGGAATCACGTGTCAATCACGTGGGAATCATGTGGGAATCACGTGTCAATCACGAGTGAATCACGTGGGAATCACGTGGGAATCATTTGGGAATCACGTGTCAATCACGTTGGAATCACGTGGAAATCACGTGGGAATCACGTGTCAATCACTTGGGAATCACATGGGAATCACGTGTCAATCACGTGGGAATCACGTGGGAATCACGTGGGAATCCCGTGAGAACTACGTATCATTCACGTGGGAATCACGTGTCAATCACGTGTCAATCACGTGGGAATCACGTGGGAATCACGTGTCAATCACGTGGGAATCACGTGGGAGTCACGTGTCAATAATGTGGGAATCACGTGGGAATCACGTGTCAATCACGTGGGAATCATGTGGGAGTCACGTGGGAATCATGTGGGAATCACGTGTCAATCACGTGGGAATCACGTGGGAATCATGCGTCAATCACGTGGGAATCACGTGGGAATCACGTGTCAATCACGTGGGAATCACGTGGGAGTCACGTGGGAATCACGTGGGAATCACATGTTAATCACGTGATAATCACTTGGAAATCACGTGTCCATCACCTTGGAATCATGTGGAAGTCACGTGTCAATCACGAGTGAATCACGTGGGAATCACTTGGGAATAACGTGTCAATCACGTGGGAATCACGTGGGAATCACGTGTCAATCTCGTGGGAAACACGTGGGAATCACGTGGGAATCACGTGGGAATAACGTGTTGATCACGTGGGAATCACGAGGGAATCACTTGGGAATCACGTGTCAATCACGTGTGAATCACGTGGGAATCACGTGTCAACCACGTGGGTATCACGTGGGAATCACGTGGTTTCACGTGGTAATCACGTGTCAATCACGTGGGAATCACGTGGGTATCATGTGGGAATCACGTGTCAATCACGATGGAATCACATTGGAATCATGTGGGTATCACGTGTCAATCACGTGGGAATCACGTGGGAATCACGTGGGAATCACTTGTCCATCATGTGAGAATAACGTGGGAATCATGTATCAATCACGTGGGAATCACGTGGAAATCACGTGTCAATCACGTGGGAATCACATGGGAATCACATGGGAATCACCTGTAATTCACGTGGGAATCACGTGGGAATCACGTGGCAATCACGTGGGAATCACATAGGAATCATGTGTCAATCACGTGGGAATCACGTGGGAATCGCCTGTTAATCACGTGTCAATCACGTGGATATCACGTGGGAATCACGTGGGAATCACGTGTCAATCACGTGGGAATCACGTGGGAATCACGTGTCAATCACGTGGGTATCACGTTGGAATGACTTGGAAATCACGTGTGAATCACGTTGGAATCACGTGGGAATCACATGGGAATCACCTGTCAATCACGTGGGAATCACGTGCGCATCACGTGGGGATCACGTGGGAAACACGTTGAAATCACGTGCTAATCACGTGTCAATCACGTGGGTATCACGTGGGAATTACTTTGGAATCACGTGTCAATCACGTGAGAATCAAGTGGGAATCACGTGTCAATCACGTGGGAATCACGTGGGAATCACGTGGGAATCACATGAGAATCACGTGTCAATCACCTGGAATCACGTGGGAATCACGTGTCAATCACGTGAGAATCAAGTGGGAATCACGTGTCAATCACGTGGGAATCACACGGGAATCACGTGTCAATCACGTGGGAATCACACGGGAATCACTTGGGAATCACATGTCAATCACGTGGGAATCACGTGGGAGTAACGTGTCAATCATGTGGGAATCATGTGGGAATCACGTGGGAATCACGTGGGAATCACGTGTCAATCACGTGGGAATCACCGGGGAATCACGTGTCAATCACGTGGGAATCAAGTGGGAATCACGTGTCAATCACGAGTGAATCACGTGGGAATCACGTGGGAATCATTTGGGAATCACGTGTCAATCACGTTGGAATCACGTGGAAATCACGTGGGAATCACGTGTCAATCACGTGGGAATCACATGGGAATCACGTGTCAATCACGTGGGAATCACGTGGGAATCACGTGGGAATCCCGTGGGAACTACGTATCATTCACGTGGGAATCACGTGTCAATCACGTGGAAATCACGTGGGAATCAGGTGTCAATCACGTGGAAATCATGTGAGAATCACGTGGGAATCACGTGGGAATCACGTGGGAATCACTTGGGAATCACGTGTCAATCACGTGGAATCACGTGGGAATCACGTGTCAATTACGTGAGAATCAAGTGGGAATCACGTGTCAATCACGTGGGAATCACACGGGAATCACTTGGGAATCACCTGTCAATCACGTGGAAATCACGTGGGAATCACCTGGGAATCACGTGGGACTCACGTGTCAGTCACGTGGGAATCACGTGTCAATCACGTTGGAATCACATGTCAATCACGTGGGAATCACATGTCAATCACGTGGGTATCACGTGGGAATCACGTGGGAATAACGTGGGAATCACTTGTCAATAACGTGGAAATCACGAGGGAATCACATGTCAATCATGTGGGAATCACGTGGGAATCACGAGGCAGTCACGTTGGAATCACGAGCGAATCACGTGTCAATAACATGAGACTCACGAGGGAATCACCTGTCAATCACGTGGGAATCACGGGGGAGTAACGTGGGAACCACGTGTCAATCACGTGGAAATCACGAGGGAATCACATGTCAATCATGTGGGAATCACGTGGGAATCACGTGACAATCACGTGGGAATCACGTAGGAATCACGTGTCAATCACGTGGGAATCTCGGGGGAATCGCATGGGAATCACGTGTCAATCACTTGGATATCACGTGGGAATCACGTGAGAATCACGTGTCAATCACGTGGGAATCACGTGTCAATCACGTGGGTATCACGTGGGAATCACGTGGGAATCACGTATCAATCACGTGGGAATCACATGGGAATCACTTGGGAATCACGTGTCAATCCGTTGGAATCACGTGGGAATCACGTGGGAATCACGTGTCAATCCCGTGGGCATCACGTGCGCATCACGTGGGGATCACGAGGGAATCACGTTGGAATCACGTGGGAGTCACGTGTCAGTCACGTGGGTATCACGTGGGAATCACGTGGGAATCACGTGGGAATCACGTGGTAATCACGTGTCATTCATGTGGAAATCACGAGGGAATCACGTGTCAATCACTTGGGAATCATGAGGGAATCACGTGTCAATGACGTGGGAATCACTTGGGAATCACGTGTCAATCACGTGGGAATCACGTATCAATCACGTGGGCATCACGTGCGCATCACGTGGGGATCACGAGGGAATCACGTTGGAATCACGTGGGAGTCACGTGTTAATCACGTGGGTATCACGTGGGAATCACATGGGAATCACGTGTCGTTCATGTGGAAATCACGTGGGAATCACGTGAGATTCATGTGGGAATCACGTGTCAATCACTTGTCAATCACGTGGGAATCACGTGGGAATCACGTGTCAATCACGTGGGAATCACCGGGGAATCACGTGTCAATCACGTGGGAATCATGTGGGAATCACGTGTCAATCACGAGTGAATCACGTGGGAATCACGTGGGAATCATTTGGGAATCACGTGTCAATCACGTTGGAATCACGTGGAAATCACGTGGGAATCACGTGTCAATCACGTGGGAATCACGTGGGAATCACGTGTCAATCACGTGGGCATCACGTGGGAATCACGTGTCAATCACGTGGAAATCACGTGGGAATCACGTGGGAATCACGTGTCAATCACGTGGGAATCACGTGGGAGTCACGTGTCAATCATGTGGGAATCACGTGGGAATCACTTGGGAATCATGCGTCAATCACGTGGGAATCACGTGGGAATCACGTGTCAATCACGTGGGAATCACGTGGGAGTCACTTGGGAATCTCGTGGGAATCACATGTTAATCACGTGATAATCACTTGGGAATCACGTGTCCATCACGTGGGAATCATGTGGAAGTCACGTGTCAATCACGAGTGAATCACGTGGGAATCACTTGGGAATAACGTGTCAATCACGTGGGAATCACGTGGGAATCACCTGTCAATCACGTGGGAATCACGTGGGAATCACGTGTCAATTTCGTGGGAAACACGTGGGAATCACGTGGGAATCACATGGGAATTACGTGTCAATCACGTGGGAATCACGAGGGAATCACGTGGGAATCACGTGTCAATCACGTGTGAATCACGTGGGAATCACGTGTCAATCACGTGGGTATCACGTGGGAATCACGTGGTTTCTCATGGTAATCACGTGTCAATCACTTGGGAATCACGTGGGAATCACGTGGGAATCACCTGTCAATCACGTGGGAATCACGTGGGAATCACGTGTCAATCACCTGGGTATCACGTGGGAATCACGTGGGAATCACTTGGGAATCACGTGTGAATCACGTTGGAATCACGTGGGAATCACATGGGAATCACGTGTCAATCACGTGGGAATCACGTGCGCATCACGTGGGGATCACGTGGGAAACACGTTGGAATCATGTGGTAATCACGTGTCAATCACGTGGGTATCACGTGGGAATCACTTGGGAATCACGTGTCAATCACGTGGGAATCACGTGAGAATCACTTGGGAATCACGTGGGAATCACGTGTCAATCACGTGGAATCACGTGGGAATCACGTGTCAATCACGTGAGAATCAAGTGGGAATCACGTGTCAATCACGTGGGAATCACACGGGAATCACTTGGGAATCACATGTCAATCACGTGGGAATCACGTGGGAATCAACTGGGAATCACGTGGGACTCACGTGTAAATCACGTGGGAATCACGTGTCAATCACGTGGGAATCACATGTCAATCACGTGGGAATCACGTGTCAATCACGTGGGTATCACGTGGGAATCACGTGGTAATAACGTGGGAATCACATGTCAATAACGTGGGAATCACGAGGGAGTCACGTTGGAATCACGAGCAAATCACGTGTCAATCACATGAGTCTCACGAGGGAATCACGTGTCAATCACGTGGGAATCACTGGGGAATAACGTGGGAACCACGTGTCAACCACGTGGAAATCACGAGGGAATCACGTGGGACTCACGTGGGAATCACGTGTCAATCACGTGAGAATCACGTGTCAGTCACTGGGAATCAGGTGGGAATCACGTGTCAATCACGTGGGAATCGAGTGGGAATCACGAGGGAATCACATGTCAATAACGTGGGAATCACGTGCGAATCACATGGGAATCACATGGGAATCATGCGTCAATCACGTGGGAAGAACGTAGGAATCATGTGTCAATCACGTGGGAATCTCGGGGGAATCGCATGGGAATCACGTGTCAATCACTTGGATATCACGTGGGAATCACGTGTCAATCACGTGGGAATCAAGTGTCAATCACGTGGGTATCACGTGGGAATCACGTGGGAATGACGTTTCAATCACGTGGGAATCACATGGGAATCACGTGGGAATCACGTGTCAATCACGTTGGAATCACGTGGGAATCACGTGGGAATCACGTGGGAATCACGTGTCAATCACGTGAGAATCAAGTGGGAATCACGTGTCGATCACGTGGGAATCACGTGGGAATCACCTGGGAATCACGTGGGACTCACGTGTCAATCACGTGGGAATCACGTGTCAGTCACGTGGGAATCACATGTCAATCACGTGGGAATCACGTGTCAATCACGTGGGTATCACGTGGGAATCACGTGGGAAGCACGTGGGAATCACGTGTCAATAACGTGGGAATCACGAGGGAGTCACGTTGGAACCACGAGCGAATCACGTGTCAATCACATGAGACTCAGGAGGGAATCACGTGTCAATCACGTGGGAATCACGGGGGAATAACGTGGGAACCACGTGTCTATCACGTGGGAATCACGTAGGAATCACGTGGGACTCACGTGGGAATCACGTGTCAATCACGTGAGAATCACGTGTCAGTCACGTGTCAATCACGTGGGAATCACATGTCAATCACGTGGGAATCACGTGGGAATCACGTGGGAATCACGTGTCAATTACGTGGGAGTCACATGGGAATCACTTGGGAATGACGTGTCAATCATGTGGGAATCACATGGGAATCACTTGGGAATCACGTGTCAATCACCTGGGAATCAAATGGGAATCACTTGGGAATCACGTGTCAATCACGTGGGAATCACGTAGGAATCACGTGGGACTCACGTGGGAATCACGTGTCGATCACGTGAGAATCACGTGTCAATCACGTGGGAATCACGTGGGAATCACGTGTCAATCACGTGGAATCGCGTGGGAATCACGAGGGAATCACATGTGAATAACGTGGGAATCTCATGGGAATCACGTTGTAATCACGTGTCATTCATGTGGAAATCACGAGGGAATCACGTGTCAATCACTTGGGAATCACGAGGGAATCACGTGGGAATCACGTGTCAATCACGAGGGAATCACGTGTCAATCACGTGGGTATCACGTGGGTATCACGTGAGAATCACGTGGGAATCACGTGTCAATCACGTAGGAATCACATGGGAATCACTTGGGAATCACGTGTCAATCACGTGGGAATCACGTGTCGATCACGTGTGTATCACGTGGGAATCACGTGGGAATCACGTGTCAATCACGTGGGAATCACATGGGAATCACTTGGGAATCACGTGTCCATCACGTGGGAATCATGTGGGAATCACGTGTCAATCACGTGTCAATCACGTGGGCATCACGTGCGCATCACGTGGGGATCACGAGGGAGTCACGTTGGAATCACGTGGGAGTCACGTGTCAATCACGTGGGTATCATGTGGGAATCACGTGGGAATCACGTGGGAATCACGTGTCATTCATGTGGAAATCACGAGGGAATCACGTGTCAATCACTTGGGAATCACGAGGGAGTAACGTGCGAACCACGTGTCAATTACGTGGGACTCACGTGGGTATCACGTGGGAATCACGTGAGAATCACGTGGGAATCATGTGTCAATCACGTGTCAATCACGTGGGAATCACGTGGGAATCACGTGTCAATCACGTGGGAATCACCGGGGAATCACGTGTCAATCACGTGGGAATCATGTGGGAATCACGTGGGAATCATTTGGGAATCACGTGTCAATCACGTTGGAATCACGTGGAAATCACGTGGGAATCACGTGTCAATCACGTGGGAATCACATGGGAATCACGTGTCAATCACGTGGGAATCACGTGGGAATCACGTGGGAATCCCGTGGGAACTACGTATCATTCACGTGGGAATCACGTGTCAATCACGTGGGAATCACGTGGGAATCACGTGTCAATCACGTGGGAATCACCGGGGAATCACGTGTCAATCACGTGGGAATCATGTGGGAATCACGTGGGAATCATTTGGGAATCACGTGTCAATCACGTTGGATTCACGTGGAAATCACGTGGGAATCACGTGTCAATCACGTGGGAATCACATGGGAATCACGTGTCAATCACGTGGGAATCACGTGGGAATCACGTGGGAATCCCGTGGGAACTACGTATCATTCACGTGGGAATCACGTGTCAATCACGTGGGAATCACGTGGTAATCACGTGTCAATCACGTGGGAATCACGTGGGAGTCACGTGTCAATCATGTGGGAATCACGTGGGAATCACGTGGGAATAACTTGGGAATCACGTGTCAATAATGTGGGAATCACGAGGGAGTCACGTTGGAATCACGAGCGAATCACGTGTCAATCACATGAGACTCACGAGGGAATCACCTGTCAATCACGTGCGAATCACATGGGAATCACGTGGGAATCATGCGTCAATCACGTGGGAATCACGTAGGAATCACGTGTCAATCACGGGGGAATATCGGGGGAATCGCATGGGAATCACGTGTCAATCACTTGGATATCACGTGGGAAACACGTGGGAGTCACGTGTCAATCACGTGGGAATCACGTCTCAATCACGTGGGTATCACGTGGGAATCACGTGGGTATCACGCGTCAATCAAGTTGAAATCACATGGGAATCACTTGGGAATCACCTGTCAATCACGTGGGAATCACGTGTCAGTCACGTGAGTATCACGTGGGAATCACGTGGGAATCACGTGTCAATCACGTGGGAATCACATGGGAATCACTTGGGAAACACGTGTCAATCACGTGTCAATCATGTGGGCATCACGTGCGCATCACGTGGGGATAACGAGGGAGTCACGTTGGAATCACGTGGGAGTCACGTGTCAATCACGTGGGTATCACGTGGGAATCACGTGGGAATCACGTGGGAATCACGTGGTAATCACGTGTCATTCATGTGGAAATCACGAGGGAATCACGTGTCAATCACTTGGGAATCACGAGGGAATCACGTGTCAATCACGTGGGAATCACGTGTCAATCACGTGGGACTCACGTGGGTATCACGTGGGAATCACGTGAGATTCACGTGGGAATCACGTTTCAATCACGTGTCAATCACGTGGGAATCACGTGGGAATCACGTGTCAATCACGTGGGAATCACCGGGGAATCACGTGTCAATCACGTGGGAATCATGTGGGAATCACGTGTCAATCACGAGTGAATACGTGGGAATCACGTGGGAATCATTTGGGAATCACGTGTCAATCACGTTGGAATCACGTGGAAATCACGTGGGAATCACGTGTCAATCACGTGGGAATCACATGGGAATCACGTGTCAATCACGTGGGAATCACGTGGGAATCCCGTGAGAACTACGTATCATTCACGTGGGAATCACGTGTCAATCACGTGGGAATCATGTGGGAGTCACGTGGGAATCATGTGGGAATCACGTGTCAATCACGTGGGAATCACGTGGGAATCATGCGTCAATCACGTGGGAATCACGTGGGAATCACGTGTCAATCACGTGGGAATCACGTGGGAGTCACGTGGGAATCACGTGGGAATCACATGTTAATCACGTGATAATCACTTGGAAATCACGTGTCCATCACGTTGGAATCATGTGGAAGTCACGTGTCAATCACGAGTGAATCACGTGGGAATCACTTGGGAATAACGTGTCAATCACGTGGGAATCACGTGGGAATCACGTGTCAATCTCGTGGGAAACACGTGGGAATCACGTGGGAATCACGTGGGAATTACGTGTCAATCACGTGGGAATCACGAGGGAATCACTTGGGAATCACGTGTCAATCACGTGTGAATCACGTGGGAATCACGTGTCAATCACGTCGGTATCACGTGGGAATCACGTGGTTTCACGTGGTAATCACGTGTCAATCACGTGGGAATCACGTGGGTATCATGTGGGAATCACGTGTCAATCACGATGGAATCACATTGGAATCATGTGGGTATCACGTGTCAATCACGTGGGAATCACGTGGGAATCACGTGGGAATCACTTGTCCATCATGTGAGAATAACGTGGGAATCACGTATCAATCATGTGGGAATCACGTGGAAATCACGTGTCAATCACGAGGGAATCACATGGGAATCACATGGGAATCACCTGTAATTCACGTGGGAATCACGTGGCAATCAGGTGGCAATCACGTGGGAATCACATAGGAATCATGTGTCAATCACGTGGGAATCACGTGGGAATCGCCTGGGAATCACGTGTCAATCACGTGGATATCACGTGGGAATCACGTGGGAATCACGTTGGAATCACGTGGGAATCACATGGGAATCACCTGTCAATCACGTGGGAATCTCGTGCGCATCACGTGGGGATCACGTGGGAAACACTTTGAAATCACGTGCTAATCACGTGTCAATCACGTGGGTATCACGTGGGAATCACTTTGGAATCACGTGTCAATCACGTGAGAATCAAGTGGGAATCACGTGTCAATCACGTGTGAATCACGTGGGAATCACGTGGGAATCACATTAGAATCACGTGTCAATCACGTGGAATCACGTGGGAATCACGTGTCAATCACCTGAGAATCAAGTGGGAATCACGTGTCAATCACGTGGGAATCACACGGGAATCACGTGTCAATCACGTGGGAATCACACGGGAATCACTTGGGAATCACATGTCAATCACGTGGGAATCACGTGGGAGTAACGTGTCAATCACGTGGGAATCACCGTGGAATCACGTGTCAATCACGTGGGAATCATGTGGGAATCACGTGTCAATCACGAGTGAATCACGTGGGAATCACGTGGGAATCATTTGGGAATCACGTGTCAATCACGTTGGAATCACGTGGAAATCACGTGGGAATCACGTGTCAATCACGTGGGAATCACATGTGAATCACGTGTCAATCACCTGGGAATCACGTGGGAATCACGTGGGAATCCCGTGGGAACTACGTATCATTCACGTGGGAATCACGTGTCAATCACGTGGAAATCACGTGGGAATCAGGTGTCAATCACGTGGAAATCATGTGAGAATCACGTGGAAATCACGTGGGAATCACGTGGGAATCACTTGGTAATCACGTGTCAATCACGTGGAATCACGTGGAAATCACGTGTCAATCACGTGAGAATCAAGTGGGAATCACGTGTCAATCACGTGGGAATCACACGGGAATCACTTGGGAATCACCTGTCAATCACGTGGTAATCACGTGGGAATCACCTGGGAATCACGTGGGACTCACGTGTCAGTCACGTGGGAATCACGTGTCAATCACGTTGGAATCATATGTCAATCACGAGGGAATCACGTGTCAATCACGTGGGTATCACGTGGGAATCACGTGGGAATAACGTGGGAATCACGTGTCAATAATGTGGGAATCACGAGGGAGTCACGTTGGAATCACAAGCGAATCACGTGTCAATAACATGAGACTCACGAGGGAATCACCTGTCAATCACGTGGGAATCACGGGGGAGTAACGTGGGAACCACGTGTCAATCACGTGGAAATCACGAGGGAATCACGTGTCAATCATGTGGGAATCACGTGGGAATCACGTGACAATCACGTGGGAATCACGTAGGAATCACGTGTCAATCACGTGGGAATCTCGGGGGAATCGCATGGGAATCACGTGTCAATCACTTGGATATCACGTGGGAATCACGTGGGAATCACGTGTCAATCACGTGGGAATCACGTGTCAATCACGTGGGTATCACGTGGGAATCACGTGGGAATCACGTATCAATCACGTGGGAATCACATGGGAATCACTTGGGAATCACGTGTCAATCCGTTGGAATCACGTGGGAATCACGTGGGAATCACGTGTCAATCCCATGGGCATCACGTGCGCATCACGTGGGGATCACGAGGGAATCACGTTGGAATCACGTGGGAGTCACGTGTCAGTCAAGTGGGTATCACGTGGGAATCACGTGGGAATCACGTGGGAATCACGTGGTAATCACATGTCATTCATGTGGAAATCAAGAGGGAATCACGTGTCAATCACTTGGGAATCACGAGGGAATCACGTGTCAATCACGTGGGAATCACTTGGGAATCACGTGTCAATCACGTGAGAATCAAGTGGGAATCACGTGTCAATCACGTGTGAATCACGTGGGAATCACGTGGGAATCACATTAGAATCACGTGTCAATCACGTGGAATCACGTGGGAATCACGTGTCAATCACCTGAGAATCAAGTGGGAATCACGTGTCAATCACGTGGGAATCACACGGGAATCACGTGTCAATCACGTGGGAATCACACGGGAATCACTTGGGAATCACATGTCAATCACGTGGGAATCACGTGGGAGTAACGTGTCAATCACGTGGGAATCACCGTGGAATCACGTGTCAATCACGTGGGAATCATGTGGGAATCACGTGTCAATCACGTGTGAATCACGTGG